>NC_084497.1:22205214-22508244 GCF_030035675.1 Rhineura floridana | reverse complement strand
AGGTGACGTCGAGAGAACTCTGGATGCTCAGAGACATGGCACAGTGGTTGGTCGCCTGCCCGAAGGTCCCAGGTTCAATCCCTGGCATCTCCGGTTAGGTCTGAGACAGACCCCTGCCTCAAAACCAGGAGAGCTGCTACCAGTCAGTGTAGACAATACAGAGCTACATGGATCTATGGCCTGATTTGCAGCTTCTTATGTCTTAAGGGAAGGGCTGTAGCTCTGTGGGAGAGCACTTCCCTTGCAGGCAGAAGGTCCCAGGTTAAACCCCCAATGGCACCTTCAGGTAAGGCTGGCACAGAACCCTCCCTGAAACCCTGAAGAGCAGCTGCCAGTCAGTGTAAGCAATACTGAGCTAGAAGGAGCAATGGTCTGATTAGGTGTAAAGGCAGCTTCCTCCATTCTCTCTCTCTCCTCTCCTCTGTTGTGATTGGGTTTACATTCATGCAAACAACTTGTATAGGGCACCAGAGCTTTGCCCTGGAATATGTGGCCTCGTAATTAAAAAAAAAAATGCCACTGAGCACATGCAGAATGCCTTCTCCTCACCCCAGAGGAACCACACAGTCTGACCCAACAAACCTGAAACTTGAACGTAGGCTATTCTAGATGCTGCTGGGCCACAGGGACATAGGAAGCTCTTATAATGAGTTAGACCCTTAGTCCATCTAGCTCAGTCTACACGGACTGGCAGCAGCTCTCCAGGGTTTCAGGCAGGGAGTCCTTCCCAGCCCTACCCGGAGATGCCTTTGGGGATTGAACTGGGGACTTCTGCATACAAAGCGGATGCCCTACCACTGAGCTATGGCCCTTCTCTTTAGACACAGGAAGCTGCCTTATACTGAGTCAGTTACAGTGGCCCATCTAGCTTAGTACTGTCTGCACTGACTGGCAGCAGCTCTCCAGGGTTTCAGGCAGTGGTCTCTCCCAGCCCTACCTGGAGATGCCTTTGGGGATTGAACCGGGGACCTGCTGCATGCACTGAGCCACGGCCCTATCCTAATGTTTCAGGATTTAAACCACAGCAGGCCACGGCAGGTGTAAAACACCAGGGAAGCTTTCGGTGGCCCTCAAAAGGCCTTTGCCCTCATGACCTCTAACTTCCAGCACTCTCTACGCACGAGATCTCCACAGAGGAGCAAGCAAGTGCCGGAGTTGCATTCAGCTCAATGTTTAGCTACCAACAACAGAAAGCCCCCTTCCCCACTCAGATTGCTCCTCCTCTAGCAGGGTCTTGCCTGTGAGAGCCCCTAAGCATCGGCACTTGTCACCCTGCCTGCCTGACTCATGTTCTGCCCACCTTCCAGCTCTCTGCCTGCATCCCTGTTTCAGCTTCCTCGGCTTTGACCCTAGACTGAGAGAGAGCCAAATCTGACTATGTTGACACAATTAGGTGCCCCGGCTATCAGAAGTCAAGAACTAGCAATTAAAAGTATTAGGGCCTGGCTTTGTTTTTTCCTCTACCCTCCCAATCTTTTTTTTTCTTTTGTGCCATGTCTTTTTAGATTGTCAGATGATTTCCGATCTCTGTAGGGTCTGGATGCCTTCTCCCCTCCCCCCCACCAACTGAAGAGTGGGGCAAACATGCTTAAGACAAACAAAATATGCAAGTTGGGTCCTGGTTCTCTGAGAGGCTCTGCACTGGCCCTCCAAGATTCCAGTTCCAACACTGTCAGGGATTAGCACTTTCTGTGGCCTCTGGAAGCGCAAGGAACGCCCATGTTCCGGCACACCAAAGCATATTTCAACGGGGCATACGCACGTCACTCAGCACTGCTGCAGCAGTTTTGGATACACTGCCCCCCCTCCCTGGAAGTGGGTGGGGAAGAACGCAAAACCATGGCCAGGTGTGGAGGTGGGGAAAGGGAGAGACACCTTCTGACTCCCCACGTGGCCACAAAAGGTTGCAAGGTACCTCTCGGCGAAGTGTGAATCCCGGTGCTGGGGAAGGCCCTGCTTTCTACGCTGGCTGGACGAGTTGCTGGCAGAAGGGAGGTGCGCCTCCATGGTGCCGGAGTTGCGCGCTGCGGCCGCTGCTGCTACTTCTTGCCGCGCCCGGAGGAGATCTGTGGAGGGAGGGAGGAGTGTGAGCTGGCGTGCAAGATGGGAAACACACACAGGTTTAGCTCCAGAACTTGGTTTCCTGTAAGTGGCAAGAGCCCTTCTGAGCATGTGCACAGTATGTTCCCTTTGCCATCACTGAGCTGCACAGGAACATAGGAAATTGCCTTACACCTCTGAACATGTGCAAAGTACTTTTTCTTTGCCACTAACTAGCTGCTCAGGAACGTAGGAAACTGCCTTTACTGAGTCACACCGTCTAGCTCAATATTTTTGTTTTCAGATGCCCAATAAGATGTTTTCAGTGTTTTATTGCCTGTTTGCTGCCCTGGGCTCCTTTTTGGGAGGAAAGGTGGGATATACATTTAACAAACAAACAAACAAACAAATAATATCGCCAGCACTGACTGCTCCAGGGTTCCAGACAGGGGTTAGATCCACCTGGATATTTACATTTATTTTCCGGCATGTCACTTATTTATATGTCACTTAATCATTAGCCTTTCTCTGCTGTGTACGTAGAAATAAACCATACGGAGAATGAAACCATTTTACAAAGCCATCATGAAAACTGAACACTATCTTAAGACACCTACTGAAATAAGAAAATCTTTTGTCATGCGCCCCAAGTTCAGCCCAGAAAAACAAAATGATATACCAAGTCACCTAATGAGCTCGGGCCGCCTCTCTAGTGCTTGTTGCTACACCCCCGCCTTGCTTCTTGGCATGACAGAAAAAGCCTGCAAATCCCCCACATCTGCACAGATGAGACAGAAGTTGACGGAGGCTGAACTAAAAAGGAGAACGGCTCCTCTTCCCCAAGAAAAACACAACCGCCACCCTCAGTTCCAGGTCACAACCGTGGAGTCCCGCAACACAGCTGGAGATGGCTCTGAGCTATAATCCACCCACTAATGCCACTACCTACCTACCTACCTACCCGCCTACCTTTCATGTCTTCAGAGCCATCCTTTCCCTCTCGCTTCCATTTCCAGCCTTGCAAAGCTACCAGGCCCTGGTGGCAATCCTTGAAGCATCCTCCCCCCCCTTCCTCGCCCTCAAGACTTGGCTGGCACTCCCTCCTATGTAGGCCATTCTCTCTCTCGCCCTCCCTCCAAAAAAATCAGTGCCTCTGTGGGTGCTCAGTGAAGCTGCTCTCTTTCGAGAACCATAATGGGAATCAGCCTCCTTCAGAGCATTAAAGGGGATTAGCTCTTAAGAGAGAATTACAGGACGAGAGAGAAGAGAATCCTCAGGAATCCACACACGAGGTGGGGAGAGGGAGAGAGAAGTGGCCGTCCAAGCAATCCAACTCCACGCAGCAGCATCTGCTGGCTGCGATACGAGCAGTCCCAACGTTTCCTGGCGAAACCGGGCCTGTAAAAAAGAGAGTTCCCAGATGCTGCAGCAGCAGCAGCTGGCCAGCCAAGGCTGGTGTGTCTGAGTGAGGGATGGGTGAGAATTTTGATCCGGTTCGCCTATCAAGTCCGCCCTTTCCAAAACAATGCGAGACCCAAAACACAGCCACCCTTCAAAATTCGTACTTAATCAGATTTTGCGAATGGGGCATTGCCCACCAAACTCACTCTGCCTTCAGCCAGCCTCCACCTGCCTGCTTTCTTACTTATAACCAACCAGAGGGTGGGGCTCCACCTGCCATTGGCTCTGCCTCCACCTACTGTAGGGCTCCCTGCCTTCCGCCCTCCCAGTCCCCATTGGACACCAGCTGCCACCGCAGTCCTGACTATTAGCCTTGCCTAATAGTGAGCCCATCAGCTGGTATAGCACAGTGGGGAGGAGAGCCTGGCTGGGAGGCCAGTCTGTGAGTTCCAATCCCCGCTCATGTCTCCTGGGTGTCAAGGGCCAGCTAAAGATCACCCCACAGCGTGTGGCTCAGGGGTTACGTGCCCTGCCACCTGTGCAGCCGTGGGCAAGCGGCATAGTCCCAAGGAGCCCAGTTGCAGACAAGGAAGGGGCTGGCTTGTGCAGTTGTGGCCAGCTGAGCAGGCCCAAGCCAGCTGGGGAGGACTAGCCTCAGAGGGAGGCAATGGTAAACTCCCTCTGAATACCGCTTACCATGAAATCCCTATTCATAGGCTCGCCATAAGTCGGGATTGACTTGAAGGCAGTCCATTTCCATTTCAACAGTGAGCCCAGAGGGGGCCTCTTGAGGCAGAAGGAGCAGGGAGCAGGGCATGGAAAAGAAACTTCTCTGCCTAACACCCTGGAGAGCTGTGACCAACCAGGCCACATCAGCACCATACATTTAAAGCACTGTTATGCCACTTGAATCAGTCACGGCTCCCCACAAAATAATCCTGGGAAATGTAGTTTATTAAGGGTACTGAAAGTTGTTAAGGAGACCCCCTCTTTCCCCTCACAAAGCTACAGTTCCCAGAGTGGTTCAATGTTAAAAAGAACTACCTTTCCAAAGATTCTTTGAGGGAAGCCACGACTGCTTGAAGTGGTATAATATTTTATTTATTTATTTATATCCCACCCTTCCTCCCAGCAGGAGCCCAGGGCAGCATAATAGTGCTTTAAATGTATGGTGCGGATGCGGCCAGAGAATATTAATAATAATAATAAACTTTAATTTATAGGCCGCCTATCTGGCCAATGGCCACTCTAGGCGGTGTACAATAAAGCACGATAAAATACATGGTAAAATATGATACAATAAAAACAATATAACCAGTACAGCACAATGCAAAATTACAATATTTAGTAGAGTTGTCAGTAATACAATTCTGAAGCTAGTTCACCTTAGAAGTCTCAAGTTCATAAAGGCCTGATGGAAAAGCCAAGTCTTCAGGCCTCGGCGAAATATATATAAGGAAGGGGCATGTCGAAGATCTATTGGGAGGGAGTTCCAAATCGCGGGGGCCGCCACAGAGAAGGCCCTCTCCCAAGTCCTCACCAACCCAATCACTTTAGTTGACAGGACTGAGAGGAGGCCCTGAGTGGCAGATCTTGTAGGGCCGCACAATTTATGACGTTGGAGGCGCTCCATCAGGTATACTGGGCTGAAACCGTACAGGGATTTATAGGTTAATACCAACACCTTGAATTGAGCCCGGAAAATAACTGGAAGCCAGTGTAGATTGTACAGCACTGGGGTAATATGATCATAACGGCGGGTGTTCGTAAGTAGACGAGCCGCCGTATTTTGTACCAGCTGTAATTTCCGGACTGTTTTCAAGGGCAACCCCACGTACAGCGCATTGCAGTAGTCTAAACGAGAGGTGACCAGAGCGCGTACTACGAGTGGGAGCTGGTGGACAGGAAGGTAGGGTTGCAGTCTTCGTATGAGACGCAATTGACCCCAAGCTGCCTGGCACACCGATGAAACCTGAGCCTCCATGGACAGCTTGGAATCAAGGATCACCCCAAGGCTGCGGACCTGGTCCTTCAGGGGCAATTTTACCCCATTAAATACCAGGTCGATGTTTCCCAACCCCCCCTTGTCTCCCACGAGCAGTACCTGTTTTATCAGGATTCAGCTTTAGCCTGTTTCTTCCCATCCATCCACTCACGGATTCCAGACACTTGGACATGGTCTCCACAGCCGACTCTGGTGAGGACTTAAATGAGAGGTAGAGCTGAGTGTCATCCGCATATTGGTGGCACTGCAGCCCAAACCTCCTGATGACAGCTCCCAGCGGTTTTACATAGATGTTAAATAGCATGGGAGAAAGGATAGAGCCCTGTGGCACACCGCAATTGAGGGGCCAAGGGTCTGAAACCTCATCTCCCAATGCCACCTGCTGGTGCCTATCGGAGAGAAAGGAACGGAACCAGTTTAATACTGTGCCTCCTATTCCTAATCTCTCCAGATGATCCAGCAAGATACCGTGGTCGACGGTATCAAAAGCCGCTGAGAGATCTAGGAGGACAAGAAAGGTGGATTCTCCCCTATCTAATGCCCTCCTCATATCATCCACCAGAGCGACCAAGGCTGTTTCAGTTCCATGTCCAGTTCTGAAACCCGATTGGTATGGATCTAAATAATCCGTTTCATCCAAGTATAATAATATAAGGATCTGTTCTGGTATAAGGCATCATCCTATGTTCCTATCCAGAAGGCACAATATCAAACGGTGTCAAGAGAATCCCTACAATGTGTACCTCAGGCAAAAGGCTTTGGGGCTGTCCCCTGAGTGGTTGCCGACCCTCCTGGTTTGAGCGGATCCCAGGGTCCAAGTGGCACAAAAGGAAGTCAAACTCAGGACAAAGCCACCGCATGAAAAAGTGTGGCCTGGATGAGACCACGGCTTTCAGAGGGACCATTCCAGAGTTCCCTGGAAAGATGGATGGATTTTTAAACCACTCTGGAAACTGTAGCTCTATGGGAGGAACAGGGGTATGTGTGCGTCTCATAACAACTCTCAGCACCCTTTACAAGCAAGAGTTCTTCCCAGGATTCTTGGGATGGGACACCATGACTGTTTAAAGTGCCATCATAGTGCTTTAACGCGTACAGTGTGGATGGTTGTTGCCCGGGCAATTGGGAAAAAAAACAGCTCTGATCTCTCCTGTCTGTTTGCCTGATCTGGCCAGGACCAACCTCCTTGCTTTCCCACCACAGGGACTTGTGGGGCTTTCCCCACACTGCAGCTAACCTCCGGACACTCCAGCACCATCGCTTTCTTTCAAGTCGTTCCCTTCTGCTCCCTCCTCTGCTGGCCTCTGAGTGAAGGATGCAGCCAGAGAGGCCAGCAATAACTCACCCGTCTGCTGGGGTTTCTCTCTCTCTCTCTCTTCCACCCCCTCTCTAGTAACTCGCTTTTGCTTGTGCACAGCCTGGATAGGATTTATTTATATATCCCAGCAGCCCAGGCTGTCGTCTATAGATCGCTCTGGCCACGCTAGGTATGCCTTGACCAATGTTCGTCCACATCCTTTGGCTTGGTTTTTCAGTTTCAAGACTGCTGGGGGGGGGAGACAGAGAGAGAGAGAGAAAGGGAGGTGGGAGGAGAGGCCGCAGAGGTGGTGTCTTGGCATTTTGCTAATGTGAGTGGGAAGAGCATCTGCCTTGGGGTGACTCTTGCGGCTCAGCCTCTGGGCATATGTGGGGGAATTCCAAACATGAAGAATGGAGGGGGGGGAGAGAAAGAGGCAGACAAGGAAGGGGTGAATCACAGACTGAATGCTGATAATATCTGGAGGAAAGAGAGAGAGCGTGTGTGCATGCATGTGAGTGAGTGAGAGAAGCATCCTGCAGATGAATGCTCGACAGGGACAAGAGGGTTGACTACCGGGCAAAGATTATGGCTGTGTACATACTAGGAACAGGCGAGAATTTCTATTCAGTTCACATTTAAAGCCAAATTAATCAAATTCACACTTTTTCAAAATAATATGAGAACTGAAACACAGCCACAGTTCTCCCAACAAACCAGCATTTATAAAAATGCATATATTAAGGGGAAATGTGTATAAACTTGCATATATTGGTGAAAACAACATACAAAAATGCATATTAGGATGACCTGCTTGCAAAAACAGTGTACTTGAGTCAAAACTGCATACAAAAATGTATTCATTAGGAGAAATAAGGACTAAAATGCTGAAGAATTTTCATGAGGATTTAAAAAAAAAAGTTTGCAAATTGCTGCAGAAATGTGGAGAACCAAATTTAAAATCAGAAAAGTGAGAAACTGAGAGGACTGAAACTCACACATCCCTAGTACACACTATACATTTAAGGCATGTGGCTCTCCCCCTGCCCAAGACTCTTGGGAACTATAGTTTCACCCTTCCACAGCTACAATTCCCAGCACCCTGAAGAAATGACTGTTCCCAGGATTCTTGGGGGGTGGGGAAGCCACGTGCTTTACATATGCGTTAAACGTATGTGTATATAAGTAGAGCTGTGGACTCTATGCTTAAACAGCAAAACTCGCACCCCAATGCTTGAGTGGCTTTGGTCAAGCCGTGCGTTCGCTCCCAGCCTCAGTTTTCCCATCTGTAAAAATGGAAAGACCACGGTTGCACCCGGAGAAGGGAACAGAGAGGACGGGTCACCATGCCCTCTTCTCCCCCAGCCACCATTTTTCAGGCCAAAATGAGATTATTCTACAGCAGCCTTCTCCAACCTGACGTCCTCCAGATGTTGTTGGACTACATCTCCCATCATTCTTGATGCTGCATGGGGCTGATGGGAGTTGGAATCCAACAATGTCTGTATTGGGTAAGAATGACCGTAGTTTTTTTGATGTTTTGCTCTGTACGTCGCTCAGAGTGGCCGGATAACCGGCCAGATGAGCGACTAATAAATGGAATAAATAATAATAATAGCTGTAGTAGTAGTAGTAGTATTTATACACTAGGACATGGGGTGGGTGAGGGTAACCTTCGCTCGGGAGAGGAAATTTCATTTGAAATGTATTGTTCTTTTACTGTATGTTCTTGAACTGTGTTTTGTTGAAATATGACTTGTATTTTAATATGTATTTTATATTTTCTTTTTACATTGTTTAATTGTGGTGGCCTGTGGCTCTGAGCAATAAAGATTCATTTCATCATTGGGCAAGAACGTTCTATAGCATTTTGGCTATTGTTTTTTATTTAAAATCTTGAACTGAATATTAAAATCTAAAACCCTGGCCAGGCTGCTAATTAGCTACTGAGCTAAGTTCAAGGTCTTGGTACAAGAGTACCATCCCTGTACATCTTGGGACCACCACGATACCTAAAATGGCATCTTCTCCCTTATATACTCAACCAATCATGGAGCTCCTGCAGGTGAGGGGGTCCTGCAGATCCCATCGCATCAGGAGTTCTGTTCTGTAGATGAAGGAACTGGGCCTTTAGCACAGCGGTACATACCCTTTGGAACTCCCTCCTGTTACATACTGGGCAGGCGCCATCTCTATTGTCCTTTCGGCAACTACTGAAGGACCTTCCTTCTTCAAACAAGCATTTTTAGAAGTGGAGATCTTTATCCCAGCCCGTATCTGTACTGGATTTTTTTACACGATTTAAAAAAAAAATTGTTTGCATGTATGGGATTATTTTTACATTTGGAATTTTTAAAAATTGTTTTACGTTTTTGCTGTGACGCTGTTTCGAGATATTTTATGGGAAGCGATTCATAAACAGAATCATATAAATAAAAAAAATGAAACTATCACGTCTCTGCATTTGATCTCCTGCCCAGGCCAAACACTGAGGTAGCATAAGCGCCTTCCCTCCTTTTCTAAACCAGGGGTGTTAATCCTTCCCTGGCCAGGTAATTAGCAAACACTAATTAGCAGGTGTTTGTACTGAGAACCCAGAAGGAAGCAGACAATGCTTTATTTATTATCCGCATCTGATGCCTTTATGTTGACAAATGCTGGGATGGTGCACAAAAAGGGAGGAACAAAAGAAATGAAATAGGTCTTGGAGAACGTTCAGAGACCCAAAAGCAATTTAGCAAGGAGAGGAGGAGGCAGGGAGAGTGTCCTTTCAGGTAAGACCCCCAACGCCTTGTTTTAAGAGGACTCTTGCTGGTTCTCCTTGCTATTTTAGGGAAGGGGTGTCCAGACTCACCTCCCCCCAACGGTTTACTTGAAAATTGTTGATGCTCTTGGCGGATTTTTCTGCCTGCTGTAGTAGCAATCGGAATGCGCTGTGCTAGATTACTGTATGATCTTTAGTTGTATTTTCATTGCTGCTTTTATTTGTATTTTATTGTCTTACAATTCGCATTCCGTAGAATTCAAACTGCAATACAATGAAAGAAATAAAAGAAGCAATTAAATTTTTTTAACAACAATGTGAATATTTAACACGGACTCGCCGTGGACCACCTGAATGCAACTCCACTGGTGGTCCACGGACCGACCACAGTTTGGGAACCCTTGCGTTAGGGTAATGTGTGCAACAAAGGTACATATTAGTGAAAATAACATACAAAAATGCATTATATTAGGGAAAACTAATTTGCAAAAATGGCCACACTGGCTGGAGGTGGTAGGGAGCTGTTAGTCCCAAACATCTGGTGCAGGACCTGACTGGAGTTCAACTGTCATCTGACTTTGGGCAAGCTGCTGGCTCTCAGCCCTGGCTCCTCCATCTGTAAAATGGGACTATCTGACCTCAAGAAACACAGCAGGGCTTCCCAAGTGCTTTAGAAACGAAAGGCATACACTACAAGAGCAGTTTAAAGTAGCCTGTACCAACCTGGTGCCTTCCAGATATTTTGGACTACACCTCCCATCAGCCCCAGCCATCTGTCAGCCAGTAGCCCAGCCTGGGGCTGATGGGAGTTGGGATCTGAAACATCTGGAGGGCACCAAGGTTGGCAAACGCTGCTATAAATACATGCACTGCATTCATGCAGAGCAGCAACCATGCATTTGCCTGAGTATTAATGCCATTCTGCACTTAAGAAGCCTCCTCATCCCACGGGGTCCATTTTGCAATTCTGTCTGTACAGGAAACAGCACAACAGCCAGGGACTGGGCTGCCATACCTTCTCTTTCTCTCTCTCCACCTCCCACATCACATTTTTCAATTGCAAGAAGAGTTGTTTTTATGCAGGGGGAGTGGGGGAGACTGCTGTTCCCCACCTACAGCCCAGAATGGCACAGTCCATTCTTCCACCTCCTTCTGCATGTGTAGAACCAGCCTTAACACCACCAGTCTGGGCATCAAAGGCATGGATTAACCCACAACTTGATACTATTTAATGCATTCCATCTTACAAGTTTTATTCAGTGAAATCTGCTATATTTTTTTTTTGAGTAACAGCAAATTTAAAGTGAGAAGTATCCTTTCTCGTTTTTTTATCCCACGACATCTTGCTGCCTGAGATGCAGGCCAAGATGGTCTCCCTGACCGCAATTCCAAATACAGAAGCCAAACAGATTGGCAGCTGCCAAAAGGACAGTAAGGACCTAGGAACAGCCTGGCTGCTGGATCAGGCCAGTGGCCCATCTGGTCCAGGATCCTGTTCTGACACTGGTCAACCAGAATGCTTCTGGGAAGTCCGTAGGCAGGGCTTGAGTGCAATAGTGCTCTCCTCCCTTGCAATTCCCAGCAACTGATATTCTAAGGCATAATGATTCCGACAACGGAGGTAAAATGCAACCATCCTGACTAGTAACCATTGCTAGCCTTATCCTCTATGAATTTATCTACTCCTTTTTAAAGCCGTCAAAAGGACAGTAAAAGGAACAAGAACACAAGAGGGCCCTGCTGGGTCAGGCCAATGGCCCCGCTATTTCCAGCATCCTGTTCTCACAATGGCCAAGCCCTGTGAGAAGCTCGCAAGCAGGACCCCTGCCCTCCTGTGCGCAAAAGGAAGAAGAATGCCTTTTTGAAGATACAGAGATTGTCACCTGTTTTCAAAAGCACTTGCAGTAAAAGCTGTATTTAAAAAAAAAAAACCACTCTGCAAAAAAACTCTGCTGCTTGGTTCATAGATAGCACCTTTTAAGGAGATGGTGCTTACAGTCATAGGAACACAGGGTACTGCCTTATACTGAAATTAGACCATTGGTCCACCTAACTCAGTATTGTCTACACAGACTGGCAGCGGCTCTCCAGAGTTTCAGGCAGGGAATCTCTCTCAGCCCTACCTGGAGATGCCATTGGGAGTTGAACGTGGGACCTTCTGCAGGCAAAGCAGGTGCTCTACCGCTGAGCTATGTCCCTTTCACTTCTCTGGGGAGTGAGCCCCACTGAGCTCACTGAGTAGATGGATCTGCATGGGATTGCACTGTACAATTAATTACTCAACTAAATACTGCAGATGTAATATATACATACTTACATAACAGAGACATTACCAAAACACATGGATTGTCTCAACAGATTTTTAAATGAGAAAGGAGTTTTGTTTTTTTAAAGAAAGGAGAAATCATTCAGCCCCACCAGGTCACACACAACCCGGAGAATTTGCTCCAGCCAGTGACTGCACGCCTCCAACATTTATAAATTAATTATCTGAAAAAGGCTGGCCGTGCCTTACTGCAGTGGGGGTGAGCTGCAATTTAGAAGCTTGATGCACTGCCAATTCCAAGTGCGGCATTGATCCCGAATGACCGCCACAATCCACCCACCTCCTCCCTCCCCCCCCCGTCTTCCAGCAACAGCCCTCCCTCCCCTCCCCCCATTCCATCTCCACCGCCTGCCTGTGCACACATGCAGAGGATGTGTCATTTACAACGCTACACTCTCTTGACGGTTTGGAAATCAAGAGTGATTGACACACGGATGCTGTGGGGATGGCAGTCCCAGGCATGGGAGAATGCGGGATTAATGCAGATGGAGAACAGAATGTGCAAGAGAGAGAGAGAGGGAGGAGGAGGAGGAAGGGGGAGACAAGCAATTAAGCAAAAAAAAAATTCCTAAATTATTAAAGGTTAGTTGGTGCCACTGGGCGTGCCCGCAGATAATCAGTGCTTTGTACTGGCAGAAATAAAATTTATACTTGTTCTGTCTGAGCTTATTTTCCCCAGGGGCTCCAGGGTGAGAGATGGAAGGGAGTCAATCTCCATGGCCATCTATTTATGCTCTGGAGTCAACCTTTTAAGCAGCGGCTTGCCTGGTTGCCTGTGGCAAGTTGGGAATTACTTCCAGGTGATCAAGCAGGAAATTGTCATCAAAGTCGGCTTTTTTCCCTCTTCTTCCAGGCCAAAAATATTTAACATGAATATGCATCGGGAGAAGAGCAAGCCCTCCTGTGAGCTACTGACATACATGGACTTAATTTGCAAGGCTGCCTGTAAGACACGACGCCCTAAATGTCTTGCAACAGAGGCCTCCCCCACCCCTGCACCATTTAGAGAACCACAGAACTAGAAAAAGAACAGCAGCAGAAGCCCATCAACTTTAACAGTTTCCTGGACTCTCACTCCCTAAAAGCTCAGCCTTGATCTTCTGATGTTTTGGACTCCAATTCCCATCGTTCGTGATCATCGGCCATCCTGGCTGTTGCTGATGGGAGTTGGAGTCTAAAAGGTTGGGAAGTCACCATGTTGGTGAAGGCTGCCTGAATTGTTTTCTTCCTTTCTGCAAAAAAGAAAAAGAAAAAAGCAGAGCATGAAGATATGCCTCCCTCCCCTGCACCTGCAAGTAGTGATGTCGGAAAATTCCAGCGAAAACAGGAATGGCCAAGGTTTGCTTGTTCGTTCCATGTTCTGAATGGAAACCAATCCAGCGAAGACAGTATTCTTCTGTTGGCAGCTGCTTTCCGTTCTCAAATGGTATTTAACTGATGACTCCCCCTCTCCCCCCCCCAATTTGCATTGCATTTTCCTTTGCACTGAAATGAATTGGGTGGAATAACATAATGACAATGTAATGGACATAAGTAATCATGGAAAATTTCAGCACAGTGCACAGCGAGACGAATATGGTAGTTTTTGGCGTAAGACGAAATGGCAGTGGAACGGAAACAGCGCTGCCTGCGATGAAAACAGGGCAGAATGGGAAAAGCTTACATACTGTACCCGCAAGACGGGGCAGGGAGGCCTTTCTGGACCCAAGAGCTGCATTCCCTACTGGCTAAAGTTCTAGGGGTGGAGCCAATGCAGAAAGTTCTGGGGGTGGAGCCAATGCAGAAAGTAGGCAGAGCTCCTACTAAGCTCGATGGACCAATGGTCTCTGACTCAGTATAAGGCAGCTTCCTATATTCCATATTCATCTTCTCTTTAAGGCAGGGATGGTACC
The DNA here is from genome assembly GCF_030035675.1 of Rhineura floridana. Classification (NCBI taxonomy): domain Eukaryota; kingdom Metazoa; phylum Chordata; class Lepidosauria; order Squamata; family Rhineuridae; genus Rhineura; species Rhineura floridana. The sequence continues at coordinate 22,494,519 of NC_084497.1, read as the reverse complement.
CTCTACATGTTGTTGGACTCCCAAATCCCACCAGGCCTAGCCAGCATAGTCAGAGATGATGGGAGGTGTAGTACAGCACCATCGGAAGAGTTACAGTTTTGCCATCGCTGGACCAAACGCTCATGGGAGCCGTAAGCACAGTCCAGAAAAGAGGCACCCTGCTGCGTCTCTGTATGAGTAGCTGCTCTGGCTTTAATTAAGACTGATTAAAACAACGCTGGGGAACCTGCAGCAATTCAAATATCACTGGACTCTCAACTCCCATCCACCCCAGCTGGCACGGCCAATGATTTAGGATGATGGAAGCTGTAGTCCAGCAACATTTGGGCACCAACAGAATCCCCATCTTTGTGTTACAAGGAGCATTCTAGCAAGAACGGTCTGTCGGAGGACGATTCGCCATACGGAGGTCATTTCCTTCTTTGCAATGCCTCCACCCCCTGACCTCCCTATCTCAAGACCTGGGTTGAGCTAAAGTCGCTGGTGGCTTCTCTCAGCTGTTTCTGACAGTATCTCAAAGGCACAAGGGGTCTGAGAAACCACCGGGCCACCCCAGGCAGAAACATTACTCACTGTTTTAAATTCTGCCGGGCTGCACAGCAAGCCCACATGTGAAGAGAGCCCTCCTTGCAGAATGTTCGTCCTCAGATTGCAGGCCAGGCTCCAACTTTTAAAAAAAACCCAAACTATTCCTCCAAAGCAGCCTTTCTCCAACTCGACGCCCCACGCTGCCAGCATGGCTGTTGGGAGTTATAGTGCAAAACCTCCGGAGGTCACCAGGTTGAAAAAGGCTGCTTTGAAAGGATCCAGCAAAGGTCATCCTCGCCGGAGGCAGGAAACCTTTTGCCACGCTTTGGAAAGGGTGCTGCTTTTTGTATGTCTGATATCGCATTTTGCTGTGTTGCCATTCAAATTGCAATACGTTGAAATACATATATAAGAAACAAGGGAAGGAAACAGAAAGCAATTCATAATCACACGGCATCTAGCACAGCGCATTATAGCTGCTACGAGAGGCAGAAAAATTGTTAAGTGGTCTGCTAAGACCACCAAGCAATTTTCAGCTCTGTGAGGCAAAAAAGTTTGGGAACCTCTGGTGTAGGCGATGCTGAGCTCAATGGACCAATAATCTGACTCCGTACAAGACAGCTTCCTACGTCCTGCTTTGGCTGCTGTGACCCAGTAGTCATGGGCAAGTTGCCTTTCGGGGGAAGAGTCTTTGTCACTTCTGAACTTGTCTTTGGGGATCCCTCTAGCCCCGGTGAGAAACTCCCCAGGGAACTTTGCCCAGTACCCCCCTTGCAAGGGAAGAAATGACCCCAAACAGCAGGACAGGCATTTCCTACGAAATGAAACGGGCTCTCACCGCCGTGGCTGGGAAGTGCCATGCTGTTGGCCAACTGGTAGAGACGCTGCTGTTGCTGCTCCTCGAAGGTGCCGTGTTCGTTGAGGGCCGACATCATCCTCCTATAGTGCTCCTCCGGGGTCATCTGAGTCACGGCGCCCTCTAGCAAGGGAGTGTGGGAATTTTCTGAAGAGGAGAAACGTTGGAAGATTCAGGGCAGACAAAAGAAAGGACTTCTTCACACAGCTCGTAGTTAAACTATGGAATTCACTCCCACAAGAGGCAGTGATGACCACCAACTTGGACGGCTTTCAAAGAAGGTTAGAAAAATTCAGGGAAGGATAAGGTTATCAATGGCTGCTAACCATGATGGCTATATTCTACATCTACTGTCGGAGGCTGTATGTTTCTGAATATCAATTGCTGGAACCTGTGGTTGGGGAGAGTGGCTGTTGCTCTCAGATCCTGCTTGCGGGCTTCCCATTGGGGCATCTGGAGGGCCACTGTGAGAACAGGAGGCTGGACTCGATGGGGCATTATGTTTTGGAATGCATCGGCTCCAGCCAGAACGGATGCAGAATCACCTCCAGCCAAAGTGGCTGGAGATTTGCAGGGGCGGATGCGAGAACGGCCACATGGAGAGACCTGGAGGGCCACATTTGGATCCTGTGCTGGCGGTTCCTCATTCCTCAGTTAGAGTTTCAGACTGGAGAGGCCTGGGTCCTAATCTGCGTTCAACCACAATGCTGAAATTGAGCCCGTTGCCACGTCTCAAAGGGCTGCTGTAAGGACAGAAACAGGCTGGGGGGCGTGCAGGGGGGAGGAGGAGACAGAGAGAAGCTATCAATTCCAGTTCCTCATTTTTCAAATCTTAAATTCAATTCTCCACATTTTTACATCAGTGTGCAAGTTTCTTTAAAAAGTCTTCATGAAACATCACCAGCCAGTTGTCTTTGAGACGCAGAGAACTTAAGAAGAGCCCGGCTGCTGGATCAGGCCAGTGGCCCATCTAGTCCAGCATCCTGCTCTCACAGTGGCCAAGCAGATGTCTGTGAGAAGCCCACAAGCAGCAGGACCTGAGTGCAACAGCAACTCCCTCCCACCTGCGATTCCCAGGACGATGCCTCCAACAGTGCCGGGAGAACACAGCCATTGTGGCTAGTAGCCACTGACAGCCTCATCCTCCATGAATATGCCATTATAAAGTTCATTTGACAAAAAGGGAGGGGTCGGGAAGTTAAGAAAAGCAATAGGGGCCCCTCCAGAGTGGCATTTCTCTGGTGGGCATCTTCTGCAACATCCCAATGATGCAACAATAGTGCGTTTGTGGTGCATTTATACTGGGCCATCCACACATCATCCCGCTTTATTAGTTTGTTCTGCGACACTTCCCCAATAACACCGTGTTGCTACTTTCTGGAGGAGCCCTTCTTGCTCAACACATGTGGGTCAAAGTAAAATAAATTGAAACTGGAACATTTGCAATATATAAAAAAGGTTACAGGATTTCAGGCAGGAAGTTACGGGATGTGCACTGACTGGAAACGAAGCAGTGTGCCCGCTCTGAGACCTTTGCAGGAGCCAAACAGCGTTAAAAGCGGGACTGTATAACTGCCCCGACACCATCATGAACTCAAAGCATCATGAATGCACAGTAAAAAGAACGTCTGCTCCCCCCCACACATAAAAAAAATCAGCCACTCTCTTGCTCCCAACTATTTCTGACGCTGCCGAAAAGGGCTGTTCTCCCCTTGCAACCCTGACATCACAAACGGTGCCGTGAGGTTCTTGCTGCCGCAGCACATAGTAAAGAATTAAAAGAAAAAAAACAGAGGCCTGGCGACAGTTTGTTTACTGTAAGCAAAGCTCAACAGTAATGACTGTTCTCTTGTTTTGGCAGCTCCCCTCCAACACCATTTTATCTCTAATCGTTCCCCCCCCCAGGCCAAAATCTTTTCATTACTCCAGAGGAACTCTCGACAACAGTGCTAACATTGTGGGGGCGGGGACGGACAGTGGGCAAAGACAGCAAACGATTTGGTGAGGGAAATATCACTACCTCCGTGCACGCAAACACGCACTCCCCACTCCAGAGCTCCCATCAGAGCAGCCGGCATGGTTAATTGAATTAGATAACGATCTATGAAAGGGAACGGCTTTGTGCCTCAGGTCATCTCGCTCTCCGCTGGCAATGAGGCCTGAGGCAGCTGGCTTTTGTGATCAGCCCACTGGAGATGGCTACTCAAGAGAGATGATGACCAGGCAGAGGCAAGGAAAATCCCCTTGCCCTTTTTAAATTTTATTTTAACTTTGCCCTCTCCCCCCCAAAAAACACACAACAACAACAGAGCAGCTGTGAGCATCCTGATGAACTCTTCCAAAGGGTCTCCCATCTGCTGCTGCAGAGGGAGGCTAGGAGATGGTGTGAGGAATTTATTTATTGACCATTTAATTTCCTAAAATTTGATATCCTGCCTTTCTATGAAGTACTTAATTAAGGTTACGATTAGAGTACCAGACATTTGAAGCACATGGCTTCCTCCCCCACCGAGAATCCTGGGAACTGTAGTTTACCCCTCACAGAGCTACAGTTCCCAGCACCCTTAACAAACTACAGTTCCCAAGTTTATTTGGGGGAAGCCTCGTGTTTTAAATGTATGGTGTGGACATGACTGTCTCTTCAAGGACTTCAGGACAATTTAAATGGGATTATCTTTTTTTTATAGAACCATGGAGATTGGGGGGGGGTTCTTGTAGGTCAGCCTTTCTTCATAAGACCTCTGTCCCATACCTTGGACCATTATCACAACACATGCTCACAACAATCCTATGAGATAGGTAAGGCTAAGACCACAAAACACAGGTGGGGACATCAGGGGCAGGAGCCAAATGTGGCCCCCAGGCCTCTCTATCTGGCCCTCAGGCTTCTCCCCAACCCATGCCCCCTGAGACCAGGCTACACTATTACTTGTCTTGACTGCCCTTCCATACCTCCACTGCAACTCTGTCTTCTTCTAATGCAGAATGGGGAACCTGTAACACACACACCCAGATGTTGCTGGACCACAACTCCCACCACCCCTGGCTCCTTGGGGTGCTGGCAGTTAGACACCCAAGAACATCTGGAAGGTGACAGGTTCCTCATCCCTGACCTAGACCGTCACTTGCCTTTACTGTCCTTAGCCATTGGCATCACAAGTCTACCTTCCTTTAATGCACGGCTTGGCAACTTGTGGCCCTCCAGATGTTGCTGAACTCATGATCTCTTACCACTGGCCATGTTGGCTGGGGTTGATCTGAGTTGGAAACCAAAGAACACCTTGAAGACCACAGGTTGCTTATCCCTAACCTAGACCATCACTTGCCTTTACTGTCCTTAACTACTGGCATCACGTCCGCCTTCTTTTAATGTAGAGCTGGGCTACTTGTGGCCCTCCAGACATTGCTGGGCTCCACCTCCCATCACCCCTGATCATTGGACATACTGGCTGGGTCTGATGGAGTCATCGTCCCAACAATATCTGGAGGACACAAGGTTGCGGGGAGACATAAAACTACAATGCCAGGTTCTCAGTGTGCCCCTTGCCTCATCAGCAGATTCAGACGCTTCGCCTCAGAAGAGTAATTTCCATCCTCCCATCAGGTCAGGACAATTTCAAACTGGGTAAAAGAAAAGAAACATCTTTGCACACAGCATCTTCACCAATGGTGACTTGCTTTTCATGTGCCAAGGGCAAAAATCCCCAACCTTGACTTGAAGTGCACAGTATTAGAAGCGGGAGAAGGGGGGGAGGAACTGGACATCATCATCAATTAAATTTATATCCTGCCCTCCTCCCTGGGTAGCAAACTCCCAAGTGATAAAACAATTAAAACATTTTACAGGCAATTCTAATACAAATTCAGACCAGGAAAGATCTTTGCTTAAAAGGCTTATTGGAAGAGGAAAGTCTTCAAGTAGGTGCCGAAAAGACAAAAGTGCCTTTTATCAGCTTTGGCTGATAAGACAGCTGTGGCCATTTCTGGACTGGGACAACCTGACCACTGTTGTGCATGCATGGATAACCTCAAGGCTGGATTACTGTTAATGCGCTCTATGTGGGGCTGCCCTTGAGGTTGGTCCGGAAGCTGCAGCTGGTGCAAAATGTGGCGGCACTATTGCTCACTGGGACAGGACATCGTGAACATGTTACCCAGCTGCTGAAAGAATTGCACTGGTGTCCATTAGCTACCGGGCCAAGTTCAAGGTTCTAGTTTTGATGTACAAAGCCCTCTACAGCTTGGGACCAGGATACCTGAAAGATCAATTTACCCCTTATAAATCCAGTCATTCACTGTGCTCTGCAGGTGAGGGCCTTCTGCAGATACATCTTATCAGGAGGTTTGTTCCGCACAACATAGGAAACGGAACTTTAGTGTTGCGGCACCTACTCTTTTAATGCCCTTCCCTTAAATATTAGACAGGCACCACCTCTGTTATCTTTTTGGCAGCTACTGAAGACTTTCCTCTTTCAACAAGCCTTTTAAGTAGAGACCTGATCCCAGTCTGCGTCTGTGTTGGAATTGCTTTTTAATATTTTTTTAAAGCTGTTTTTTTTTAAAAGGTGCTTTTAAAGATGTTTTGTTTTAATGTGTTTTAAAATCTTTTGTTTTTTAAGATGTTTTAGAGTGCTTTTGAATGTTTTTGTTTGCTGCCCTGGGCTCCTTCTGGGAGGAAGGGTGGGATATAAATTTAATAAATAAATAAACACAGATGGCACCTGTTTAACATTCGGGGGAGGGGGAATTCCAAAAGGTCGGTGCTACAACACTAAAGGCCCGCTTCATATGTTATGTGAAAAGGACTTCCTGATGAGATGGTACCTGCAGGAGGCCCTCACCTACAGAGTGCAGTAATCGACTGGGTATATATCTATGGGGTGGGGATGATCTTTCAGATACCCTGGTCCCAAACTGTAGAAGGCATTATACCCCAAAACCAGCACCTTGAACTTAGGCTTCAGCCCCCCTCCTGGCACACAGAGCACTGAGACTGGTTGGCTCCGGAGGGGAATGGGGAGGGGTGACAGAGAAGGAAAGTGCACACACAGGAGACAGACAGCTTTGCCAGTGGTGGAGCAGGTGGTCTGCACCCCAGGGAAGGAAAGAGCATCAGCTTTGGAATTCCCCTTTTCTATTCCTGCCGCCGCCACCATCCGCCCGGCACTCCCTGCTGGTGAATGACAAGGCCTCCCACGCCTGCCCGCCCACTTGCCTCCCTGGAGAGAAAGAGCTCAGAAAGGCACCAACTGTCTCAGTCTCTCCCCCCCCCCGAAGCTTGTGGGGGCAGGGAGGAGGAGGGGGAAGGAAGCCATGATTTAGGAAGGGGGAAATCACTGGATGTTTGGATTTTGTTTTGTTTTCAACTAGAGAGAAAGAAGTAGTGGGTGCAGGGAGACAGAAAATCGTGACGCTGTCAATGACTTCCCAGAGGAGATTTCAAGTGCAAGGCAGAGAGAGAGAGAGAGAGAGAGAGAGAGAGAGAGAGAGAAAGTACAGAGAAAGGCTAAGGTGCGGGTTCAGGATTTGATGTGCTTAAAAAAAGAACAAGGAGATTTCCCCCCAGCCCCTGACAATTCCTGCTCCAGCGTAGCTTTGCTATCTGCTTCAGTCTTTAGCGCTGGCAGGTTAATGCATGGAGGTCACTTGATCCCGTCAAATCTCCAGCCGCGGCCAGGTGTGACATGGATCCCGGCTGAGGCACTCAGAGGGTGCGGCCAAGACAGCGGCAGCTGCCTCAGCCTTCTGCTCTGCCTGGTGCACAGATGCCGCTCAGAGGTGCATCTCCTTGGTATTCCAGCTTCCTTAGCTGTGTGCGTGGCAACCGTGTGGGAACGCTGCCAGTGCCTTTAACCAGCTCTTTGCCGCAACCTTCATGGCTGGTGGCAGCAGGATCAGGCCCTGCCAAGGCTTGGATCCATTGCAAGGACTGCCAGAAGTCAGTGCTGCGCTAATTTTACCCTCACTTTTTAGGCAAAAATTCAGCCAGGTTAGAGGTTAGCACCTGCCCACCCTTAAGGCTGTAGGAAATGGCTTAGAGGAGAAAGCTTTATCTATGGCTACTAGCCATCATGGCTATGTTCTACCTCCACTGTTGGAGGCAGTAATGCCTCTGGATAGGGCTCGGTCCTGGGCCCAGTGCTCTTCAACATTTTTATTAATAACTTGGATGAGGAGGTACAGGGAATGCTTATCAGATCTGCAGATGATACAAAATTGGGAGGGATAGCTAATACTGTGGAAGACAGAAACAAAATTCAAAGGGATCTTGATTGGCTGGAGCATTGGGCTGAAAACAACAGAATGAAATTTGACAGGGGTAAGTGCAAAGGTCTACACCTAGGAAAAAGAAACCAAATGCACAATTATAAGATGTGGGATACCTGGCTCAGCAATACTACACGCGAGATCTTGGGATTGCTGTTGATCCCAAGCTGAATATGAGCCAACAGTGTGATGTGGCTGCAAAAAGGCAAATGCTATTTTAGGCTGCATTAGCAGAAGTATAGTTTCCAAATCATGTGAAGTATTGGTTCCCCTCTATTCAGCACTGGTTAAGTCTCATATTGAGTACTGTGCCCACTTCTGGTCACCACACTTTAAGAAGGATGCAGACAAATAACAGGTTCAGAGGAGGACAACAAGGATGATCAGGGGACTAGAAACAAAGCTCTATGAGGAGAGATTGAAAAGACCTGGGCATGTTTAGCCCTGAGAAGAGAACACTGAGAGGAGATATGATAGCACTGTTCAAGTACTTGAAAGGTTGCCACACAGAGGAGGGCCAGGATCTCTCTCGATTGTCCCAGAGTACAGGACACAGAATAATGGGCTCAAGTTACAGGAAGCCAGATTTTGGCTGAACATCAGGAAACACCTCCTAACTGTTTGAGTGGAACCAATTATCTAGGAAGGTGGTGGGCTCTCCAACACTGGAGGCCTTCAAGAGGCCCCTGAATAGCCACCTGTTGGGGATGCTTTAAGCTGAATTCCTGTGTTCAGCAAGGAGTTGGACTTGATGCCCTTATAGGCCCCTTCCAACTCTATGATTCTATGATACCAGCTGCTGGGAATCACAAGTGGGAAGAGCGCTGCATGAGGGTTTCCCACTGGGGTCAGCCATTGTGAGAAGAGGATGCTGGACTAGATGGGGATCGGCTTCATCCAGCAGGGCTTTTGTTACGCTTCTTCCATTCTTCTGCCTCATTCTGGGTCAGGCCACTGGTCCATCTAGATCAGCAGCATCTACTTTGAATGCTTGCAGCGCTCCAGGATCTTGGGCAGAGAAGAGTCTTGCCTGTCATCTGCTATTTGAGATCCCTTTAACTGGAGATGCCAGAGATAGATCCAGAGACCTCCTTCTGCCTGCAAAGCAGGTGATCTACCACTCAGCTGTGGGTCCCCAATGACTCTGGAATGATCTCTCAGTTAATGCTCATCATCAAGACTCTTACAAGGAGCCTCCTCGACTAATGGCTGATGAAAACCTGAAGTCGCCCTGAATGGAGAAACCTTTTTTTCAGCCCAAGGGCCGCATTCCCTTCTGGGTAACCTTCCAGAGGCCACATGCCAGTGGTGGGCAGAGAGAGGGAGAGGGAGAGACAGAGAGAGAGAGAGACAGAGACACACACACACACACACAGACAGACACACACAAGCAAGAGGAACGATCAGACTGCAAGCAGAGTCCAGACAGGCCAAAAATACTCCAGGAGCGGGCCAAGCAGGGTCAGGGATGGGTATGGCCTAGGGAAAAGGGGTTGGTGGCCTGGGGAGCGTCTTAAGGGCTGCATTGGGTTCCCCGATGAAGCTTTAAAAAGACACGGGCAGCGAAAGCACAGAGTCACTCTCATTGGCTGCTCGTCCACTGAAGGTACAGGAGAGGTGTAGCCCATTTCTCTTCAGAGAAATGTGCATGTGGTGGTAGTGGTCATATCTGCCTATAAAATCTCTCGCTCTCTGACATGGGGTTGCCTCTAGACCAGTGGTTCTTAACCTGGGGTGCGAGACACTTTTCCTAGGGGTGTGAGGCGTTGTTCAAGAGATTTTAAAAATTCTTTTAAATAGAAGCAGAAAATTAACTATACAACATTAAAATAAATAAAAAATAAAAAATGAACGGTATTTTTTCAGGGGGTGCGGGAGCATATTTTGGAATTCCAAGGGGTGCTGGCAGTGGAAAAGGTTAAGAACCGCTGCTCTAGTCAGTCAGTATTTTGTAGAAGGGCTTTGCAGTCTGCGAAAGCAGCAGGGAAAAGCATGGGACGAACAGGTGACCGACGGGGGAGACGAATCAGAACGGATGCTCAATAAAGGCTGGATATGATCTAACCCCCACGTAAGCTTTGTGCAAGCGAATGAGGATGAATGCTCAATGGACAGCTCATCTGGAGGAGCTGCTGGAGAGTCCCTAATAGAAGGCCCGCGGATGCAGGATATTCAGGGGCATAGGAAGAGGATCCTATTCGTGCCCCAGAGATGCTCTCTCACACATTTGCTCTGGCTCCAAAGGTGCATCTGGGGACTCAGCTGATTTCAGCCCTGCGCGTGCTTGCTGACCCCCTGCCTAAAAGGTGTCCACAATGGGGAGAGACAGCAGCAGAACAAATCGAAGACCTTACTGGCTACCTGCGATGATTCCATACAGAAAGGCAATCTGGATTCAGGAATGGAATTTGGGATTCTTGTGAATCTCGGCTTCCACTTAAGAAGAAGCCAGGCCACTAGTCCTCACTGTCAGTCAGAAGGCTTCAGCTACTGCAGCTTGGCGTTTCTGTGGCTCCACACAGGGAAGCCTGCTCACCCCCACCACAGTATCCAGCCTGTCAGAGAGCGACGGCAAGAATGCTGACCAGAGCAAGCCCACAGACACACACCACACCTCTGCTTTATCAACTTCACTGGCTTCCGATCTCATTCCGTCATCAGTTTAAAATCTTAGTATTAACTTTTAAAGCTCTAAATGGTTCAGCACCAATATATTTATCAAATTGTATTCTGGAATTTAAACCTCAGCGACCGACAAGAATACCTTTTGAACACTCTCTCATTATCCCATCCACCTTTATAATCCGCCGTCCCAACACTAGAAACAAAGCTTTCTCGACCATAGCGCCCATCCTATGGAATAATCTGCCACCAGAGATCCGACCTTCTTAGGGCGGGGTATAAATTATTAAAATAAAAAATAAAATAAACCCTCCCCAGTTGCACCTAGGGCAGAATGTGAGATTTAGGGTGTGTGAAGAATATGAACTCTGCCTAGAAAGTGAGAGATCGCTCCTTAATGTTACATCCCCCCTCTCCCCCGATGCTTACATTAGCCTAGCTCGAGATTCCCCCCAAGTTGTGAAGCTTTTGCTGCATTTCTTTTTGCAGCTACTCTAGAGAGGGCGGAGAGAGGGAGGGAATGAGAGAGACCACCTTGAAAATTTCCCCTCTCTCTCTCTTCCCGCCCCCACCAACCTCTCAACGCTGCTGCTCCATTTCTCATTTCTAGGATATCTGGGGAGCACATCTCCACACCTCGGTGTCAGATGCAAGGATTTTCGGGGGGGGGGGCGGGACAGGAGAGCTGGGGGGCCTTCTCCAGGGGAGGACGCTTCCTCCGTGACCTGCCAGCACGGCCCCTGTTCCGGGCCTCTGATACGCCCCTATTTCCATATTAGACGCAAGAATGTTCTGCTCAGTTTCACAGCAGGCGCGCTCAGGCGGCCTCTGCTGAGATAGGGCTGGCGTTTGATCTCCAGTGGAGCATACGCGGGGGGGGGGGGGGAGGGGGGAGAGAGGAAAGAGGAAAGAGAAGGTTTGACTTGATTCACAGCGGGAAGCTTTGGAAGCCTCTACAGGTGTCTCTCCATTCCCTACGCACACTCTGGGTGGAAGGAGAGAGGAGAGACACCCCCCTCAGTTACCTCTCTTTCCCAGAACCAGCTCCAGAGGGCTATATCTAGGGATGGGCCAATCTGTCCAATTTTTTTGTTTCTTTCCATTTCTATTTTTTTCCATTTTACATTGTTCTCCATGTTTTCTACATCACTTTGTGATTTTTTAAAAAAAAAAATGAAGTCCTCATGAATATTCATCACCGTTTTAGCGTGAATTTCTCGTAATATACACGTTGTTAGTTCAGTTTTGTCTGATCTGCACACTTTTGCAAAGCAAAAGCATATACAATGTACACAACAGGGCGCTACCCAATGTACACAATGGACACTAATGGGCCCCCGATTCTGCTGCCCTACAACAGGCTGCTCTCTTGCTCCTGGGATTGTCTCAGTTATACTTTACAGACAGGCCAGCCATTCCCAGTCTATAGCCATTTCAATTACAATTGTGTAATACAATGTACTACTTCCATGCGGTTTTCATAAAAACATGCATTTCCATGTATTCTTTACCCTAGTGTTTTCGTACATATTCCTTGGCTAGAAAACTGCATTGCAAAAGTCTGAGAAGTGTGAATTTCAAAAGGAGGCTGTGTTTCAGTCAGTGCGTTTTTTTGTAAAGTGTGGATTTAGTAGGTTTGCCTTTTAAGGGAAACTGAATTGAATTTCTCCCCCCATCCTTATCTGTAACACTAAAAACAAAACACTGACATCAGAACTTTTTCAACAAGCCTTTTAAGTAGAGCCCTTATCCCAGTCTGCATCTGTGTTGGAATTGCTTTTTAATATGTTTTTTAAAAAAACCCTTTTTAAAGATGCTTTTTAAGCTTTTAAAAATGTTTTTAAAAGATGTTTTGTTTTAATATATTTTAAAGTCTTTTTTTATGATGTTTTAAAGTGTTTTTAGTACTTTCGTTCGACACCTTGGGCTCCTATTGGGAGGAAGGGTGGGATATAAATCAAATCAAAGCAAAGCAATCCAATCACTCAATCAATAATAAATATCATCATGCAGGGGCTCTCAAACGGTGGTCCATGAGCTTCATTCAGGTGGTCGGCTGTATATCCACATTAAACATTCTTATTGATTTTTAATTGCATTTTTATTTGCTTCTTTTCGTTCTTATACGGCATTTTGTTGCATCTGAATTCCACAGAATGCAAATGGGAATACAACAAAATACAATATACGGGAAATAAAAGAAGCAATAAAAATAAAAGTAAAAATCATACACCGTTGAGCACAGCGCATTACAATTGCTGCCACTGGCATAAAAAGCAGGAAGTGGTCCGCCAAGACCCTATTGAACTTTCACGTGGCCTCAGGGTGGGGGTGAGAAGTTTGGGAAACACGACATCCCATGCTTTCGACACTCTGAGGCTAGAACAGCCAGAGGGAAAATTCACAGTGACTGGCAGAAAGGGGTTGCGGTAGCATTGCCAAGGTCAGTGCATTGGCTGGCTCATCGGGGAGGAGATTTTAGAGCAGACCAGCCAAATAAGGAACAGGAATTCAAGCAGATCGCTATCTGGAAAATGCATGGTTCAAACATAGTAGCAAAGGCCGACCCCCGCAAAGAGGCACAGTGAAAGGAAATGTGTCCTCACCAGTGGTGTAGTTGTCCAGGGTCTCAGGGGGTCTTAGACTCCTTACATTTTTGGGAGCCAGATCCCAGCAGGGTCCCTATGTCTCCAGCATCCTATGAGCCAATCAGCATGAAAGGAAAGTGTGTTAGCCACTGAGAAGAGTCTTCTAACATGCTTCCTTGTCCTTTCCTCCTGAATGGAGCTAAACAGAGCGAAAGGTGGTGAGTCAGCCACTGAGAAGACTCTTTTCAGTAGCTAACTCCCCTCTTTTGTGCTTATTGGCTCCTAGGGACGTCTGTTGTTGTGGGAGGAGGCGTTAACAAGGATCTCATGCTCAACCCAGTAGCAAAAAAAGAGGGTATGGCTGTGACTATCATGAAGGGACCCTGAACTTCTGAATTTGCCACTACACTGCTAGTCCTCACACCACCACGCAATCAATTTACAGAACCCGCTCTCCAAAAATGTGGCAATGCCCACCAAGTTAGACAGCGTCAAAAGGACATTAGACAAAAATTTCACGGAGGAGAGGACTGTCAAGGGCTACATGTCATGATGGCTGTACAGCGCCTCCACTGTCAAAGGCAGCATACCTCTGCTTGCTTGAGAGCAAGGGTGGTAGAGGATTGATGGAGCTCATGTGCTGCATGTGGCTTGTGGGAACTGGGGAACTGGACTGGACGGGCCTTTGGTCTGATCCAGCAAGATTCTGCTTAGGTTCTTGAGGTGGAGAAGCCTACTTACTGCCCAGCCTATCCGCTTCTTTATGTAGGGGTGCTGGGAATCATGGAATCATAGAGTTGGAAGGGGCCTTGTAGGCCATCGAGTCCAACCCCCTGCTCACAGCAGGAAAAGTCAAAACCTAGGTTCTCCCTAATGTACAAACATAAGACGAGCCTGCTGGATCAGGCCAATGGCCCACCCTGTTCTCTCAGTGGCCAACCAGATGCCTCAATGGGAAGCAGGACCTTGTAACCCTTCCAAGTTCTTCCCAACCTGTTCCCCATACAAGCATGCCTCAGACTCAAGTATCAAAAGGCTTCTTCAGAATGCAAGACACAAAATGAAAATGCTTGAAGTGGTTTTCCCTTAATGCCCCAAGGCCTTCCTCCCCAGTTAAGCCACCTCTCCGCTTCCCTCACAGTAACTGCCTCCATGATCACACATTCAGTTCTCTCCTTTGCAGACAGAAGGTTTGCAACCCATTCTGTGACACCACAGCAGTTTGACCAATCGCGGAGACTGAAGGCCGGGAACAGAAGGGAAAGCTGGCAGGCAGGCAGCAACCGGAGGGAGGTAAAGAGGATGTAAAGCACATTCGGCAACAGCGGAGAGCAAGACAAATAAGGTGGATTTTGGCAGAAGCCGATTTGTAGTGGAACGGAATCAACGCTGATTGTGGAGAACACAGGACAGGATGGAAATTGCGGCCTCCCTAGCTGCAGCTGAAAAGAAAAAGCCCCACCCCAAGCACACTATTGGGGTCACTAGCCAGCCGGTCCTGGGTGGGGGAAAAAAATCCTAGAATCTATTTCATTTAAACCTCTGCTCTTAAGTGGTAGCACAAAGATAATTTTGACTGATCCCAAGTCAGATCTGATCTTCTGCTGCTTGAGCCTGAGAGTGTCCAAGTCAAAGGGAGTGTGTTGGGCTGGGGGGGGGGGAGAGAAGACGTCGATCTGTGCAGAAATGAAGGTTGGGTGGAGGGGCAGTCTTATTTGGGGCTTGGGATAAGCAGCATTGATTCCGAATCCAAAAAAGATAGATAGTCAGGTCTCGGGAAAGCCTGATTAAAGCTTAGCTGCCTTCTCCTCCAAGAGATGGATTAAACTGCTATCACCTTGATTAATTTTTCAGAGGATGAAGCTGCTAAGGGGGCGGGCGGGTGGGCGAGAGGAGAAGGGGGGAGAAAGGGAAAAGGGGGGTTCAGAGTTCAGAGGCAGCCTGCAGATGGATAGCAAAAACACATTCAGAGCAGCATTTTACAGGTTAATACCAGTTTTAGGTCCTCCAATAAGCTGGCTGGCGTCTTCTTTGGTAGCAAAACGCATTTCAGCATCCTACCTGGATCCCTATTGGAATATTGATGTCTGTCTAATTGCAACCAAGCAGGAGGAGAGGGAGGAGGAAAGGGAGAGGCAAGCTTGGGCAAGAAGTGGTAAAGATGGTTTCAGGCTTGTGGACAAGAAAGAACGGGCGCTGAAAAACCAGATTCTTCTGGGGTATTATTGTACTCGCCTTGTACAAGCCTCTTTTCTGGGCTTCTACCACTGCAATGCAGAATAGGGAACCCTGAGAATCTCAGTTTGTAACTTTGTTTTTTCCTTTAAAAAAAAAAAGTTTCTAGCCCTTGTGATTGTGAAGATATGATTAAAAAAACAAGATAAAAATAAAGCTTCTAGCCCTTATGACTGTGAAGATAAGGCCAATATAAAAATAAGATTAAAAAAGTTTCTAGTCTTTACGGCTTTGAGGAGACCATGTCTGGTAAAATCCATGCTGTTGCAAGAGGGCTGAGTCAGGGAAGGCAGGCAGTGGTCTTCCAGTGAACCCAGAGGGAAGAAGAGAGGTTGGGGGAGGGTTGCTGTTGGCTTCCACCCCAGATTTCCCTCTGTACCTCTTCAACATGCCCAACAGCAAATCTCCCGGCTGCCCAGGGAAGTACCAGGAGTAAAACAAAAACACGCTTGTTATGCACAGCCATCCTTATGTTACTCTATGCATACTTTTAATAGAATCATGGAATGAGAAGGAACCTCAGAGGTGATGTAGCCTAACCTCATGCCAGTGCAAGAAAAGCCATCCAGCCTTTGCTGAAAACCCAATATTGAAGGAGAGTCCACCACTTTCCAAGGCAGACTCTTCCACTGTCAAACAGCTCATGCTGCCAGGAAATTCTTTCTAACGGTTAGTCAAAGCTCCCTCCCTTGTCATTTGACTCCACTGGGATCGGGCCCAAGCTCTTGGGAAATCTATTTTCTAGATTAAACATACCCAACAACTGCAATCTTTCCCCATAGGGAGCTGTATCCAACCTCAGTCCTACTCAGAGAAGATCCAGTGAAATTAATGAACCTCAGTTACTCAGGCACATTAACTTCAGTGGGTCTACTCTCAGTAGGACTGGCACTGGATGCAACATGTTGAAAATAATGGGCATGACCAATTTTGCTCCATTCACTTCAATGGGTCTACTCCTGAGTTGGAAACAATCCAGGGTCTCCAGGCCCATCACCAACTTTGTTACCCTCCTCACATTCCAGTTTGTTGATAACCTGCTTAAGCTGCAGTGCACAGAATTGGCGCGATGTTATTTGAACAAAGTCCACTGTGTATAAAAAGTGCATACAGCTCTTCTCCATGCAGGAGCAAGCATGAAGCAAGGACACATCCTGGTGCTCTTTAATCACAGCCCAGAGCACTGTTACAGGAAGGCCAGAGAGAATAGGTGGGACCCAGAATTGTGCACAGTCACTGTTGGGGGAAACGTCTTCCACTGTGGAGTGCAGTGCAAGCAATCCTAACCAACGTGGGCGCTAATGACCACTAGATGGTTTTGAACGTAAAACAGCAGAACCTCTAAGGGACACAGAGCAAAGTGAGACCCTATTTCACCTGCCTTCCAGTCTCTCCTTGCCGAGGAAGACGCTCGTAGGAACAAAGGAACCTGCCTGATACCAAATCATAATACTGGCCCATATAGCTCGCTATTGTCTCCTGGAGTTGCTGGGGGTTGGACCCGGGACCTTCTGAACGCAAGGCAGACGCTCTACCTTTCCTTAAAAATAAAATGCTTAACATTTAAAAATGCTTAAAACTGACTGTAATTCAACATACGCCACTCATACATTCACCCTCGTATAGCACGTCCTCATCACCTCCTTTGCATCCCTAGACATAATAAAAAAGGTGTTGTGTTTGGGTCTTCATGGTATGGGAGAAAAGAACAGAAACAAAACCACTTCTGGGACTTTGGATTTAGGATTGTCTTTTTGTCTCTCTCGGAACAGGAGCCTCTAGCTGCACACACACACCCCAAATTTATGTGGCACATGGAACACTGCTTTGGAAACTCGGGGGGGGGGTTCAAAAGCAGATTGCAAGGGGACATGCATACTTGTGTTTGCAGTTCTGCTCTTCAAAGAAAGAATCATAATTTCAAAACCCCACCAGCCATGCCCGAGTACCTGGGTGTGATTAAAGTAGCTCTTTGCATTCTGAACAGTGTCTTTAAAAGAAAATGTTTAAACAATCCAAAGGGGCACGGGGGGGGGGGAAGAGTAGGAAGATTTGCATCCAATGCTGCTCCTACTCAGAGTAAACCTATTGAAGTTAATGGACATGAACTCTGATCCATCAATTTCAACGGGTCTACTCTGAGTAAGACTTAGTAGAACACCACCCAGTACTTTTGCTAATCATAATTCTTATGCAAGGGAACAGACAGAAAAGCATTACAGAATAATGTACTCAGCTAGTATTAAATAGTTCACAAAGGCAGGAGCGTAGCAGATCCTACCAAGCTCTGTGTGTGCACCCACGCACGTGCATGCACACGTGCACCAGGGTCAGCATAAATTACAAGCAATCATAATTAAGGGACCTTTCTCACATAGCCAGAGATCTGAGACAGGAAGAATCCTTTCAGCTTTTCTGAAAGGCAATTCCGGAAGCAGAGAGACTCTCTCCGAAGATCCTCCCTCCCCTGCCTCGCTTTCCCCACCTTAAACGTCAACCGCTCCACACTTCAGAAACTGGAAGCAGATTTTTTTTTTTTTTTTAAAGGCTCCTACCTTTTGGGGACTCGCTGCGAGATTTCTTGCTTTCCAGGGGACACTCGCTGTTGCTGTTGGGTGAACACGCTCTTCTCTTGCCTAAAACTTCATCTGGAAGAAAGGAAAATGGGATTGGGGGGGGGAAGGAAGGAGAAACAGCATTAGATAAAAAGGCAGATTCTACCCTCCCCCACCCCCAACTTTTTCATCCAGAGACTTTGGGGGCATGTTGCATGCACACATACACAGACACACAAATCTGGCTGAGGGAGGTGGAGGGGAAGTAATCCTGAATGGTCAGATATGCTTTCCTAATCATGCAGCCCAAAGGGACACGGCAACCCTTCAAAGTGCTGATCAATGGCAGCCGTTTCCAGCCATAAATTTGGAAATGTAGTTTATTTCCTTACTGAACTGCATCATTTGATCGGCTGCCTTTCGTCCCCCGGGGGTGTCGTCGCTTTTCATACCCTGATGCAAAACAGCTGGGGTCTCAGCGGGTGGTTGTTTTTTTTTGGGGGGGGGAAGAGGGGAGAGAGAGAGGAATCACTTCCCTCCACGCACACACAAGGAGACTGCCCCGCAATCTTCCTTTACAGTCTCTCTCTCTCCCCCCCTCCCACCCCCAGCTCTCCGTGGTGATCTCAAAATCTTCAGCAATCTTCTCCCCCTCTAGACTGTGCGGAAAAAGCACTCAGCCTCTGCATTTCTGCCGTCCTAGCAAGCCAACGCAAAATATCTAATATACAATTACAACATCTCTCTCCCTCCCTCCCTCCCTCCCTTCCCCCCTGCTTTTTCCTTATCCTTGTGTACAGATTTAAAAATCAATAAGCTCCCGTAATAATGCTGGGGAGACTGTTTGTCATCGTCGCAAGGATCAAATTCTCATCTATCACAAAGGCTTGTTAAAGGGACTTCAACCCCTCCCCCCCCAAAAAAATCCCCTGTACAAAATGTGTGTGTGTGTGTGTGTGTGAGAGAGAGAGAGACAGAGAGAGAGAGAGAGAGAGAGAGAGCTGTAATTCTGCAAGAACATGAAAAGTCCAGAATATCATGATTGGGAGTAGAATTCTGACAATTTCAGCTTTTGTTTAAAATAAAATTTAAAAACCCCAAGGTTCTAGTCCTTGTGACTAATGAAGTCTCAGAATGCAAAGGGGAGGGTTGAGAAATGGTCTTCAGTGCCTCACATACCTCCTTGTTCCTCCTCTTGGCACAGAAAAATTATACATAATGTTAAAAAAATGTACTCAAAAAGCAAGCTATTACAAATGTGCTCAGTTTGTTCAATTTATCTAAGGTTTCAGAACTGAGCTTTTCCACCTGGTGTGGAATATAACTTTCCCGGGTGGCACAGAAATTTATTTATTTAATTTTAGTGTGAAGCCCACACAGCTCTCTGTGTATGTGTGTTAGGGCTCCGCTTTTTGGCATTCCGCTAATACGGTAGCTTTCAGTTAGAGTAAGGCCGCACTCATATGGTGCTTGTTCCACTTTTACGCCATTTTTTGGGTGTCGGGCGCCATTCTATTGAATGAGTTCCATTTTTTGGTGGGGGTCTGGAACACAACCTGCCGTATGAGTGGGGCCCTAATGTATATATATTGCAAATAGTTGTGAACCAACCAACATAAAAACTACCCTGCTTTGCTTGGGGGTAACTGTAGCCAGGGCCGGTTCTAAAGGGCAGCCAGGTAGGGCACTGGCCCAAGGGCCCCTGGATCTACAGGGGTCCCTGAGGAACCCCTCTGCTCCCCTTCCATGATCTGCGGCAGGAGCTGTGGATCACAGGACAGGAGGAGCTTCCGAGCTACCCGCCATCCCCCCGCTTCACCTACCTTTCTCTCTGCTGTTTTTTGCAGTGCATGCAGGGTTGCCATCAATCAAGATGGTGGGCTGAGGTTTCCGAAAGGGGCTGAAGTCTCTGCCGTCATCTTGGTTGATGGCAGCAATGTGCACGTGTGAGTGCCATCAACCAAGATGGCGGCAAAGGCTTCAGCCCCTTACGGAAACCTCAGCCGCCATCTTGATTGATGGCAACCTGCGCGCAGTGTACAGCCGCAAAAAACAGCAGAGAAAGGTAGGTGAAGCAGGGGATGGTGGGCGGCTCGGAAGCTCCTGTCCTGCAATCCACGCTCCTGCCGCGGATTGCAGAAGGGGAGTGGAGGGGCCCGGGTCAGGCTGGTGCCCGAGGGCCCCGGCATGCCTGGAGCTGGCCCTGACTGTAGCACTGTTGTGGCCCAAAGCACATTTTAACTATCACTATGGTGTTCACTAAGGTCATTTAGGGCTTTCTGAGTTAACAGAAGAATCTTGAACCTGGTCCAGAAGCAAACTGGCATGTGCAGATGGAGGGGCAGACCCATATGTGTGGGAGCTAGCTCAGGTCTCAGTGGCTTCACGTTGAATTCTATGGAATGAAGTGCCTAAAGCTGCAATCTGGAGCCCAAATATGCAGATGGCGGGGGCAGAGCAATGCAGACGGGCAGGGGCTGTAGCTTGGTGGCAGAACATCTGCTTTGCATGCAGAAGGCCCCAGGTTCAATCCCCAATGGCATCTGCAGGGCTGGGAGAGTCCGTCTGAAACCCTGGAGAGCTGCCACCACTCAACGGTTTTCCAGGGTTTCAGGCAGGGAGTCTCTCCCAGCCCTGCCTGGAGATGCCGGGGATTGAACCTAGGACCTTCTACAAGCAAAGCAGATACTCTCCAATTCAGCTACAGCCCATCCCCTTAAGATGAGCACAAAGTTAAGCACCTTACGCTTAAGGTGTGGTTCCCCCACACCTGCCTTAAATGAAGCACTCAAAGACCTACTGTGCATTTTCCTACCGCTTGTGAGGGAAGGGAGGGGAGAGGAGGAAAGCTTCACATCTGGGGTGGCAGCTGACTTCTCCCCCATCGCCACAGCTTTTAGGACACGTATCTTGTGCTCTGAACCGCAGAATAAATAAATAATGCTACTGACCTCCCCTTCCCCTGCCCACCTAGGGATGGATGGAACTGTCATTTCTGGTCCTCCTGCCGTCACCTTTTTCCAATCCTAAATTTAGTTCCCCACATTTCCACATCCGCTTGCAGAATCCTCACGGAAAATTCACCATCATCTTTGTGCAAATTTCTCTTAATAAACACACTGTCGTATGCAATTCTGCCTAGCATACGCATTTTTGCAAAGGAAAGTTTCCCTACTATAACAAATCTTTGTACGTTATGCTCACCAATATAGATGCCTTTATATGCACACTTATATGCTGGAGAACTGCATCAAAAAATCCAGAGAAGTGCACATTTTTGAAAGATGGCTGTGGATTTGATAAATTCACCTTTAAATGTGAACAGAATCAAATTCCTTTCCATGCCTTTCAGCAACTAGGATCCTGACAATGAACACTGATAGTCAAGTTTTGTTGATATTTTGAATACCAGTTTCAGGCTTCACCTCTTTGGGAAAGTGTGGTGGGGGGAGATGGCTTTTGGGCACTGCTCCCTGTCTTGTAAGTCTGAACTGTCCCAAAGCCTGCGTGGAGGGGGAGAGAAACCTGAGCATCCTGCTGGCTGGCACGTGCAAAACACTTCGTTGTAGAAAGTGGATCCTTGGCAACAGGCCTGCTTTTCGTTCACAGGGCTGGCTTCTACCCTCACCAACTGTCAGCTAAAGGACTAAAAAGGACAATAGCCCAGCAGGCGAAAAGGCGCCCGTGGGGCTCCAAGCCACCCCCTGCATGCCAGCCTTTCCACTGTTCCTCTCCACTCTGCCCTTTGCCGGCAGGAATCAGCGGAACAAAGGCAGAGAAAGGGGAAAAGGTCATGGGAATTACAGGGTGTAATTTAAACAGAGGGCAAGGAGTCTGCGGGGGGGGGGGGAAGAGAGAATGAAGTGGTTGCAGCCTAGAAACCTACAAGCCAAGATCTGACTGGTTCGTTTAAAATGACGTGCAACACTCAGCCTCCAACAGAACGCTGCCCCCAGTTGGTTTCTGTTAAACTCCTTTGCCCACACTACCAGAGCTGGCAAAATGCCCTGGGATGTGTTTTCACTCCCGAAATAGTCCCCATGACGCTAGTCCCTATGGGAGGATTTTCCCATAGCTTGCAAAACGCCTCGTGGGTTTTTCACTCCTAAAATTGCCCCAATGACACTAGTCCCTATGGGGGTCTTCCTCACAGTCCTTTAGCCTGCAAAATATCTTGTGGGTTTTCACTCCTAAAATTGCCCCAATGACACTAGTTCCTATGGGGGTCTTCCTCACAGTCCCATAGCCTGCAAAACATCTTGTGGGTTTTCACTCCTAAAATCGCCCCAATGATACTAGTCCCTATGGGAGATTTTTCCCCCCTGCATTCTCCTTTTCATCTGTCCCCCCATCCCATTTCTTATTTATTACTTTGTTAGTGGTTTACATTTAATCTGTCTCCCTCATGCCATGAGCCCCTAGGTGAAGCATGATGCAATATAAAACATTAAAAGTGTTTAATAGGCAGAATAAGAAGGTCTTTGCCTGGTGCTGAAAATACATCAATGCAGGTGCCAGGTGACACTTTTTAGGGACAGCATTTCATAAACAGGCAGTGGGGGAGTCACCACCAAGTAGCCTTTCACTCTTGAGCTACTGGACCCAATTCAAGGTGTTAATATTAGCATATAAAGCTCTAAATGGCTTGGGATCCAGGTATTCCCCAGTATCAACCATCTCAAGACCCTACAATTGGCAGGTGAGGCCTTGCTGGTGGTGCTGCCACCATGGTTGCCCAGTTGGCGCTGATCTATGACTGGGCCTTTTCACTGGTGGCTGCCTGTATGCAGAATTCCCTCCCGAGTAAAGTGCATCTGTCTCCATCACTATTGACTTTCAGGAGGAACTTGGAAACATTCCTGTTTACCCAGGCATTTGATGGCTGAAGGGCACCATTCCTGGCAACAGGATGGAAGCACATTTTTAAACTGTTCTTAGAATGTTTTCGTTGCAGTTAAATTTGTGTACCACCCACGTTGCTTCAGAATGAGGTGGCCCTCGCAGTAATCATTTTCTGGAGTTCCATCCCTCTTCCACCTCTCTTTTCCATCAGGCCTTCCCCCACTCCAACCATCCCACCCGCCTGTCCTCTTACTCTGCTGCCTCCTCTGTGGCCCAAGGCCCACTCTTCCTTCTCTTTCAAATGCCCAACAGTCTTTGTCCTAACTTCAGGGAGGGACCCTGGCTCAGAGGTGCTTTGCATGCAGAAGGTCCATGGTTCAACCTCTGCCATCTTCGGTTGAAAGGATCTCTGGCCCTGGATGATGGGACAGAGAGCTGCCGAAGACCCTGGAGAGATCCTGCCAGTCAGAGTAGGTAACATGGAGTCAAAAGGGCAAACAGTCTGATGTGGTGTAAGGCAAGAACACAGAAAGCTGCTTTATACCAAGACAGACTATGGGTCCATCTATCTCAGTACTGTCTACACTGACTGGCAGCAGGTCTCCAAGGTTTCAGGCAAGAGTCTCTCCCAGCCTCACCCAACAGCATCAGCATCAGAAATAATCATGAATGTGCATCAAAACAGACATCTAGAGGAGACCCAATCCACATCCACCCAATTCTGATGGCTCAGGTTTCATCGCACAAACAGCTTTGGGATGCCCCTTCCAAAATCCCTTTGAAGGAACACGGCAAAAGCAGGAGTGGGCCGGTGCACAGCCTCTTCCGACACTCACCTATAATAAGGCAGTTTATGGGGACAGGTGCACGGACATACCCTGTGAAATTCATTTTTACAGCATGTGCCGGGCCATAAAAAGGTGGTAAAAATTCATAGTATGGAAAACAAGCCCAGCCGTTCCTCTTTGTGACGAAGGCAGAGCCCCAAGGTTCACCACGCACACAGAGGTGAATGGGTGTTGGGGGGGTTCTCTCTCTAACTCTCTCATCCCCAAAGATGCTCAAGATACAGGCTCAGTGTCAGTGTCATGCTATCCATGGTCCCTGCCCCCACCCCACCCATTTCAAGCTCTTTCATGCCTTCATTAAGAAAGGAACTTCAGTTAAAATGTTGTTCATGGTTACCGTGCTAAGTCAATGGCTGCACTTGCCAAAGTATCGGTTTACAGCAATTATGTCTATACAAATAAAAATGTAACATTTAAAATCATCAGCTCGCTGTTACAGAGAATGTTTTCTTAATTGCCTGCAGAAAGCCTGGCGACATAGAAAACAATTTTCAGTAAATGTTTAAACGTTAAAACAGAAGGCGCCTACTAAATCTCCTTATATATATAAATATATATATATAAATATAAGTATAGATATAAAAAATCTCTATTGGAAGAGCATTCCACAGGACTGGCCTGACAACACTAAAGGCTCAGCTATGTGTCATTGTCAAATGAGCCTCTCCAGCTTGGGGAATGACCAACAATCGAACTCTCCTGCAGATGATCTCAGTGATTTAGCTGGGATATAAGGGTTCAGGCGGGTTCCTAAGATACCGTGGACCTAAGTTGTTCAGGGGTTTGTAAATTAATAGAAGGACCTTGAACCTGGCTCTCTAGCAGATGGGCAGCCAGTGCAGATGTTTTAAAAGTGGTGTCACATGTTGTCGGCCATGTGCTCCCATCAGCAGTTTGGCAGCTGCATCCTGCACCAGGCCCAAGGACAGCCCTGCATAGAGTGTCATGATAAACCAGAGTTTCTGGCTTATTATGCACACTGCCTGATGGGTCCCACTGTACTTCCCTGGCAGGATAACAAACCAGGAAGCCACAATTAAGCTTGGCTTCCACTACACCTGAGTCTGGGATCATGGTTTGTTGCCCCCTAACAAGCCAGGATTTCTAGCCAGCCTGTAAACCATGGTTTGTTACTGGTTTATAGATCCTGGCTGGTCAAACCATACTGAGCCTGGTGTATCGTGAAATGAAAATGTGGCCATATTTAAGGCCAACGAGGGAAAGGAGAAGTGAAGGAGGGAGTGTTTGTTCCTGTGGCTAGCTCTTGATCTGAGAAACCATGGTTTGCAAGGAGATCATAAACTGTGGTTTGTTATTGACTTATGGAACTTGGCCTATCAAATTCTTTTAAGTGTAGTAGTTGTTTACACCTTCCTAGTAAAAAACAAATCAGATTCTGCAAACCTGAAGTTTTCCCATTCCTGCTCTATAGCACTTGAGATTCTATTCTTTTAAAAGAACCTTAGAGCCAATCCACATGGCTATAATCATCTTCTAAGGATACATTGGGGCCAAAATAAATTAAGACGAAAGCTGTGTAGATAGAAAATCACATCTTTAGTCCAGAGGCATTTCAAGGTTAATTCATTTTCTCAAGTTCAAGAGTTCATAAATAAATCAAGACAGTTGGAATAGGCTCACCTAACATTCACAAACTGAAAACATCCTGAGTTTCAAATGTTTATAAATTTCTTTAATCCAAGGCAGTTGGAATCTGCTCATCTCAATTTCACCTTGGTTTTCCAAGTGGCTTTTAGGGAAGGACAGAGATTCTCCAACCCATAAGGCAAGCTCTTACTAGCATCCCATGTGCCAAATCAGCCTTGTAGTTGAAAGTTTACAAACTTTAAAAAGTTACTAGTCCACAAGGTCACCAATATCTGAAAATTCAGTGCAGGTATAGCAGTCCCAAACTCATAACCACAGTTAGGACTTCAGGATCATACCACAAGCTTGCATTATATTTCCACCTTCTTCATCATCAGATTTATCCACTGCTTAATGCTAAAACAGATTTCATGTTCAAAATCCCCTTGTCACTTATTTTTTTGGAGTTAGGGAATGAAAGACCTGTCAATTTGGTTTTCTCATTCTCATTTTTCCAATCTCAAATTCAGTTCTGAAGCAATTCATGATTTTTAAAGCATGATTTCTTCAGCATTTAGTGCAATTTTCTTGTAACACACACACAGTTCTGTATGGAGTTTTGACTAATGTACACATTTTGCAGCAATTTCTCCTAATATGTGTTTTATACATTACTTTCACTAATATATTCATTTTGCAGAACATTTTCCCCCAATATGTGCTTTTTTAAAATAAACAATGGCTGGAGAACTATACTGCAAAATTCGGGTAAGTGCAAATTTTAAAGGATGGCTATGTTTTAGTTCTCATATTGTTTTGGAAAGTGTGAATTTGGTATGATATGGCTTTAAATGCAAACCAAACCAAATTTCTCCCCTATCCCTATTTGGAGCTAACCATGTTGTTGTTATGTGCCTCCAAGTCGACTACGACTTATGGCGACCCTATGAATCAGCAACCTCCAGGAGCATCTGTCATGAACCACCCTGTTCAGATCTTGTAAGTTCAGGTCTGTGGCTTCCTTTATGGAATCAATCCATCTCTTGTTTGGCCTTCCTCTTTTCCTACTCCCTTCTGTTTTTCCCAGCATTATTGTCTTTTCTAGTGAATCATGTCTTCTCATGATGTGTCCAAAGTATGATAACCTCAGTTTCATCATTTTAGCTTCTAGTGATAGTTCTAGTGTAATTTGTTCTAACACCCAATTATTTGTCTTTTTCGCAGTCCGTGGTATGTGCAAAGCTGTTTTCCATGGTTAGCATTCAACAGAGTTTTCAGAGCACCTTCTAACTCTGGAGTTCAAAGGTAGTCAAGGTTACTGTTAACGTTACACCAAGGATCTGGAAGCTGAGAGGAAGAAGGCATGCATGCACTAAAAAGAGAAAAAGGGAATGTGCAACCTCGTGTCACGTTCATTTCCTAACACGGATGGCAATCAGGAACGTTTGCACTGGGCCAGAGGTATTGCTCCAAGCGTCTGCACTGCATCCACAGTCTCAAACAAATAAAGAACTCAACTCTATTCCAGCTGACAATTCCCTGCTAGTTCACCTGAAAGCAATTCTTACTTAAAGGTTTTTAATTACTTGTTTTTGACTATTTTTACTGATGTCTTATGTAAACCACTTAGACAAATATAAATTTTGTTAAATAAAATAAATACAATTACTGACAAGAACATATGAAGAACCCTGGTCAATCAGGCGAGTGGCCCATTTAGTCCAGGATCCTTGTTCTCACAGTGGCCAACCAGATGCCTGGGGGAAGCCCACAAGCAGGACCTGAGCGCAAGAGCACTCTCTCCTGCAATTGTCCTGCAATTCCCAGCAACTGGTATTTGGAGGCATACTGCCACCAACAGCGGAGATAGAACATAGCTATTGTGGCTAGTAGCCATATCCTCCATTAATCTGTCTAATTCTCTTTTAAAGCCACACTGGGGCCATCACTACCTCTTGTGGGAGCAAATTCCATCGCTTAACTATGTGTTGTGTGAAATATTCCTTCTCTATCTACTTTTGCCACACCATGCACGATTCTATGCACCTTTACGAGGCTATTTACAGGCCCGCATCAGTCCCATTTTAGCACAGAGATTACAGGATCAAAAAGTGGCCCTGAACTTGCCTTACAGCAGGGAACCTCAGGCCCGGAGGCCAAATGCTGCCCTCCAGGCCTCTATGTCTGGCCCTCAGGACTGCCCTCCATGCCATACATCTCTTGAGCCATGCTCCTCACTAGCATTGCTTTGCACCCACCTCGAGATGTTTGTCTGGCAAAAAATGTGTCCTTGAACTTTGGAAATGTTGCTTGCTTGCCTGGATGAAGGACAGAGAGGGATGTGCAAGTGTGAAGAAACTAGTCTACTGTATGAAGAGAAAATTGCCAGTGACTGTTCAGTCTGCTTTTTGCCTCTGGCCCTGCGCACCATTGGCATGCGGTCCCCGGAGGGTTGCCCAGAAAGGAACGTGGCCCTTGGATGGAAAAAGGTTCCCCACTCCTGCCTAAGAGGAAACTCTGCCTGTCCCACCTTGGGCCCCATGAGCCGTCTCCATGGCGACGCACAAGGCCTATGCTGCTCAACTGATGCATCCTCAGATACCCGGCCTGACAGTTCCATGGTGACCGTTCCCCATTTTGTTTCATCAAGGCCTCGGCCTTTCCACATGGCTTTGAAGGTGGCCGTTGAGACAGCTGCTTCCCGGGGAGCTGCCGTGCCCTCAGAGTCACTTAAACGTC
This sequence comes from Rhineura floridana, assembly GCF_030035675.1. NCBI lineage: Eukaryota > Metazoa > Chordata > Lepidosauria > Squamata > Rhineuridae > Rhineura > Rhineura floridana. The sequence goes on along the minus strand of NC_084497.1, from coordinate 22,466,852 downwards.
CCGGCGGCACTCATTCAGCCCCCCCTCTCCGGCCCGTGACAGGCCTTGACAGCCAGACTCCTTAATTCCTTTTTCTTATTCCCTTAATCTGTCATCTTTATCAGGCCGGGGAAGTGCCAAGCGGCGTGCAGGAGCCCCAGCCCCGATCAATCTCCACATTACAGCTGACAGAATGGTGCTAATAACTTATTGATCTCGCGTTTGCTGAGCCCCGCCGGGGCCGAAAAGGCTGCCATTGATTGGCTTGAGGGAAAGAGAGCCGCTGGGGCTGAGCTCGGAGCGGAAAGCCTTCAAATTGTCTTCTTCCCAAGGAGCTCAAAGACAGAGCGAGGGGGGCGCAAAGGGAACAGACGTGGGAGAGGAGGCAAGCAGGCAGGCAGGGGAGAAAACCCCCAGAAAGTGGTTGGGGAGTGAGGGAAAAAACTGGGGGGAGAAAACATGGGAAGGGGGAAAATTAGAAGCAACATCTGAAGGAGACACTGGGTTCGTGGAGAAGGCTACTAGCCACAATGGCTACGTTCTCCTTCCTCTGTTGGAGGCAGTGTACTCAGAGTAGATCCACTAAAACAAACAGACCTAAGGTAGTCTATTACTACCACTATTATTTATTACATTGATATCCCACCTTTCCTCCAAGGAGCTCAAGGTGGCAGACAAACATGGTTCTCCTCTTCTAAATTTTATCCTCAGAACAACTCTGTGAATTAGGTTAGGCCGAGAGACGCTGACTGGCCTAAAGTCGGTTTCACCCAGTGAGCTTCATGGCCAAGCAGGGATTTGAACCCTGGTCTCCCAGGCCCCAGTTCAACATTAATTGCAACGGGTCTACTCTGAGTAGGGCTAACACTGGATACATACAACCCAGTATGCCTCTGAATGCCAGTTGCCAGGGATCGCAAGTGGGGAGAGTTGCTGTTGCGCTCAGGTCGCTGGCTCCCATAATGGGTGGCCACTGTGACAAGGGGGTGCTGGACTGGATGGGCCTTTGGCCTGATCTAGCTGCCAGACTCTTCTGTTCTGTTATAATGTTCTGTTCTGTTATACTCTCCTCGGATGGCTTTAAAAGGGGGTTAGATACATTCATAGAGGATAAGGCTAGCAAGGGCTACTAGTTAAGAGGGTTATATATAACCTCCACTGTTGGAGGTGTTGGAAGTGGGGCAAGAGCAACTCCTGTTTTGTTCTTTTGTTTGTGCTCCAGAAGGGAGACAGAGTTCGAGTCCTCCAGATGGATAGGCTTGTTTACTTTTACCTGTGACGCTCTGACTGACCTCCTTCTGTCGCTAGACTGTGAGGTCTCTAGGGAAGCTTACCTGCCCCTCCTCCTTCCGCCTAAGTTCCTGGAAACTGCAAGCGGGGAGAATGTTGCTGTTGCACTCAGGTCCTGACTGCGTGTTTCTCATAGCGGGCATCTGGTAGCCCACGGTGAGAATAGGATGCTGGACTAGATGGACCCTTGGACTGATCCAGCAGCAGCGCTCTTTGTATGTTCTTAGGAGTCAGCACAAGGTGAGTTTCTCCCTCAGTATTAGTGGTAAAGTATATCTCATGAATGATTTTGCCCGCAAGATGGCTGCAGGTTTGAGGCGGCCCTTGACATCTGTTGGGGGCCCTCCTGCATAAGGGATGAGGAAGCTTGCTTTGCAGCAAGATAAGAGTCCCCCCCCAGTTTTTAACTGCTGAAAGGAGAAGCACAACACTTCTTGATGGCAACCTCCAGGCGTCCACCATTTTATTTTTTCCCCCACCGTGACCTGAAGACATTCCTAGTCCTCTCTGGGGACTCAGTCTGGGATCCTCTACATGCAAAGCAGAGGCTCTACCACTAAAGCAATGGTCCTTCCTTTAAGACGTAGGAAGTTGCCTTATACTGAGTCAGACCTATTGGTCCATCTAGCTCACTAGCGTTTACACTGACTGGCAGCAGCCCTCCAGACTTTCAAATGGGGAGTCTCTCCCAGTGCTACCTGGAGATGCCGGGATTGAACCAGGGACCTTCTGCATGCCAAGCAAGTGCTCTGCTACTGAGCTATGGCCCGTCCCCACAGCTGACACAGGGAGAGAAAAATGAATTTGAAAAAAAAACTCAAGGAAAGGATAGAATCGGGGGGGGGGCAAGAATGAGAAAAGGCTAGTGTCTGGGAAATTGGAAGGGGGTGATTTGCACTGCAAAGTCTCCCCTGAGTTCTTAATTGGTTGGGCTCTTCTCCACTACCCCCAACCCTGGGATGCAGCTGTTCCTTAGCCAATTAGTTTCCTACTGCTACAGCGCAAGAGAGAGAGAGAGAGAGAGCACAGCATCTGTAGAACAACAAGTAGTCCTGGAAGCCTGTTCAATACCTTCCTTTAGCATCTGCAGAGGGGGCAGCCCCCTGGTTAATTTATGAGCTGTGACCACATTACCGGCTTAACCTTTATATCGCTGCGCCCTTCAGGCACACTCAGGGGCTGGACCCCTCACTCAACTTCAGGATTCAATGGGATGAAAACACACACACACACATGATGTTAGGTCCATTCAGAGAAGCATCCAGAGCACACCATACATTAGAAGCACCTTTAAAGCCCATGGCTTCCCCCAAAGAATCCTGGGAACTGTTAAAACGCACTGAGCAGGGGGTTGGACTCGATGGCTTTATAGGCCCCTTCCAACTCTACTATTCTATGATTCTAAGAGTGCTGGGAATTGTAGCTTTGTGAGGAAGTTGTGTACTTTGTATGTGTGGTGTCTATGCAGCCAGAGTCAGAACAACAACAGAAAAGGGGTGGGGAGAGGCACTGAATGCAAGAAAACGAGAGAGAAAAGGGTTCTCCAAGTGTCCACCAAAAGTGTATTGTGGTTGCCAATGCCTAACATTGAGCTGTATGTAGCCCTGGCAAAAGCCTGAATAGATTTTTTCCTGCAGTGTTTCAACAAAAAGAGTGGCTCCTGAAGAAGGAAAGCTCTTGTTCCCCAAAATGTGTTATGAACATTTTGGAACAAATCCCACCCTCTAAAAAAGAAAGCTGGTGGTTGAAGTGTTCAGAAACGTGCAACTTCTTTTTCACTTTGATATCATTCCTGGGTGCCTGCCCAGTTTGATCAAAGGCAGTATGCCTTAAGCAGGGAGATAATAACTCAGGTTATCAGATGATAACTGCTATTATATGAATAATGCTGCATGCCATTTCACCTGTACTCTAGGAGAGAGAAGCGAGAAACCTATCTGCATATATCATTTCCCAACGTCTTAGGATCCCAGATTCAAAATCAAACAGCGTGGGAAGGGGATTATCCTGCCAGGATGCAGTGGAGGGGAAACTGCCAACAAGCAGATGAGTATTAAGGACAATTGGAACCACCCCATTCTCAGTTTAAACAAACACCAGACCCACCAGAGTACGGAGGGTGTCCTTGGGTCTCCGGTTCAAACAACTGTTCTTTTCCCGTAGCAGGAAAAGGCGGCAGTGATTGAACCTCTGAAGCTTGACCACCATGGAGTTGGTTTTCTGCTCAGTTTCATGCGATGGCCAATAAAACTAAAGGTTTTTTAAAAACAACAACAGGGAAGATGACAGGGAAGGCAGAAAAGTTAAATCACACTCTCATCTCCAGTGTGGGGTCTAATTGCCTGCTACAACTCCCTGTGGGATCTTAGAAGAAAAGGCAAAAAGGTCGTAGCTCAACCGAATGCAGGTTCAGTTGCCAGCATCTCCAGGCGGGGCATATCCCGTCTGCATCCCTGGGGAGCCAGTACCAGTCAGAGCGGAAAATGCTGGGAGACAGAGTCTGACTCAGTATAAGACAACCTCCGAGATTCCTACATCTTATGGGAACGTAGAAGGTCCCAGGTGCAATCCCCAGCATCTCCAGGTACGGATGGGAAACACTCTTCTCTGAATCCCTGGAGAGCCACTGCCGGTCAGTGTAAACTAGAGCGGCCCTCCGGGTTTCAGTCTACACTGACTGGCAGTGGCTCCCTAGGGATTCAGACAGGAGCTTTCCCCAGCCCTACCTGGAGATGCCGGGGATTGAACTTGGAACCTTCTGCATGCAAGGCAGATGCTCTCACCACTGTGCTACGACTCTTCCCCTATTGCTTGTCTGCTTCCTTCTCCTCTCCTACTCCTGCTCCAACTATGCCAACTTGCTTGACTGTCCTTCTGCATCCTCTTGCCAGCCAAATGTCAACCATGGCCCACAACAGATTCTTGTTCTCCTTATAGGCTCTTCTACGATATCTGTTTCAATAGCTCCAGGTCCCATCCTGCCTGAACTACATGTAAGTGCTCCCTAGGTGCTCCAATGTCTGTGGCCCGACGCCAACAACATTCAGATGTTTAAATAAATAATTTTTAAAAACCGTTTCCATTTGGAAAGCCTGTACATCAGCTGGGGAACAAAAGGAACATTAAAAAATACTGTGATGTGCCATTCACATGCGCACCCCCCCCCACAGGTTGTTTCATCTCTCCCTTGCTTGAATTAATAACATGGGTAGTTCCAATCATTCAGGGATTGTACAATACGGGCAGACCCAACCAATCAGGGATCATATAACATGGGTAGTCCAAACCAATCAGGGATCATATAGGGCAGGGACTCTTAACCTTTTTTGGGTCATGGACCCCTTCGAGAGTCTGATGATAGCTAAGGAACCCCATAAATAAATGAATAAAATTAATTTTATTGCATTGGAAATTTTTTATTTTTTTGCACCTGGTTCACGAATCCCCTGAAGTGCATTCACAGACCTCCTAGAGGTCCATAGACCACAGGTTAAGAACCCCTAACATAGGGGAAGGCTGATGTTATAGTCAGTGTGGTGTATGAGTAAGAGCATCCCCTACAGACATGCAAGTGGATCACGCTCTTCTTTTGACAAGCGCTGTCTCCATATAAGCTTACCCCCTCCTCCAACCGGCCCCTCTTTGCTTTTTTGCATGCTCTGGCAGAGTGAATTAGCCAAACTGGATAGAAAGGATTGGATTTGTTTACAGACACGCAGCAAGCTTCTCAGAGAAGCTCTAAGTCTGTGTTTGATGTGCAAACCGCCGGCTTTTGCCACCGTGCCTTTGTCAGGCGGGGGCCCGGCTCTTGTGCTCATCCCCTTTTGTGTGTCGCTCTCAATTAAGATTAGAAAGGGCCTTATGCCATCATCCTCCCCTCTCGCACAAAGAGAAAATCCCTTTGTGGCAGGGGAACAGCACCTTGTAGGCAGCTTCGCATTTATCTGATCCGTGAGGGGGGGGGGAGTGGGGAGGGGGTGTGAAGAGTGGCAGGAAGCGGGAGGTGGCAAGGAGAGTCTGTACAAAAGTCTACAGATGCAAAGCTCCATAGGAACAATTTCAAATTCTGCAACGTGTGGAAGCAAGGAAGGAGGGGGAAAAAGGGGGATAGGCCCTGCAATCAAGAACAAATTAAAGCAAATTTTTTGAGATCGGTATTTTTCTTTTGCATTCTTCTGGTGCAGATTTGCAGGACAGGAGACAATCTAATTATCAGTAGCCACGGTCTACAAAGCAGGCAATATTGGACAGACTATGCAGTATATAAACTAAGGCTGGGGAATCCTTTTCAGCCCGAGGGGTGGGCATTCCCTTCTGGGTAAGCTTCCAGGGGCCACATGCCAGGGGTGGGTGGGGACAGAGGCTGATGTGTGCGGAGCAACAGATGTCAGTGTTACCATAGAATCATAGAATAGTGGAAGGGGCCTATAAGGCCATCAAGTCCAACCCCTGCTCAATGCAGGAATCCAAATCAAAGCATTCCCGACAGATGGCTGTCCAGCTGCCTCTTGAAGGCCTCCAGTGTCGGAGAGCCCACTACCTCTCTAGGTAATTGATTCCATTGTCGTGTGGCTCTAACAGTTAGGACGTTTTCCCTGATGTTCAGTCGAAATCTGGCTTCCTGCAACTTGAGCCCATTCTTCCGTGTCCTGCACTCTGGGACGATGGAGAAGAGATCCCGGCCCTCCTCTGTGTGACAACCTTTCATGTACCTTTGTACAGCAGGCTAGTTTCTACACACACTCACAACACCCTTCTCTTATCTTCCATCCAGGCACGCAAGAGGCATGATCAGACACATCTCAGCCATTCTGGGGAAGTGAGAGAAAAAAGTAGCCAGAGGGGGAGGCACCCACAGCACGCACTCAAAAATCCAAAAAGTGCCCCCACAGGCTTAAAAAGGGTGGAGTCCCTGTAGAGTCAAGTGCATATACCTGCTTGTAGTAGAATAACCCACCTGTTGCAACACGGGCCTTTGTTGAAGGTGAGTAGGGCTATACCAGCTATTTTTTGGGGGGAGGGGAAACAAATGCCACCCGTACCACATTCCAAGGCATGACGCAACAGTGTAGGAGGAGTTACAGGACTCGCTTTACGACATGCCCCACCCACCAAGTCCCAGGCAAGACCCACTCCTGAAGCTGCAGCTCCTCCTTGCAGGCACCAAACATCCCTGCGCTTTTCATGAGTAGCAGCACCAGCAACCATCGAGGCCTCTGCAGTAACCGTTCAGTATATTAAGTGTGACAGTGTGGATGTAAGAACCCAAGAGGAGCCTGGCTGCTGGATCAGGCCAGTGGCCCACCTAGCCCAGCATCCTGTTCTTGCAGTGGCCACCCAGATGTCTTTCTCGAAAGCTTGCAAGCAGGACCTGAGTGCAAGAGCAGCGTCCCCTCCTGTGGTTCCCAGCAACTGGTATTCAGAGGCACACTGAACTGTGTTCAGTTCTCAAAAGCTACTGCCGTTTCCTTTACATAACACTTCTATAAGGCAGAGGAAGGCAATGGTGAGCCCCCTCTGAATTCCGCTTACCATGAAAACCCTATTCATAGGGTTGCCATACGTCGGAATTGACTTGAAGGCAGTCCATTTCCATTTCTTCTATAAGGCATGCTCTGCTTGAAAGATGGTGGTGGTGGCAGCTTAAATTACAGAAAAACTGGGCTGGCAGCACAGGGCTGGGGGAGAAATTCGATTCAGTTCATATTTAAAGGCAAATCTACCTAATTTGCACCTTCTGAAACTACGCATGAAGCAAAATGCAGCCAGCCTTTGAAATTTTAGCTTTCGAACCGTAATGGTGATTTATGTTTATGAGGACTTCTGTTTTCATGAGGACTTAAAAAAATCACAAACTGATAGGGAAATGTGGAAAACCCAACTTATAAGACTGGAAAAACGAGAAACCAAAACGGACAGGTTCACCCATCGCTAGCCGAGAGTTAGCCAGGACATTTTTTCCAGCTATGCTCATTGGTTTAATTTAGCCTCGTCTTCAGTGGATTTCATCAGCAAGACAATGTTTGAGTGTGTTTAATAACACCCCCCCAACCCCCCCCCCCACGTAGCACAATCCTACCTCTGCATTCTTGCACAGAGAGCGAAGCCAAGCCCTAGCAATAATTATAATAAATCTTTTGCTGCCGGGCAGGGAGGGGGGGGGGCTGCCTCACTCCATGATTAAGAGATCCCTGTAATACCTTACAGTTCCCAGTGGGCTGGGCAGAGCGAGATATAGCTAAGCATTGCATCAAACACGTTAAGAATATCTCAATCATTAAGCGGCAACCCACGGCAGCTCCGAGAGCAATCGATGGGGCAATTAGATTTTATCAGCGCCAGCTTCTCTCCCAACATCCCACACCCTACCCTCCTCTCTCACATGTACTGGCTGGGCAGAAGGCCAAGTTGTACCTGTCTGATTGGGGGGTGTCCTCCCCTCTGTGAAAATACAAGGCACCCCACCCCTTTTTATTTTTATTATATTTATTCAACAACATAAGAAGAGTCCTGTGGGATCAGGCAAGTGGCCCATCGAGTTCAACATCCTAAACTCATGGTGGTCAACCAGATGCCCCAATGGGAAGCCTGCAAGCAGGACCTAAGCGCAAGAGCAGTGTCCCTCCTGCAGTTTCCCGCAACTAGTATTCAAAGCCATACTGCCTCCGAACGTGGAGGGACAGCGTAGGTTGGTAGCCACTGATGAATAAGCCTTCTCCTCCATGTCCCTGTCTAATCCTCTTTTAAAGCCATCCAAGTTGGTGGCCACCACTGCATCTTGAGGGAGTGAATTCCATCGTTCAGCTATGTGCTGTGTGAAACAGTACTTTTGCCTGTGTGGAATCTTCCAGCTGCTCAGTGCATCTATGTATTCGTACTAAAGATTATTTTGCTTTTCAGGTGTCATGTGTTAATAATTGGGAGGGGGCATATTCAACTACAAACAGGGCCCCTCCAGACATCCTTTTTATTGTGCATTCATAGTTATGGTGTTGAGGCAGTTATAACGCGATCTTGCTTTCAGTACTGGTTTGCGCCTGCAAAAGTTCCGGAGCAGGCATTTATTTATTTTTATTTATTTTTTAAATTGATATCTCGCCCTTCCTCCTAGGAGGAGCCCAGGGTGGCAAACAAAGGCTTTATTTCCAATCAATGCACGTCTCATTTGCTTCCTACTGAAACCCAGGAACTCTTTATAGCACCAACGTTCTGGGGCTGAGTACACATAGATTGTGTCCTATGTGACCTCGAGCCAGTCACGCTCTCTCACAGCTCAACCTGCCTCACAGACTTGTCCTGAAAATAAAATGAGGGCAGACCATGCATGCCACCTTAAGCTCCTGAGGAAGTGAGGGATGCAAATGCCCTAAATAAAATTATTAAGTACTAGGGGCTGGCGTTCCTGCACACTCTTCAGCCCAGGTAACCCCCTCTTGCCAAACCACCCAATGTTGCAATGCCACCTTGCTCACCTAAAGCTGGCCTGCCTCACACCCACATGGGCTCCGCAGTTGGTTGTTTGCACGTCCAACTGCCTTCCTGCCTGCCTTGCTGCTGCCGTTGGCTGGCCAATTAGAATGAGGTGGTAAGAGGAGCAGCGCGGGAAGGAGGAAAGCAGCAAGATGCAGAGGGAAGCTGGCCTGGTAATCTGCCACTTTTGGCCGCCTTTCTCCTTCCTGCGCTGTTTCTCCTGCTGGACCGTCTCTTCAGTGCAATTGGCTGGGAGGCGGCAGCCACACTGTAGTTCATAGTGCCACCTGTCTGGGGCAAAGAGAACTGCAGCAAGATGATTTCTTACATTTTAATGTATCTAGAGATAGAAATAGCCACAGCAGAAGACTTGGACAGTCCTCACCACGCATCCCCACTTGCTGCCTCTCTGGATCCTTAGCAGTTATCTTTATGCTCCCCCTCTCCACCCTTCAGGGGTTAGTTATATTCTGAGTCACCAGGTCACAGGAAGCTGCCTTATACTTGGTCTGGCCACTGACCCATTTAGCTCAGTATTGTCCACATTGACTGGCAGATGCTCTCTAGGATTTCAGACAAGGATCTCTTCCTGCTCTAACAGGAGATGACAGGGATTGAACCTGGGACCCTCTGTATGCAAAGCAGATGCTCTACCTCTGAGCTATGGCCCTTCCCTTAAGACATAGGAACACGGGAAACCACCTTATACTGAGTCAGACCATTGGTCCATCTAGCTCGGTACTGTTTACACTGACTGGCAGCAGCTCTCCAGGGTTTCAGACAGGTTGAATATTACCAGCCCTACCTGTGGATGCTGTGGACTGAACCCGGAACCTTCAGTATGGCAAAGCAGACGCTCTACCTCTGAGGGATATCTCTTCCCCTCATCAGCTGCTTGTGAAAATAAAGAGAGCTGACAACAGGACCGACAGTATCACTTGTTGCAGTCGGTCTTTCAGAAGCCAGCCCACCTCTTTCCCACCAGTGCTGTCAATGGGAGGAAGGCCCAGCAAGAGATACAACCTGCCTTTCAATCTCTCTCGTTCAACAGGAAGATAAGCCGGAGCCTGCTAAACCCCACAAAGGTCAGACCACAGCATAAAGTCGAGCCAGCCACTCAAACAAGGGGGCTGGCAGGGATGGAGGCACTATGCGACAAGCTTCTGATTAATGCAATTACAAACCCAGCCAAGGTCTCTTTCTGCTTCACTGCCTGCTAAACCCTCTCCAGAGGCTGCTTTGCTTCTCTGGCAGAGCATGCTCTGAACATACAGGCCTCCCGCCGAGAGGGTAAAAACCAAGGAGAGGCTTGGAATGGGCCAGGTAGGAGCTAAACAAAATTGGTCTTCCTATGTCCCTGACAGCAGCCAAGCATCCAGGGGCAGGGACAAAATACACAGGTGAGGAGGAGGGGGAAGAGGTGAGGACAAGCGCTTACCTGCTGCTCCCAAGCCAACATCCAAGCTGCTTCTCTTGAATTCGCACCGGTTCTGGGTCTCTGGCATAACGAGCTGGCGGCTCTGGTGGAGGTTGGAGATGAAGGAGGTGAGGTCGTTGTCCCGGCTGTGAGAGGAAGAAGACGGAAGAAAGGGGTTCACTTACACAACCAAGTGCTGGCAAGCATCTGCTTAGGCTGTTTGACCTGACCTGCTCCACAAGTTCACCCCATGATATATTAAGGGCCCCTCTGCGTTGTGCAATCATGACGATTTGCGCTCATGATGCTATCAGGGAGGCCACACGAGATCCCACCCCTTGTGTGCCTGCAAAAGTTACGGGGCAGACATACTGCCTCATTTCCAGTCAATGCACTTCCTGTAGTTTCCTCCTGGAATCCTGTCACTTTTTATACCCCAAGTGTTCTGGTTCATTTTTGTCTTGCTTCCAGGCAGCAGCGACGTGGCTGCACTGAGAAAGCATAGCAGAACAAACGAAAGCAGGGTGCAACTATCACAAACACACCATTATTAAGAACATGTTGCAGAATGCACCCACAATAAAAGAGCAGTCCGGAGGGGCCTTAAAAAAAGTAACATTCATGTTTCCTGTTCCCCTTCAGTATTGACCTCCTTGTGTTGTTACACAAGTTCTTCCTTCTTGCTGCCTGTATTTTTAAAACTGTAGTTCAAGCCAAGACCACCTTCGCCCGTATCTGTTTTAAACCGTTTTTAATGATGCATTTTATATTGTTGTGACCTGCCCTGGGACCTATTGGTGAAGGGCAGTGGGTAACAACAACAACAACAAATCAGGTTGGTGGGGTTGCAGAACAGAGCTCTTTTGGTGGTGGCTCCGCATCTGTGGAATATGCTTCCACCTGAGATCAGGCAAGCTTCAACCAGGCTCTGAAGACACATCTGGTCTCCACTGCTTTTATGGAGCAACTGTAAGCAGGCTATGGACATGGTGGTGCTCTTTTCTTCTATCTCTGTTGCAAGTGACGCTTTTTGGGTTACAAGCTGTCACTGCTTGTTGTCTCATGTTATGAACGTACATTTGCATATAACAGGGGTGGGGAACCTCTTTCAGCGAGAAGGTTGGATCTGTATCTGGCCAAGGCCAGAGGCGAAGGAGGCAGGGCTAAAACAAACCTCTTTCCTTGCCAAAGGGCCTCGACAACCCTGAAGCCGTCATTAGTCTAGAGACATTCCCCCAATACATATAGATTTGTTTATATTTTTTTTAAGGGGGAAGGGTTTTAACTCAGTGGTAGAGCATCTGCTTGGCATGCAGAAGGTTCCGTCTCTGGCATCTCTAGGTAAGGGCTGAGAGAGCCTGAAATCTTTGAGAGCTGCTGCCAGTCAGTGTAAACAATATTGAGCTAGATGAACCCGTGGTATGACTCAGTATAAGGCAGCTTCCTACGTGTGTATATGTCATATATAACAAAGATATTTGGGGGGAAGAGCAATGTCAACACCAGAGTTCTTGAGGTCTTCCAGCAAGACATTATCTGCAGCAGCCCTCACCCCTTGACCTGGAAGAAGTAAGGGGAGCATAAGCTGAAAGTTATCTCCCAGTGCTTCCAACCTGCCTAGGTGTTCCGTTTAAATAAAGGGAGAGCCTGCAGTGCTGCTGAAATGCTGGTGCCCAGTCACCCACCTCTGGAGCCAGCGCTGACAATTCCTGCTACAGTTTTAGAATGTCAGGAACACCAGTGAATTCTGACAGTCATCTAGGTGAGATTGTTGGCATTTGCTGGTGTGTTTTCCCCAAAAAAACCCAGATATCTATCTACAGACGCATTATTCAGAAAGCCAGCATTCAGATGTACCATAAACGTCAACATTCACCAAATTTCAAACTTCAAACATTCACCGCGATACTCTTCTCAGTCTATACCATGGTCGTAATTCTGATGAGCAATGAGATCTTGTTTTCCCCCTTAATGCAGTGCAACTGTGCCAACCGTTTCTGAGGCTGACCTCTTTCATTTGCCTCAACTTAACTTGGTAGCTCTGAAGACTGGCCCACATGTATCTAAATCTCCTGTGATATGACGTTTGGCAGGCCCTGTAAGAAAACCTTTCCACACGTGCAGATGAGATATAAACACACACACACACACACCCTTATGTATAAGGACATGCAGTATTAAAGAACATACAATTGTAGACTCATTTGCATTTCATTCCATCAATTGAGATTCTACAAACCACCCATATTCCAAGCTGTAAAGAACTCAAGTTACCAATTGGTTGCATTTTAGAGGGCCAGCCTCTAAATGCTGCAAGCCAGCTCTAGGATAAACTCTCTTCGTTTAGAGCCACCCAAAGACTGTAGCTCAGTGGTATAGCATCTGCCTCGCATGTAGAAGATTTCAGGTACAATCCCAAGCATCTCCAGGTTGGGCTGGGAATGCCTGAAACCCTAGAGGACTACTGATGGGCCGTGTAGACAATACTGAGCTAGATGGACCAAGAGTCTGACTCCATATAAGGCAGCTTCCTATGTCTATCTAGTCCAGCAGTCTGCCTGCAACAGACCCCATCTGATTCCCCTGGGACTGTTTTCAGCATAAAGCAATCCCCCAAACTGCCAGCATTTTGAGAAAAAAGAGTTTGGGGATTAAGATTGACAACCCTCAGAAACATCACAATGTCCAGTCCATTCAGACAAAAACATGACAAGCTGCAAGTCTTATTAGTCTTGGTATTATTATTTATCACTTATCAAACGTCTAAACTTTTCTGACGCTGTACAGATATTTTAAAAAGACAAGACAGTTCCTGCCTGTAGGCTCACAATTAATAGAGATGACACGAAAAGGGGAGGGGGAAGAGGAACAGGGAGGAAAGCAAGGAAATTCAGGCAACAATTCTTGAATAACATCATCTCAGTAGCATTATCTGATCTAGACAGGTGGGCTCCCTTTCCTTTAAGAACACATACATGCACACAACCCATCAGCTCTACTTCCTGACTGGTAGAAAGAGGAGACATAAGCAAACTCACAACCCTGGGGTAACCAGTCCACTTGAGTGCCTTCCCAGGATGTGGAGGCTCCATTTAGCCATGACAGCTAGCAGCATTCATTGGACCTAACGTCCATCAATTTGTCTTCTCCCTTTCATATTCCAGAGACTACAAAGACGTGAAAACATTCCAGAACATTAAAGAATTAAGTCAAAGACTTCCACAAATTTGCCTTCACCTCTCTGTTTTCCAAGGACTACAGAGACTTGAAAATGTTCCACAACACCAAAGAATTAAGCCAAAGACCTCAACAAATTTCTCTTCCCCCATCCAAGGACTACAGAGGTGTGAAAACATTGCACAATAGTAAAAAATCAAACCAAAAATCTCCACAGATTTCTCTTCTCCCCTCCGTGTTCCAAGGACTACAGAGGCAAGAAAACATTCCACAACATTAAAGAATTAAGCCAAGGACAGTTCCCAAGAAGGGTCATACTCACACAGCCAGTGGCCTCACTCTGCGCATCGGCAAGATGCAGCACATGACCGCCCATTCACTGGTTCTACAAAGACTACCCTCACTTGGGACTGCTGGGGTGACAGGATTGAGCATTATCTGCCAAATTACCTAGCAACCGCCTCTCTTTATATAGCCCTCCCGGACACCGCATCCCTCCGTGGCTCGGACCAGGAGTGCTGAGGAGCTGCTCCAATGATCCCGTCCAGAGTGTGGGAGAAAAGGGGGGGGGGAGAGAGCTAATCTCCAGCCCAGCATTCTGCTTAATCAGATAAAGTTTATGACAGAAAAGTCATTAGATGTAGGTGCTGTCGATGGGTGTCTGACTCTGGATTTTCAGACGATGGCAGGCTTGTATGTCATCTGTTCTCCTGTGCCTCATCCCTTGCTGCTCTGCTCTGCCCTGCCAAACCTGTATATTACCCACAATCCCACCCCTTTTACCTACCCAGTTTGTTCAAGGTGGAATCATCTTTATGCAATCCCTAGAGTTACGGCTTACAGGAAACCCTCCTCTCCCTACCTGCCCCCACAACACCACAAGCAAGCAATTTCAAGGCTTATCCTTGCCTAGATGCCACCTTTGAGATGCATTATGCAAAATACTTCTAAAGAAGTTTAGGGGATTAATTTGAAGCGATTATCGGTTCCTCTTAATCATGCAAATCAATATCTCCGGATGTCAGGGACAGAGGGCAGATAAAAGCTGTCATCAGCACAACAGGAAAAGGAGGCTATTGGAGGGTGGGGGAGGGAAGTTTGACATGGTGGACATACCAGCGGGTTTAATAGGCTTATGACCCAACCACCACACCAGGCTCTGTGCCCCTGTTTTCTTTCAGATGCACTGATCACAGGGATGGTATTTCTGGTGAGCACAATGTTCCATGGCCTGGCTTATGCAGAAAGCAAAATGACGTTTCTAAAGTGGAACTGCGCCACTTAAGACTGAAAACTGTGAGGTGTGGAGGAATCGAAGCTTTGAATGCTTCTCTACATTCCATACATTTTGCTTAACACCATCACTATCATCATTATTATTACTATTTGGTTTTACTACATGTCCTTCGCGATAAGATCCCAGGGCGGGTTACTACAAAAAATTACAACATTAAAATTAGTTTTAAAACACACACACACACACAATTTGCAATCACAAGAAGATGGCAGGGTCTAGAATATGTACACCGCAGGTGTCAAAAGCCAGGGCAAAGAGGTGTGTCTTCAGCGTCCACTGGAAGGTATACAATGGTATTAGCTGTACCATTATTGGGGAGGAATTCCGCAATTTAGGGGCTGCCACAGAGAAAGCTGTTAGGAGTTCCTGAGTGTTGTGAGAGCATAGATAATCCCCACTGCGACCTCTGCTCCCACTTTTGGGCTGGGCAAGGATTTGCAGGAACAGCCCCTCCTTTTTTCTGTTGAGGGTTGGATTCCCTTGGGGAGAATATATCAGGAGCTGTATGCTGGGGTGGGTGGGAAGGGGTTGCCTCTTTCCTCCATCCCTCCTCTGTCAGCCTGCTCACTTGTCTGCACGCGACTCCATCCATGCAAATTCTTTGTCACTGGTGGTGGCTGAAAGGTAACTACTTCAATGCAAATTGCACTAACTTATCCCCATAGGAATGGGTCATGTTGCTGTCCAGGAAGGCCCACATCTGAAGAGAGCCCTCTGTGCAGAATGTTTTATCCTCATTTTGCAGGCTAGGCTCCCAACTTTTCTTTTTAAACTATTCCTCCAAAACAGACGTTCTCCAACTCGATGCCCCATGCTGCCAGGACGGTTGTTGGGAGTTGAAGTCCAAAACATCTGGAAGGTGGCAGGTTGAAAAAGGCTGCTCCACAAGAATCCAGCAAAGGTCATCCTGGCGGAAGCAGGAAACTTTCTGCCGCACTGGGGAAAGGTGCTGCATTAAAATTACTGTCGGTTGTTGCTCTAGGTCCAGGCAGTGTGAACGGAGGAAGCTGCCTTCGATCAAGTCAGACCACTGGCCCACCTAGTTCAGAATGGCCAACACCAGGGGTATGGAACCTCAGGCCTGGGGGCAAAATGCAGCCCTTCAAGCCTCTCTACCTAGCCCTTCAGACTCTCCCTAGCCACTACCACCCCGGCCATGCACCTCACCAGCCGTACGTTGCACCCTCCTTGAGTGTTTTTTGTCTGGCTGAAACGCGTCCTTAAGAATGTAAGAAGAGCCTGCTGGATCAGGCCAGTGGTCCATCATCCTGTTCTTACAGTGGCCAACCAGATGCCCCAATGGGAAGCCCACAAGTAGGACCTGAGCGCAAGAGCAACTCTCCCCTCCTGAGGTTTTCAGCAACTGGTTTTCGGAAGCATACGGCCTCCAATTACAGAGGAAGAGCAGAGCTATCATGGTTAGCAGTCACTGATAGCCTTCTACTTCATGAATTTGTCTAATCTTCTTTTGAAAGCCATCCAAATTGGTGGCCATCACTGCCTCTGGTGGGAGCAAATTCCATAGTTTAAGCATTCACTGTGTGAAGAAGTAAGTCTTTCTTTTGACTGTCCAGAATCTTTGAAATCTGAATTGGCACAAGGCAGCAGTCATAGGCGAGCAAGGAAGTTTAAAAATAACAGAACGGCATCACATGAGAGCCTTCAAACTAGGAGGGCCAGCCTGGAAAGAAAGGATAGATGCCCTCCTTTAAAGCAAGACACCCTTCCTTCTAATGAACATTGCAAACTTGGGTGGCTTTTAACCAATATTCCACACCCTCCCTCCCCCAAATATGCACACAAAATCAGATTAGCCGTCTGATCCCTTCCAGCAGCATATTATTTTTATATATATATACATATATATATATATATACACACATATATATATATATATACATATACATATATATATATACATATACATATATATATATATACATATATATACATATATACACACACACACACACACACACACACACACACACACACACACACACACACACACACACACACACACACACACACACACACACACACACACACACACACACACAGATTAGAGAAGGAGGCCTAAGAGAGAGATAGGTATCTCCTGAGAGGTTGAGGAGACGACAGATAATCTCCTGAAGGACTGAAGGCTGCCGTAACCATTTTCAATTTGTGCAATTCTCTCCCTCCACCCGCATTTTGCTAATTAATGCTTTAGAAGGTTTCCAGTGTTGACAGCACAGAGGAGAAAAGGGAGGGTGGAATGCAGAAGGAACATTCAATCTCTCACACAAATAAATCAAACTATGTCCCCCATCTAACAGTTTTACTGATAAGTAATGGCTCCTTCACATATTACACAGCATCAGGAATGTGTGAGAAAAATGGGACCTGTAACAAAATGTTGCAGTGTAGAATGCTTGAGTTAAGGGTCTGTATCCAGTTTTAGTCCTAGTCAGAACACAGCCACTGAAGTTAATAGACATTACCAACTTAGGTTCATTAATTTCAATAGGTCTACTCTGAATACAGAATACGGAAAGCAGAATTGGACCAAGATGAAGGAGGTGTGAAAATTGGAGAGAGAAATAACAATAATTTAAGATATGCAAACAATACCATACTACTAGCAGAAACAAGTAATGATTTGAAACGAATGCTGATGAAAGTTAAAGAGGAAAGCACAAAAGCAGGACTATAGCTGAACGTCAAGAAGACACAAGTAATGACAAAGAAAATTTATGTAACTTTAAAGCTGACAATGAGGACATGGAACTTGTCAAGGATTATCAATACCTCGGCACAGTCATTAACCAAAATGGGAACAATAGTCAAGAAATCTGAACAAGGCTAGGACTGGGGATGGCAGCTGTGAGAGAACTAGAAAAGGTCCTCAAAAGCAAAGATGTATCACTGAACACTAAAGTCAGGACCATTCAGACCATGGTATTCCCGATCTCTATGCATGGATGTGAATGTTGGACAGTAAAAAAAGCGGATAAGAGAAAAATCAGCTCATTTGAAATGTGGTGTTGGAGGAGAGCTTTGCAGATACCATGGACCTCAAAAAAATTGGGTGTTAGAACAAATTAAACCAGAACTATCACTAGAAGCTAAAAGGATTAAACTGAGGTTATCATACTTTGGACACATAATGAGAAGACATGATTCACTAGACAAGACAATAATGCTGGGAAAAACAGAAGGGAGTAGAAAAAGAGAAAGGCCAAACAAGAGATGGATTGATTCCATAAAGAAAGCCACAGACCTGAACTTACAAGATCTGAACAGGGTGGTTTATAACAGACACTATTGGAGGTCGCTGATTCATAGGGTTGCCATAAGTCAAAATCAATTGGAAGGCACATAACACACACACACTGAGTAGGACTTGGTTGCCCAAAGGTTCTCTATGGCAGTCCATAAGCAATGGAACTCCCCCCCCCCACACACACACAAAGAAGCGCCTTTGGCACCTTCACTGTATAGCTCCCATCTTACGTTGAAGGCACCTCTCTCTTTGCCCTGGCTTTTGACACTTGAGATGTCTATTTTTTATTTATTTAATTTGTATCCCGTCCTTCCTCCCAGCAGGAGCCCAGGGCGGCAAACAAAGCACTAAAACACTTTAAAACATCATAAAAACAGACCTTAAAGTACATTAAAACAAAAAAAGTCAAATACATTTTTAAAAAGCTTTAAAAACATCTGTAAAAAGGGGTTAAAACATATTAACAAGCAATTCTAACACAGACGCAGACTGGGATAGGTCTCAACTTAAAAGGCTTGTTGAAAGAGGAAAGTCTTCAAAAGGCACTGAAAAGATAGCAGAGATGGCGCCTGCCTAATATTCAAAGGGAGGGAATTCCACAGGGTAGGTTCCGCCACACTAAAGGTCCGTTTCCTATGTTGTGCGGACTGGACCTCCTGATAAGATGGTATCTGCAGGAGGCCCTCACTTACAGAGCGCAGTGATTGACTGGGTATATAAGGGGTAAGACGGTCTTTCAGGTATCCTGGTCCCGAGCTGTATAGGGCTTTTTACACCAAAACTAGAACCTTGAACTTGGCCCAGTAGCAAATGGGCAGCCAGTGCAATTCTTTCAGCAGCGGGGTGACATGTTGGCGATACCCTGCTCCAGTGAGCAGTCTCGCCGCCGCATTTTGCACCAGCTGCAGCTTCCGGACCAACCTCAAGGGCAGCCCCACATAGAGCACATTACAGTAATCCAGCCTAGAGGTGACCAGTGTGTGGACAACAGTGGTCACGCTATCCCAGTCCAGAAACGGCTGCAGTTGTCTCACCAGCCAAAGCCGGTAAAGGGAACTCCTAGCCACGGAGGTCACCTGGGCCTCTAGCGACAAAGATGGATCCAGGAGCACCCCCAGACTACAGATCTGCTCTTTCAGAGGGAGTACGACCCCATCCAAAGCAGGCAACTGACCAATTATCCGAACTTGGGAACCACCAACCCACAGCATCTCCGTCTTGCTAGGATTCAGACTCAGTTTATTGGCCCTCATCCAGCCTACCACAGAGTCCAGGCAGCGGTCCAGGGCTTGCACGGCCTCTCCTGATTCAGATGTTACAGAGAAATAGAGCTGGGTATCATCAGCATACTGCTGACACCTCGCCCCAAAGCTCCTGATGACTGCTCCCAAGGGCTTCATATAGATGTTAAACAGCATGGGGGACAAGATGGTACCCTGCGGCACCCTGCAACACAGCTGCCAGGGGGCCGAAAGACAGTCACCCAATGCTAGTCTCTGAGAACAACCCTGGAGATAGGATCAGAACTACTGTAAAACAGTGCCTCCAATACCCATCTCACCAAGTCGGCCCAGAAGGATACCATGGTCAATGGTATCAAAAGCCGCTGAGAGATCAAGTAAGAACAGGGTCGCACTCCCCCTGTCCTTCTCCCAATAAAGGTCATCCATCAGGGCGACCAAGGCCGATTCAGTCCCATAACCAGGCCTGAACCCAGACTGGGATGGGTCAAGATCATCGGTTTCACCCAAGAGTACTTGCAGTTGCTGCGCCACAACCCTCTCAATCACCTTACCTAAGAAGAGGGTATTTGCAACCGATCGGTAGTTGTCACAAACCAATGGATCCAGGGTGGGCTTTTTCAGGAGTGGTCGAATCACCACCTCTTTCAAGGTGGCTGGAACCACTCCCTCTTGCAATGATGCGTTGACCACACCCTGGATCCACTCAGTCAGACCCCCTCAGCAAGCTTTAATAAGCCAAGAAGGGCAAGGGTCGAGAGGACACGTTGCTGGCCGCATCACTGCAAGCACCTTGTCCACGTCATCAGGCCGCATCAAGTGACCATTCCCAAGAAGTTGCAGCAGACGTTGCAGCAGACGTTGCACTGGACACCTCATTGGGACTACAGTAGATGTGGATGGGGCTTCAAGACTGCTATGGAGGCGAGCAACTTCACCCTCAGAGTGCCTTGCAACAATTCACAGTGGGCCTCCGAAGGGTCTAAGACTCCATTTCCTGGAGTTGATGTCAACAGACCCCTGACAATACGGAAAAGCTCCACCGGACGGCTACTTGAGGATGCGACGGAGGCAGAGAAGTGGGCCTTCTTCGCCGCCCTCACCGCCACACAGTAGGCACGGTTATGATGTTTTACTCGTGCCCAATCAGCCTCACAGCACATCTTTCGCCACTTGCACTCTAGCTGTCGTCCAGCCTGTTTCATTGCCCTTAGCTGACTAGTGTACCAAGGTGCAAGCCAGGCTCCACAGTGCCGGAGAGGGCGCTCAGGGGGCAACCGTGTTGAGAGCCCGATGCGCCTCGCTGTTCTACGGTGTGACAAAGGCTTCACCAGGGTCACCTGCTCTATCTATTGGGAACTCCCCCAGGGCATTCAGGAATCCAGTGGATTCCATTAGGCTCCGGGGGCAGACCATCTTAATCTGTCCACCACCCCTGCAAGGAAGGATTGGAGCCATAAGTCTAAACTTCACCAGTAAGTGATCTGACCATGACAATGGGCTGACATCCACCCTCCCTATCTCCAGACCACCCCTTCCTCCATCTGGAGCAAAAACCAAGTTGAGGGTGTGCCCTGCCCTATGTGTTGGGCCAGTAACAAGTTGAGACAGCCACACAGTCGTCATGGAGGCTATGAAGTCCCGAGCTGGAACACTAGAGGCAGCCTCAGCATGGACATTGAAATCACCCAGCACTATCGTTCTGGGCTCCTCCAACGCCACAGCCAAGATGACCTCCACCAGCTCAGTCAGAGAAGCTGCTGGGCAGCAGGGTGGACGGTACACCTATTTTTTAGGACACCCCCAATTCTTGCAATTGTAATTTGTTTTAAGCTTTTTTCTAAATGATGTATTTTAAATTGTTGTGATCCATTCTGAGATCTTAGGGTGAAAGGCAGGTAATAAATCAAAGTAATAATATTTCATTTGTTTAGGAGCCAATATCCAACCTTTATTAATGTATTTATTTCTTACATTTACATACTACCTTTCCTCCAAAGAGTTCAAAGTGGTATATATAATATAATTCCCTCCTCCCCATTTTACCCTCATGACAACCTTGTGAGGTAGTCTAGTCTGAGAGACAGTGACTGGCCCAAGGTCCCCACATGGCTGAGTGCGGATTCGATCCCTGGTCTTCCACATCATAGTCAAACACTAATACCACACTAGCCTGGTTGGCAATATGTGGCATGAGGGGCCCTTGGCATGCTGCCCAGGAGTGTGGGACAGCCACTTTTGGTTCTTGGGGAATGCCCAACACCTAAGGGATTGCACGATTTTAACCTATGGCCCTACAGATGTTGTTGTTGGACTCCAACTCCCATCAGCCCCAGTCAGGGATGATGGGAGTTTAGAAACATCTGGAAGGTCCACAGGCTCTCCTCCCTGGTTTTAAAGGCTGCCACTTAAATTAAAACTCTCCACCCAGGCCTGGCCTTTTCCTTTACTAACTATTTCAGGTTAATCTTGGGTGACAGTCTGACGTGCAAAAATAACTCCCCAACAACCTATTTTTTCCAAATGATGTGGCTAGCAGAGAACAGAAAAATACTGCTGGAGATCCAGCCCATAATAAACGCAAATGCAATAAACGTCTCCGCCCGAACGGCCCCGATTAATCTATTGTCTACACTTAATGGGACTAATAGTTCGTTTGCCTTCCCTCAAAAGGCTGACTGTCCTAATCCATCCTCTGTAATGGCAATATAATGATTCACCAACGGCAACAGGACAGCTCTAGCTTACGGGAAATGGAGCTCAAGAGGCGATATACGTGTGAGATGACCTCTGGGCGGAGAGATAACCTGAGCCAGCCATTGTGGAAGGATGAATGCAGACAGGTGGCTTTTGCTGTTTTACAGACGCTCAAGTGAGTTAACACTCCCTCCCCCTCCCTCTCTCTCTTACACATATGTTATAATAATAATGATAAGATGCTGTTGCTTTTTATAAAGAAAAAGTCTCAAAGAGGCTTGACAAGACAAGGGTAAGAAATCCACTAATTAGTTATAGTAAATAAATAAATAAATAAATAAATAAACACGCACACGCACAAGGACTCAAGACACGTCTTTAATGGGGAGAAGAATGAAGAGGCTAATGGATCGAGACAATTAACAACAACAACAAAAAATCAGCATCAGGATCCCTGCGTCTCTCGCCAAGGCTGCCAGGCGCCTGTGGGGTCTGGCAAGATGTCGAAGAAGTGTCAGCATTCATGGCGCTGGGCAGTCAAAAGGGAGGGAAAGACGCAGCAGGAGGGGGGGTGGGGGAAGCTAAGAACACGGATCTAGTATAAAAAATACAGAACAGCAGGCAACCCGTCACGATTCAGGACTGCAACAGGCCCTGAAACTAGAGTGCATGTGCGTGTGCATGAGTCAAGAGCTGGAAGGTGTGGAGAAACTGGTCCCAGAAAGGTCTCAGCATGGCTCTGTTGACCAGATTCTGCTGGCCCCTGGCAAATGATGTTTTAAGTCCAGGCTCCGGGGTCTTACTTTTGAGGTTGGAGAGGGGAGAACAAGCTGAAGGAAGACCTGGAAGTTGGCTCACGGTAAAGATGTGAATGCATCTGATGCCATGGTTCAGGTTGGGGTGCCTAATCCAGATTGAGACTGCAGTGGGTTTTGTTTTTAAACCTAGGCAGAGCCGGCCCTTAAGACATGCTGAGGCCCAAAACTACGGCCACACATGCGCCATATATTTAAAGCACTACTTTAAACAGTCATGGCTTCCCCCAAAGAATCCTGAGAAGTGTAGTTTGTTAAGGGCCCTCAGAGTTATGACAAGACCTTTCTTCCCCTCAATGAGCTACAATTCCCTGGGAAGAGGGATTGACTGTTAAACCACTCTGGGAATTGTAGCTGCAGTGAGACAATTAGGGATTGGGGTCAAATTCAATTGAGTTCACATTTAGAGGGCAGCCTACCCAATTTGCAATTTCCAAAACGGTAAGAGGATCAAAACACAACCACCCTTTGAAATTCGCATTCCTCCCAATTTTGCAATGCCGTTCTCCAGCCAAGTATTGTGTATAAAATTACACGTCACTGGGGTAAAGTGGGCATAAAAATACATACGTTCGTGAAAAATATATACAAAAACCCACATTATTTTAAGGGGGAAATTGCTTTGCAAAAAATGTGTAGATAAGGCAAATGTCCATTCAAATATGTGAATATTAGAAGTTTGCCCTGAAACGTTGGCAAGTATTCACGAAGAGTTTTGCAACTAATTGCAAATTGATGTGGAAATGTGGAGGAGTATAAGACTGGAAAAATAGGAAACCGAGAGAGAAACGTAAACCAACAGATTTCCCCATCTCTAGCGAAAACTGCACAATCACACTGAACAGATTCAATTCTAATCATTTGCTGCATGTCCCCCCCCCCAATCCACTGAACTTGCTGGCTAATTTGGAGGAAAAACAAACAGAGACCTAGAAATACAAGAAGATACGAAATCAGACCAGAAAGCCATTCCTTTAATAGAAAAAAAAAGAAAGGAAAAAAAGTTTGACGCATCTTGCCATCTCTTAATGATCCTTCCGCCGCTGCAGAGATCGCATTAAATTTCCCTGATCAATACAGTTGCTATAAACCTGTCCCAACCCTCTGACCTTCCTTAACATATAAAATAAAATCCAATATGCAAAGCAAGGAGCTGCGGGGGCGACAGAGACAGAGCTGAAGAGCCACAAAGGCATTAAGGAAATGGACGGAGGCGTCCGCCTTGCCCATCCACCTGGGCAAAATCTACGGGGGGGGCAGGAGAAGGAACATCCACATGGCCACTTTCAACATGTCCAGTTTGGGACTGACTCTAGGGATGGGGATCCTGTGGCCCTCCAGATGTTGAAAGATGCCTTTTAACGAGACAGACCACTGGTCCATCTATCTTCACCTGGGATGGTGCAGCTGTGGCCCTACCGATGCTCGAAGCTGCTTTGCACCAAGAGAGGCCAGATGGTGGAAGCTGCCTTATCTTAGCTCTGCATTACCTACACCTGCAGTGCCCCAGGTCTAAATCCTGGGATCAGGAAGCTTTGGCCGTCTAGATGGTGCTGGACTGCTATTACCATCACCCCTGAACATTTGTTTCTGACTCCATAGATGCAACTTGTCGAGCACACACTGCACTTTAACAAAATGTAGGAACGTAGAAAGCTGCCTTCTACAGAGTCAGGCTGTTGGTCCATCTAGCTGAGGATTGTCTACACCAGCCTTTTTTCCTGACCATTGGCGATGCTGGCTGAGGCTGATGGGAGTTGTGGTCCAACAACACCTGGTGGCCCACTAGTTGGGAAAGGCTGGTCTATACTGACAGACAATGATTCTCCAGGTTTTTACACATCTACTTGGAGATGCTGGGGACTGAATATGGGGCCTTTGCATGCAAACCAGATGCTCTGCCACTAAGCCAAATCCCTCCCTTATTAGGAACATAGGGGGCTGCCTTGGATTGAGCCAGACCTTCGGTACATCCAGCTTAGTACTGTCTGACTGGCAGCAGCTCTCTGGGGTTTCAGACAGGGTGCATTCCCAGGCCTACCTGGAGATTGAACCTGGTACCTTCTGTATGCAAAGCAGCTGCTCTGCCACTGAGGTACAGCCCTTCCCCCTTCAGCCAGCTGAAATGCAAAGTTTCGCTTTTAATTAGGAAAGCAAGCCATTCTGCAACACACAAAGTGCCAGCATGAAGGAAGGATCCTCATGGGGAACGTGACGGCGCACTCAGTCCCCGGTAAAAGCAGCTTTGCCATCCCTATGCTCAGTGCTTGGGAAACACAAAGCCTCTTGTGCTACAGTTGCCAAGCACCTGACAACCTGCTGGTTCGGAAGTGCTGAGCCTGGGACTTCGACAAGTGGTCAGGACGACTTACCTGTCGGCTATCGGGACACCATAGTGGTGTCAGGTGGGTTGTACGCCCACCTGTCAAAGCTGGCCTGTAGGGCTGGGGGCAGATAGGGATCTGCCCTGCTGGGCCAAAAAGGTGCCCCACCCTTGCATTATCACATGACCTGTTCTGGCCTACTGTTGTTAACAAGCCATTCCCCTTGCAGTTCCTTCCTTTGGCCAGAGCAATATGATGGGGCACATACTGAACGCCTACCTAACAGTATCCCAGTCACAGGGCCCAGATCCAATGAGAGCCAGTGTGCAGTAGTAGCTAAGGTGCCAGACTATGATCTAAGAGACCAGGGTTCAAATCCCCACTCAGCCATGAAGTGTAGACAGTACTGAGCAAGAAGTGCCAGCAGGTGACTCAGTATAAGACAGCATCCTCTGTCCGTGTGTCTTCAGGCAAGGGCTGCAGCTCAGCCACACAACACCTGCTCCACAAGCAGAAGGTGCCAGGTTCGCTCCCAGTAGGGCCAGGAGAGACTCATGCCTGAAACCCGGGAGAGCTGCTGCTGGTCAGTGGAGACCATACTGAGCTAGATGGGACAATGGCTTGACTCGGTATAAAGCAGCTTCCTGTGCTGTTTTTCCTGCCAAGGATCAAGGGGGACCTCAAATGGCAGGCTCCCCCGCAGAAAGCGGTGTCAGCCACATCATTTACAGCCAGCGAGAGGCCCACACCTTTTTGCATTCGGACCAGCTTTGGTACCTGACAACAGCTTCTTTGCAAAGATGGATCTTCTCGCCAAAGTTTCAAAAAGAAAAAAAAGAGGAAAGTTTGTGTGCGAGGGGGTTTGACAGCATCACGCTTCACGAATAGTCCAGGTTATTTAAGAATGGGCAAAACAGAGGCAATGCATCAGTCAGAGCCGCCTAAACGAGCGCGAACACCAAGGGACGGGGTAGGTGTGTAAATCAGCCGGAGACTGCACCAAAAGAAAAATAATGATCTTTTTATGGACACCATTAAACAGGGAACCCCGGCCTGATCTATAAATACTGTTGCAGCGAGACGCTGCTGCCTGAGCAACCTTATTTAACAGAAGCTGGCGCCTAACCTCTGAGCCACATGAAAAAAATCTCAAGGACAGTTTGACTAGTTTGGTGTATGTGAGTGTGTGTAAAGACACCCAAAAGCAACTTTCATCTTATCCATGATCTTCAAAAGCAACACTCTGACCTAGGGATACCCAAGTCAGGAACTCCTGAAAGATTTTCAGGGCTATTAAAAGCAAGGAGAGGCAAGCTAGAAAAGGCTTAGCAAAAAAGGCTCCAGGAAAAGGGGCATTTATGTGGTGGTGAGCAGGAGATCCAGAGTTCAATGAACAGGTGGCAAGAGGGCAAGCTTCAATAGGGGTTTTCAAGAGGCTGCTCTCCAGAAAGGAGGAAGCTGGCAATTGGCATTACTTGCTGGGAAGAAGTGGGTAGTAGGTGGGTGAAACTGTGGCCCTCTAGGTGCTGCTGGACTACAACTCCCATCTTCTGGGAGCCTTCCAGAGTTCTTCACTTGGAGGATCAGAGATTCTCCTGCTCTCAGTTAAGGCTCTTCTCCTCTAAAAATCCAAACGTGGACTTTTTGCGATGAGGAAAGCGACAGGAAAACGCCCTGGGAAAGGGTGGAGCAACATTAGCTTGAAGCAACAACATCTAACCTCCCCACAAAAAAATCAGAATGGATGCTCTGTAAATAGCCAACAGTTATCTAACCTTCCCACAAACTTTTGTGCAAAGAGTTTGGATGAATGCTTAATAAACAGGTCATCTGGAAGCAAACCTAGTTGTTTAACAATGACTCCCCCCCCCAAAAAAAACTAAGAAAAATGGGACAGGGTGCATTACCAGGAATGGATTTTTGTGCTGCAAGGTTGTTTTTTTGGAAGTCAGAATAAACTGATGGGCTCAGAAATCCTTTAGTTCCAAGGCTGCATACACACAACACCTTCCTACATACTTGTTTTTTCTACGTAGTGCACACACAATGTAGATTTATTGCATTTCTTTTGCCCCGGAGAAACTGGTTTCATTGCAAAAATAAAAGCTCACTGCAGATTGATTCTGCATTACCCTGCAGTGTCTCTAGTTTGAAAAGAGAAGAAAACAGATGTGGGTGGTCTCAGCAACTGAGGTGTTGTTTGCATACCTGGCCAATGACTTTGTGGGTGGGTACATAGCAAGACAGCATTCACCACTTCCTTCTTCATTCAACTGGGGCATGTTCAGGGGAGGGTTTTCAAATGCGTATCAAGTAAGCACACCCATCCTTGTGGACCGCAGGATCTAGAGTCAATCTAAGGATGAGCATTAACAATTCTGGATTGAGAAAAACTATACATTTTTGTACTACGAATGGGTTAGTGTGTATGCAGCCTTAGTGCAGTGGTGTTTTACACCTGCCTCCAAACTGTCAATATTTTATGGGAGAGATTCAAGCACATGCCAGAATTCAAGCACATACTGGAACTTTAATTTAAGTGAGCACAGTTAAAATGTCCTGTTGCACTAATGCAACAAGTCTGCTTTAAAAGAAAACCTGGCTTTCTTGTGGTTAGGGAAGCGACAGGGAAAGGCATTGAAAAGCATGGGATGGACTCATGGGAAGATGTATCAACATCCCACAAACAAACTGGACAGATGCAAGATTAACGTTCATTGTCATATAACTGCTAGGTAAACCAATCAAAATAAATGCTCAATAAAGACGGGAAATAGTGTTCAATTTGCATTGTTTCTAAAACCTATCTTCAGTTGTTCTTTTCTACTGCTTTAAAAACAATTTTTTATTTTTGTTAATAATTTTTAAATTTTAAAAGTATAACAAAACAATAAGAACAGCCGGGTAGAAAAACAGGAGATTAAGAATGTCGTAACACTGTACTAAGAGCTGGCAAAAATAGACAGAAAAATGCATTTTTTCCCTGTACCTGGATACAAAACAAAACGTTTTAGTACCACAAATAAGTAAGTAAATAAATAAATGAGAGAGAGAGAGAGAGAGAGAGAGAGAGAGAGAGAGAGAGAGAGAGAGAGAGAGTTGTCCACCTTTAGAGAATCCACAGATTGCGGAAAACCTTGGGACCTTTGATATTGTTTTCTGCCTTGTTAGTATACCACTATTCTGTGACAAATGTGTCCTTTTGTTTTCTGCGTTAACTTTGTGTTGGTTTTTCCATCAGTGCAAACTGCTAAATTTCATTGTACCACAAGAGGACGAAGATGCCCTTCAAGCCCTTCCAAAATCAAGCAATAAGAGACCAGGCTGCAATCAACTTACAACTAACTAGCTTCTTATCCTTGAGAGCCATATTTGCATTCTGTGTTTTTTGATTGGCAACACACTTGAGTCCCAGAACTTGGAAATTTCCGTACAGGTCCATCACATCTGAGTGAAGGGACCTTTCTCTAAACCAGCCTTTCCCAACCTTTGGGTTCTCAGATGTTGCTGGACTACAACTCCTATCATTCCTGACCATTGGCCATACTGGTTGGCACTGATGGGAGTTGTAGTCCAACATCTGGGGACCCAAAGATTGAGAAAGGCTGCAACTATCTTTTAGCTGGTTTTATGGTACGTTTGTAAATTGCCTTGAGCAGCAGGTAAAAGGCGCTTTATAAATAAAGAAATAATCACCTGTTGGACTTGTACATTTTTATTGGTTGTTGAATGTGCTGAACTGAGTACTTGAGCGGACAGGGTGACGTGATGCATGTAAGGAGAGTGTGATGCATTCTGTTGCTGTATAATGATGCATTTTTGTTTTGTATATAAATTGCTTTCATTTTATTTTTATTTCACTTATGTACATTGTTTAGAGATTTATTGTTTGTTACTTAAAACTCGAATAGCTGTCGAGTGTGGGCTTTGTTTGATAGACAGACAGACAGACAGATTTTTGGTGAGATGCAAGCTACTTTGAGATTTCCTGAAATATAAAGTGGTATACAAGTTAAATAAATATATAAATAATAGTCTAACCACCACATAGTAAGCATTGTGCAAGCAAATCAGTGTGAATGCTGAATAAACAGGTCATCTAGAGCAGTGTTCTTCACCCTTGGGGCCCCAGATGTTGTTGGACTGCAACTCCCATCATCCCTAGCCAGCTTATCCAATGGTCAGGATAATGGGAGTTGTAGTCCAAAAGTTAAAGAACACTGGTCTAGAGGAATGAAGAACACTGGTCTAGAGGAACCCTTAGTAAGAAAGTAAGCATACTCTGTAAATTTGACATAGGGAGAATTCCAATAGAAACTGGAGTGGAAATTGCTTATTTGTCTCATGCCAGGACCAGGAAATAATCCAGCGCATGCAATTGATATTCACTGTTGTTGTTGTTTTGTTCTACGAACGATATGCAATGGTACATAATTGATTACTCCCCCCCCAACTTGCATTGTGTTTCCTTTGCACTGAAATGATGGTGTAGGATAAAGTAATGGTAACATAATTAATGGCATAATGAATCACATAACATTTCGCCATAGTGGACAGAGAGACAAATAATTTAGGTTTTGATGGAAGCCGAACTGCAGCGGAACAGAAACAGTGCTACATACAATGAACGCTGGGTGGAACAGAAATCGATTCCTTCTTACATCCATAGTTGAAAGTCAGCCCATGCCTGCTATAAGTCACTATACCCCACACTGGCTCTGACAGTTAACTAACATTTACTTAAAGTGGGTTAATTATCTGGGATTTTGCAATACAAGTAGTAGATGCCTGCCTCGCTTCCTTTTTCTTCAAAACTCTCCACAGGCTCAGAACCAACCAGCTGCTCCGCTGTCATTTAAAATAAAATTTAAAAAAAGGAAGCAGAGTTCTCAACGTGGCACAGCTTGGCAAACAGGAAGAACGTGGTCTTTTTCTGCAAAGAGCAGAGTCTACCATAAACTCTAAGTGGGGCTCTTCAGGATGGTGTGGATGGGGGCATAAGAGAGAGGGAGAGCACGCAAATGCATTCATGCCCTTTGCTGTAGGAAAACAGGAAAGACTTCTGATATGGAGTCTAACTGCTGAACTACACCAGGGTGGGAAACCTCAGGTCTGGGGGCTGAAGGCAGCCCTTGAGGCCTCTCTGTGTGGCCCTTGGGACTCTGTCCCCAGGCCACCCCCCTCACTGCCCCTGCTTTGCACTTCCTTGAGGAGTTTTTGCTTGGCTGAAACTCTCTAACTCTGATGATGCCTCTTGCTTGCTTGGATGGAGAGGGGCATGCAAGGATGCGCACAAACTAGCCTACTGCACAAAGGGAAAACTCACATTCATTCCTCCGCCCACTTTTTCCCCTTTGGCCCCACCCACCCACCGGCATGTGGCCCCCGGAACGCTACCTCAAAGAGGATGTGGCCCTCAAGCTGAAAAAGGTTCCCCGGGCCTGTTCTACGGTCTTGACCTTCTCGCACAGCGAACAGAATTAACACCTTCTGCTTGGGTGCAAGGGATCATTCACAGTAAGAGGCTTTCCACACTCCAGCCTGCAGGTGGGAAAGGCCTTCAGCCAGCCAGCAAGGTCAGCCTCTCCAAAATTCCCCCTTCAGTTAAAACCAGGACCTCTGAGTCAGCTGAAAGAAAGGAGTGTGATCTGAGAGAAGCTGACAGCTCAACTTGATCTAAGCGCCCCCCCTTCCCCCCTCTCCGCTTATCGCCTTGCGCACAGCACAACAAAACCTCCCTAATCGCTCGCTGCCTGGCCAATACTCTTCTTTGCCGGTCGATGGCGGGCAGAACAGCCCTGGGAGGATAAAACCTGAAGATGAGCAACTCAAGGATTTGGGTCAAGGCTCTCAAACCTTGCAATCGTGTGTCTAATCAGCGGACGGGAAGGGCGAGAACCAGGGAAAGAGAGAGCGTGCTGCTGAGTGCACCGATATTGAACGGTGGGAGGGGGTGCATCATAACCCACTGAAAGGCTGCATTGTTGTTTACGTTCGAGATGCTGAGATCAGCCTTGGGCATGACAACATTCAGAGAACAGGGTCATGCAGCCTTGCAGACCTAGAGGGCATATCCTACCTATCTACCTCTTCCACCTTATTCTAGACCCCACATTTAAAGCAGTATTGAAAATGGAAATGGACTGCCTTCAAGTTGCTCCTGACTTATGGTGACCCTATGAATAGGGATTTCATGGTAAGTGGTATTCAGAGGGGGCTTACCATTGCCTCCCTCTGAGGCTAGTCCTCCCCAGCTGGTTAGGGCCTGCTCAGCTTGCCACAGCTGCACAAGCCAGCCCCTTCCTTGTCCGCAACTGCCAGCTGGGGAGCAACTGGGCTCCTTAGGACAATGCAGCTTGCCCACAGCTGCACAGGTGGCAGGGCATGTAGCTCCTGAGCCACTCACTGTGGGGTGATCTTGAGCTGGCCCTTGACACCCAGGAGACATGAGCGGGGATTTGAACTCACAGACTCTGGACTCCCAGCCAGGCTCTCTTCCCCACTGTGCTATACCAGCTGTCAAATTACACCACTTTAAAAGTCATGGCTTTCCCCAAAATGGCCATGGGGGACCAGCAACAGCGACTCACCCGAACCTCAGTGACCGGGCAGAGACGTAAGGGACCAGGTGGCCCTTAAGGTGTCCTGGACCCAAGTTGTTTATTAATATGAGGACTTTGAACCTGTCCTGGTAGCGTAGGGGCAGCCAATGCAAGCTTTTGTTCACTGGAGTTATGTGCTGGCGACAGTCCGTCCACATCAACAGCTGCAGCCTTTTGTACTCGGGGGAGAGGGGTCCCAATGCGCTTTTGCAACAAGACGTGGGGAACCTGTGGCCCTATGAGGGTTGAGCCAATGAAGACGGGATTGGAAGGGAGAGAGGTGGCCCCATGCAAGTGAGCCAGGAAGGGGTTCCAAACATAAAGAGCAGTTTTGTTTAAGGGAACAACAGGCCTTTTTGCTTGTGGATATACATCGACACATCTTCTCGCCAGAGTTCTGAAGGACATTTCTCTCCCTGTTTGCCCCCTGCTGTCTATCTCCATTGGGTTACCCGACACATGACGGCTCCCAGTGCCTATAAATCTTCTCTCTCCACATCCATCAAGCACCTGTATTATCGATCATCCCCTGACCACAGCGCAACATGGCTATTAATACAAAGACTTGCTGACGGGCGCATGAGAAGCATGTAGAATGGGAGGCACCCCAGTGGATTTCAAGCTACGCCCCACAGACATCTCAAGATTCCTGGGGAAATTATCAAGGGTTCTCTCTAAGGACGAGGGAGAAATTGGATTCAGTTTGCTTTTAAAGCTGAATTTATCAAATTCACAATTCCCGAAACAATATGAGAACCAAAGCACAGCCATCCTTCGAAATCCCCACTTCTCCGGCCAACCAATGTTGACAAAAATACCTACGGTAGGGATATGTGTGCACAAAATGAATGTATTGATGAAAATAACATATACGAAAATGCATTATATTAGGAGAAATTGCTTGCAAAAAATGTGTACGAGTCAAAACTGCACACAATAATGTATTTATTAGGAGAAAATTGCACTGTTGAAGAATTGTCATGAGGATTTTAAAAAAACCACCCAAACTGCTGCAGAAACGTGGAGAACCGAATTTACTATTAGAAAAATGAGAAACTGTGAGAACCAAGATTGACAGATCTTTCCATCCCTCGTTTCCCCCAAGGAGAGGGTTTGCAGCTGGTAGACTGAACCCTGCAGAGTGGCTTGTCCTCTTTCCCTTGCAATCTGCAAATGCAGAATAGTGTTGGGCATATTCTGCAGGATGCATTCTACACGATGTTCTGGGTTCAAGTGGGAGCGACGGTCGGACCAAAAAGGGCACAGCATAAATTCAACATGCACTACAAAGCTGGTCTTCGAGCTGGTTGGGATCAGCAAGTGATTTGCGGCCTGACCTGAAGCGGGCTGTCCCAAGGGCAACCCAATGCTCACTTTATAAAATAAAATAAGACAAAGAGAGACAAAGAGAAAGAGAGAAAGGGAGGACATGTCTGCACTACAAAATTATACCAGTTCAATACTAGTTTAGGTCCCATGGCCTCCCACCCACCCAAAATCTTGGGGATTGCCATTTGGTGTGACTGCTGGAAAAAAAATCCATTAGAGGGCTCTAAGCCAACCAACCACACAGAGAGAGCTACAATTCCCAGGATTCCCTAGGGGAAAGGAATGACTCCTCAACCTGGATGTTTGCAGTATAGATACATGAGCATATTATATATTAAAACATGATATATTCTGACAAATGTGCAAGTAAAAAATATGATCTATGGCTGATAGCCAACAGAATGCACAATAAAGACCAATTTCTAATATACATGCAATCTGCTCCCACACGTATTTATTATTATCTATTATTTGAGATACATGGTGTGTTTTATCTTTGCATTTTATACTTCTTTATTAGAATACCTTTGTAATTTATTATTGTGTTGTCATTGGGAACGTATGCACATCTTGTTAATACAGCAATCAGTTTGCATCACAATGTTACATCATATGTTTTAACAGACCTTGACTTTATGCGCTCATTTGTCTTTGGTTACTGGCCAAGGAACAGGTTCTCCACAGTAGATTTTTGCAGTATAGATATGTCAAGAGAAAAGACAGAGAGGGAGAAAGAGGGACATATATATAAAATTGAAACTAAACTCCATGTTGCAGACTGGGATTAAAGGGGGGGAGCTGAAAAGGCTGGAGAACAGAGATGGGGGCCCCTCCAGGCCTCTCTGTCTAGCCCTTGGGACTTTCTGCAGCCCACATCCAGCCTGACTTTATACCCTTCCTTGAGTGTTTCTGCCTAACTGGAATGCTTCCTCACCTCTGATAATGCCTCTTGTTTCTCGGAAGGAGGACAGAGAGGGGTGTGCGAGTGTGCGCAGAAACTAGCCTAGTGTACACAGGTAAAATTCACAGTCGTTGCTTTGCCCACTTGTGCCTCCGGCCCTGCCCAGCACAGGCAAGTGGCCTTCAGAAGGCAGCAGAGAAGGGAATGCGGCCCTTGGGCTGGAAACGGCCCCCCTCCCTGCCTAAGAACGTGCCCCCAGAATTCCTCTGCAATATGAAAACGTTTCTCAGCTGAAAGGTCCATGTAGAAAAGGGTCCCTCAGGATAGTCTGGAAACAGCATGGAGCCTGAAGACGTATCAGACACGGGCAGCTCCTTCAGCCCTCAAGAGATGACTGTTTCTTAACTTTAAAATGCCTTTCAGATTAGCACAAAAGAACCAGTCTCTTTATCACGCAATCCTTCGGCTACTGTCTGAAAACCAAACAGGTGTGTTGACAACGTGTGTTTGCGCATTTGGAAGGAAAACATCCTTGTCTCTTCTCCACAACGCTGCCTCCGCATGACCGGATCTTTTGATTGTCAACCAGTGGCTTTGCTAGTTACGGCATTTCCGTGTTTACTTTGGCCTCACCTACGGGAAGAAGGTCTTGGCAGGGAGGCTGGGCGACCGGCAAGAGACGCCAAGGCCAAACCAGCCTACTCTGTGCTCGTTTTTTGCTTCACGTCTTCTTTCAGGAACGTTTTAAGATTAAAATCTAGAGAGGATCGAGGCACCCTGGTTGAGGTCTCATAGAGCCAGGCCTACGCGAGCCAGACAGTCATGAATGCATTTGAGGTGTTAAATAGCTTCTGTAAAACTGTTGTTTGTTTTTTTAGTGACGTGGATCCTATTTATCCCATTTTCAGCCTGAGGTCCACTTTCTGGGGGGCCCATGCCATTATTGGCAAAAGCGGGCAGAGCAACGAATGCGAATTTTACCTTTTATACACTTGGCTAGTTTCTATACATACTCGTGTGCCCCTGCCTATCCTCCGTCCAGGCAAGCAGGAAGCAGGATCAGAGCTCAAGGTATAGTGACTAGCCCAAAGTGGGTTTTTGTGTCTAGAGCAAGGATTTGAATCCAGAACACTCTATCAAATATTTTACACTGGTGTGGGGTAGCCTTTGGCCCTCCAGATGCTGGTGAACTCAAACTCCCACCAGCCCCAGCAAGCACGGCCAATGGCCAGGGATGATGGGAGTTATCGTTCAGCAGCACATGAAGGTCCAAAGGATCCTCACAACTGCTTTATACTCTCTATATGCCCACCTGTGTTTCTGGCCCCACCCACCACTGGCATGTCCCCCCCCTCCGCAAAGCTATCCAGAAGATAATCTGGGCCTTGGGCTAAAAAAAGGTTCCAAACTCCCTGTTCTACAGGCACAAGTAGGAAGTTGAAGCCTTTAAAGGAAGGCAGATCAGGAATTCAACATTGTTAATATAAGGAAGCTGATTCATGTGGCAAAGGATTTTGGAGTGGTTTGGTGGGTGGACAGTCCTGCCTTTGATAAGGACCCCAGCTGAACAGCTTCCCTTTCTGTTCCTTTGTAACTCTATAGCCTAGTCCTTTTTTAGCACTAAAAAGTTTCTTCTAACCCTGGTTAAGTGTCCCCCCCAAGTAAAACCATGGTTAGTTCAGCAAGCCAAGTCCTGCCTTCAAAAGATGTGTATAGGGAGACACCAAGACGACCCACTTGTCACCTTGTAGACAGAGAGTTCAGAGAGGTGAGGAAACTGTCTCACCTTGGTTTAGAAAGCAATCACAACACCCCAAAAATCAGTTTAACACTTAACCTAAACCATGGTTTGCAAACCCACATCAAACCATGGTTTCATGTCTTGATTTTTAGACAATACATAAACCATGGCTTAGGTGGGCTTCCCATAGGAATCTGGTGTGATGCTGAACTAGATGGGTCTTTGATGTGGTCCAACGGGGTCTTCTCATGTATTCATGTATTAATGCTTAGCCATGGTTAAAGAAAACCAATGCTATGTCTGAAAAGTGTCAATAGTACTGTGAATTGTTTGTACCACCACCAGGTTGACAGCCTCACAGAAGGGATGGGGGAGAAATTCAATTTCCTTTGCATTTTAATGAGAAACCGCCTAATTTGCACTTCTCAATACAGTACACAAATTGAAATACAGGTATCCTCTGGAAAGTGAACTTCTAATTTTGCAATGCAGTTCTCCAACCGATGTGTACAAAACTGTGTTTACTAGGGGACAGTGTGCATAAAAACACACATATTCATGAAAACGGCGTAAGAAAATGCATTACAGCGGGGGGCATTCTTGAAAAAATAATGTATCAGTCAAAACTGCATACAGAAATGGGTTTATTAGGAGAAATCCACATAAATACTGAGGACCAAATTTAAAACTGGAAAAATGAGAAACTGGGAGAAACCAAAATGGACAGGTCTGTCCACCCCATCTCACAGTTTCAAATCCCTGTCCTACCGACCTTTGGAAAAATGGAAATGGACTGCCTTCAAGTCGATCCCGACTTATGGCGATCCTACGAATAGGGTTTTCATGGCAAATGGTATTCAGAGGGGGTTTACCATTGCCTTCCTCTGAGGCTGAGAGGCAGCGACTGGCCCAAGGTCACCCAGGGAGCTTCATGGCTGTGTGGGGATTCGAACCCTGGTCTCCCAGGTCGTAGTCCAACACTGTAACCACTACACTACACTGGCTCTCTGCTACCGACCTTTACCAACCAATTAAATGTTTTAAGATCTCGAGGGCAGACTTGACAGATAATGGAGACATGCGCCACTCACACAATCATTCCTGTCTACTGTTTTGTCACAGACAAAAGCATGAAATCCATCAATCAGGCAGAAAGCATAAGTCTGAGCAACTCTGCCTTTCTCCTTCCGCTTGCTAGTTTGCCCGATTCTCCCTTGCAAGAAACCTTAAAGTATGGACACCGTACATTTAAAGCACATGGCTTTCCCCAAAGAATCCTGGGAACTGTAGTTCACCTCTCACAGAGCTGCAACTCCCAGCACCCTTAACAAACTACAGTCCCCAGGATTCTTTGGGGGAAGCCATGTGCGTTAAATGGCATGACTGTGAGGAAAGCCCTTACTTGAGAAAGTGATCCAGGCGTACATGCTTATTTTAAAATGTACATACCATGTGCCCTGGCTTTTTCACGTGTGTGTGTTTTTTAAAATTTATTTAAAGTATTTGAACTCAGCCAAAAAGGCTCCCAGAGCTGTTTACGCGTAATCAAATTTGTTTCTTTTAACTTGTTATAAACCACTTTGATGTTTTTAAATGAAACAGCAGTATACAAATATATTCATAAATGAAATAAATAACTCAAATTAAAACCAAACAGCCCACTTAGGCTGCAAACACACCATACATTTAAAGCATATTTAAATCCCAGGGCTTCCACAAAGAATCCTGGGATCTGTGATTTACCCCTCATAGATCTACAATCTTCAGCACTCTTAACAAACTACAGTTCCCAGGATTCTTTGGGGGAAGCCATGTGTACTTTAAATGTATGGTATGTACACAGCATAAGCTGCAAACTTCCTTTTGGACTCAAAAGCAAAAACAGGAGTCCTTGAGTCCACTGCTGATGCTCAGCTCTCTGAAGCGCTAGTCTTTGGCAGTAGAGGCCCAACATTGAATCCTGACAGGCCATCAGGAAGTCTAAAAAGGATCAAGTTTGGGCTTGTATCCAACACTACTCCTACTCAGAGTAGCCCCAATGAAGTTCATAGCCATGACTAACTTGTGTGCATTCATTTCAATGGGCTGAATCCAACACAGTGCTAAGGAATGGGTCCTGTCAGTGCAAGAATTACTGCTAGCGCAGTAAGACTTCCCTCCTCCCCTCTAAATCCATTCTATGGGTTCCACCCAACCCTCCGGAGCGGATTTGGGGAGGGTGAGTGGTGTGCATGGAGGTAGGAGCAAAGGGAAGCCCCATTGCACAAGCAGAAATCCTTGCACTAATAAGCCACATTAGCTGGATACTGGCCAATGGGTCTACTTCAAGTAGAACTTAATTGGATACAACCCTACTTTACGTACTGTGCCATTTTGACCTTTTTTTTAATTCAACAAAGAGTCTGATCGAATGACGCATTCTTACAAAGGAGAGTGTCACCACATGGAGCCGCTTCCTTTAAAATGTGGGAGAGCCGCTTCAGACACTGTACAACCACATCAGCCTTATCTTCAAAGAGGAAAGATTACCAACGAGGCCTCAGGAGACTGCAAACTTTCCCCTTTCAGGAAAGGGGGGGGGAATCCTTCCACCATCAGCCTTGGGGTTTTGGCACTCAAGAGAGCGTGGGACCTGTTTGTACCTAATTAAACATTCTTTCATCAAGGACAACGGAGGCAGCAACTCCAAGGTGACCAGACTGCGTTATGATAATGGAAAAAAAGAAAGAAAGCAAAAGGCAGGCACCTTGGCAGACTTGGAAAAGGAAGAGTAAGGCAGGTAAAATCAAGACAGGCTGTTCCCACGCACGTTTGGGGGAGTGAAAAAGCAAAAACCACCACAGCGGTACAAGGTAACGACTGCAATATAGCATGGGATAAGTTTGGGATGATGATTAACCTTGAATGCAGGTTCTCCCCCCCCCCCCCCGGAAAAAGAGGTGAGGAAGGGCCCTACCCAATCCAGGCCCCACCCCAATCTGGCACCCTCTAGATTGGGGGTTCCCAAAACTGCGGTGTGTGGTCCACAAGCTTCACGCAGGTGGTCCGTGGCATGCCTGCACTAAATTCTTATATTGCATTTTATTGTATTGCAATGTGCATTCTACGGAATAAACGCAGCAATAAAAATAAAATTAAAAAATGTACAGCATCTAGCAGAGCACATTACAATGGCTACGAGAGATGGGGAAAAGAATTGTTAAGTGGGTTCTCCAAGACCACCATACATCCTCAAGTGGTCCATGGGAAAAAGTTGGGGAACCACCACTCTAGATGCTTTGGACTTCATTTCCCATCAGCCTCAGCCAGAACAAACAAACCAATAGCAAGCAAGCTTTTGAGAGCCTCAGAACTGTTCATCAGGCTGAGTGTTAAAGGAAAGCAGAGGAGGAGGGAGGAAAAAAACCCTTTGGCTTAATGCTGAAGTCTGCATTGGTTCCAGTCT
Source organism: Rhineura floridana (assembly GCF_030035675.1). Lineage (NCBI taxonomy): Eukaryota > Metazoa > Chordata > Lepidosauria > Squamata > Rhineuridae > Rhineura > Rhineura floridana. The sequence continues at coordinate 22,427,862 of NC_084497.1, read as the reverse complement.
TAAAAATGTGTGAAACAGTAGCAGGCATAAATGGATGTGGAGTAGGTAGAGATGGCAGAGAAATTCGATTCAGTTTGCATGTCAAGCCATATCTATCACTTTTCGAAACAATATGAGAGCCAAAATGCAGTCATCCTTCAAAATTCACACTTATCTGAATTTTGCAGTGCAGTTCTCTAACCAAGCCAGGTTTACAAAGATGCATATATAATGCATAAAAATGAATATACGAATGAAAAAAACATAAAAATGCACTGCATGACGAGAAACCGCCTGCAAATCATGTGTACTTTAGTCAAAACTGCCTACAAAATGTGTTTTATTAGGACAAATTTGCAAAAAATGCAAATTTAAAAATTTTTTAAATGTTTTTAAAAAAAAAACACCCACAAACTGCTTCAGAAATGTGGAGAACTGAATTTAAGATTGGAAAAATGAGAAGCGGAGAGGACCGAAATGGGCAGAACTTTCTATCCGTAGGGGGCGGAGTAATGCTGCGCCCTCCAGATGTTGTTGGACTCAAACTCCCATTAGACCCAGCGTCACACAGGCCTCAGGCTGCACCTCAAGATGCTGGGATGAAGGAACATACAACACGCGATTCCCCACTATTGAAAAATATAAGGTGCTATCCCAACGTTTAGCCATACTCAGAGTAGCCACAATTAAATCCAACAGACCTAAGTAACTTCACTGATTTCTGTGGGTTGACTTCGAGTTGGGTATCATTCACAAAATTTAGCAATTCTCTAGATCAGGTGCAGGGAACCTTTGGCCCTCTAGACGTTGCAGAATGACAACTCCCATCATCCTGCACCATTGGCCATGTTTGCAGGGCCTGATAGGAGTTATAGTTCAGCGACATTCATAAGAACATAAGAGCCTGCTGGATCAGGCCAGTGGCCCATCTAGTCCAGCATCCTGTTCTCACAGTGGCCAACCAGGTGCCTGGGGGAAGCCCGCAAGCAGGACCCGAGTGCAAGAACACTCTCCCCTCCTGAGGCTTCCGGCAACTGGTTTTCAGAAGCATGCTGCCTCTGATTAGGGTGGCAGATCACAGCCATCATGGCTAGTGGCCATTGATAGCCCTGTCCTCCATTCAGAGGGCCAAAGGTTCCCCACACCCACACTACATCTCTTGAAAGCTTGCTTGTTATTTTGTGACATTTTGGTTGGCGTAATAAAGGTATGGCTAACTGTGGACTTTAGATTTTTTTCCAAAGGGCCAATGTGGCTACCTTTGCTTTTCATGAAAATCTGTTTCAATAAAAAAAATAAAAAAGGCTGCATCCACACCATACATTAAAAGCACTCTTATACCAAAGAATTCCCCCAAAGAATCCTGGGAACTGTAGTTTTTAAGGGTGCTGGGAATTGCAGTTCTCCAAGTGGTCTCCTTATCCCAGTCTGCATTTATATTGGAATTATTTTTAAAGATGTTTTAAAGATGTTTTTCAGATGTGTTTTTAGTGTTTTGTCATTTGTTTGCTGCCCTGGGCTCCCTTTGGGAGGACAAGCAGAATATAAATTTTAATAATAAGACTCTCAGGACCCTTAACAAACTACAGTTCCCAGGATTCTCTGGGGGAAGCCAAGACTGCTAAAGTGGTAGAAGAGTGCTTTAAATGTATGGTGCGGATGTGACCAGAGAAAGGGAACAGGTGAAATGGTGTGGCCAGAAACGCTAGTTTGGTTGTGTGCTAAACTGGTCACATCATCATCATCATAATTGCCCCTCACTAAAAGGTCCCAGGTCACAACAATATAAAATACAATTATTAAAAACAGGTTAGAAAAAATTATTGCTTCACTACATGTGGTGGCTGCACAGATATACATCTGCAAATGATCCCTTCGCCCTTGTATTTCAATAAAGAAGTGCAAGCTTTCGCCCATTTCAAGACAAAAAGGATGGAAAAGAAGAATGAAAAACAAGAAACAAACAAAAAAATCACACAGTTGACCCCCTAAAAGAACAGCCTTCCATTATTTTCAAACAGTACCCAACCCTGCCCTTTTTAATGCATTATATAAACTCTTGGCCTACCATACAAAGAGCGGGCCTGAAATTGGTACCTGCAAGAGGTCTCACGGAAAGAGATGTTCAGATCCCAATGTGCGTGTATCCTATTGAGAGAGAAGGAAGGAAAAGAGAAGGAGAGAGAGAGAACTTTCAATCCCAGGTGCTGAACATAACATTACAGATTAAGAGAAATGCCGCCTCAGGGTGGCAGTAGCATTTCCTCATTTCATCACCCTGGTCAAAGATCACATGCGCCCTCTCCCACATCTCAACATTCAAACACAGTATAGTGTCTGTTTGAACAAACAATGCCACTAACCATGGTTTATCTTTCAACCAGGCCTTACAAACAAGTTTCAGTTCTGGGCTTTGGAGTCTGATTTAAAGCTGGCCACAGTCAACGTTGGTGTAGGGATAGCAGAATATTGTGGTTAATGTGGTGGTGGTGAAATCAGGTTTGAAAGAGGAAGGGAGAAAAGGTGCCTATTTTATTTATCATTACATTTATATCCTACTGTTTTCCTTCAAGGAGCTCAAGGAGGCATACAAAAATAGCTCTCCGCTTTCCCATTTTATCCTCACCTGCCCTGTCCCTGCAGTTCCAAGTCTATTATTATTATTATTACATACATCACCCACCTTTCCTTCAAGGAGCTCAAGGTGGCATACAAACATGGTTCTCCCACTCCCGATTTCATCCTCACAACAACCCCGAGGTAGGTTAGGCTGAGAGACAGTGACTGGCCCAGGGTCACCCAGTGAGCTTCATGGCCGAGAGGGGATTTGAACCCTGGTCTCCCAGGTCCCAGTCCGACACTCTTACCGCTACACCACACTGGCTCTCTGTTGGGGTGGAAGGCAGAGCGGTCACAGTAAGTAGGGACCAAGAACAGGCAGAGTGATGTTTTGTCCCTGTCTACATCCCTGCTGACTTCCACAAGGGCAAAACAGACTGAAGAAGAGAAAGCCAACAGCCAGGCAGGAAGGGCTGGCTAAGGGCAGACAGAGGTTGGTAGGGCAATGGCCTGCTCATCTTAATGGACCAGATTTCCTGGAAGAGGGGAGCAGTGGGGGGGGGGGACGGGACTCCTGATCTCTTTTTTAAAACAAACAAACAACAACTTTTATGATATTTTCAAAAGGGACTCCCAATCTCTTGAACTCCATAGGGACCCGAAAAGTAATGCCTGCACCAGGACAAAGCAGGTTTGCCTACTGCTTAACAAAATGAGCAGAAGGAGCTGATATACAGCCACATTAAAAAAGGATAACATAAGAACAGGCCTGCTGGATCAAGCCATAAGTCCTATCCAGTCCAGTAATCTATTTTCCACAGTGGCCAATCAGAAGGACCCAGGAAGTCGACCAAGCAGCCCTCCCTCACTGTGACACATTAGAACACTACAGGAGCCATGCTGGATTGGGCACGGGCCCAGCATGTCCATCCTGGTCTCACAGTGACTGACCAGACACCTCTTCTGGGAAGCCTGTAAGCAGGACCTGAGCGCAACAGCAAATCTCCCCTCCTGTGATTACCAGCAAACAGCATTCAGAGGCATACTGTCTCCAACATGGAGGAAGCACACAACCATCACGGCTAATAGCCGCTGATAGCCTTATCCTCCATGCATTTTTCCAATCCTCTTTCAGAACCATCCAAATTGGTGGCCCTCTGTTTCTAATGTTATGGTGAAAAGGAGGAAAACTCTCTGTCCATCAGGCATAACCATACACAGCTCCATCCTGTCCCCCCTTACTCAACTTTTTCTCAAAACCTAAGAAGCCCCAAATTTTGTAACCTTTCCTCATAGGGGAGTTGCTCCAGCACCTTGATCATTTGAGTTGCCCGTTTCCCCCCCTGAATTTTTCCCAGCTTTACAATACCCCTTTTGCACTTGAAGCCTTTCCACACTCCTCCCCACTAAACAAAGCTTAATACAGCTGAACATAAGAGTATATTTTGCCCATATTCATGCCTTGGCAACCACAGCTAGATAATTAAACACCCATATTTAAACAAATGAATAGGTAAAAAATGAAATTAAATCCCAATTATCTTCTATCTCCTACCCCCCCTTTTCTTCCCTTCCCTCTCCCCTTTTTATTTTCCTTTTCTGGGTAGCTTAACCAAGCACTCGCTCTATTCCCCCCCCCCTTTCTAAGGTGTTATCTCCAATTAGATTTCTGGGGCTAATGTGCATTTCACTTTAGCGGGTTATTCATTCAATTGAAATCAAATTACTAATAATTTGCAAGCTCTCAAGCTGCACGAGTAGCGTCTTTGGGTGGGACTGAGGGGCCACGATGGCTCCTTATAAATTACTAATAATTAAAAGAGAGAGATTTGAAGGAGGGGGAGTGAGAAAGGGAGTTTGAAGCAAACAGCAGCGCCAAGACTGCTCATGCTGCTCTGCTCTCCACTCCAACCTCCCCTGCCCTTCCTCTGACACGCAATCAGTTACAAAGAGTTTAATAAAAACACACATATGTGTCCCTCCACAACCGGAAGCAAGTGCTCCTCTGTGCTTGGAGGAGGCGCAAGCGCATGGTGTGTGGGAGAGGGAGAGGAAGACTTGGGAAAGGGACCGCAGCTCAGTGGCAGATGGTCTGCTTTGCAAGCAAGAAGGCCCCGGGTTCAACCCTCAATGCCATCTCCAGGTAGGGCTGGGGAAGAGATTTCTTTCAAACCCTGGAGAGCCGTTACCAGTCTGTGTGGACAATAATGAGCTAGACGGGCTACTAATCGGATGCTATATATAGGGCAGATTCCTACGTTACTATGTCTAAAGGGAAGAGGCTGCAGCTGCTTTGCATGCAAAAGGCCCCAGGTTCAAACTGGCATCTCCAGGCCTGAAACTTTGGAAATAATCCATGCAGCTGTGAACCTATGCCATCTTTCCCCCTCCTTGAACTTCCTGGAAGGAAAGGAAATCCTCTGGTATTACTATTTTATTTGTATTTTTCAGTCAGATCCATACCAGTTTTTCAGATAAGGCTCTGTACACACCGGGCAGAGAAGGCACATGGCTTCCCCCAAAGAATCCTGGGAACTGTGGCTCTGAAACTACAGTTCCCAGGATTCTTTGGGGGAAGCCATGTGTTTTCAATGTATAGTATGCTTCATACATGGTTTACCACCCTGCTTTCTCTAGCAGTGGACAAGAAAGCCCAGGATGGATCGCCACGTTAGTGTCACGATCCCGACTGAGACCAAGAGTGGGAGGCATTTGCGGAGAGGGAAAAGGATGAGACAACTGAGCAGAGCCTTTTTGACGGAAGCCCCCCACCGCTTCTGGATGCACCCAGATCTACTGATAAGATGGCAATCCTAGAGGCTGCTTCTCCCTAACCCGGGGAGGAGTGCCGTTAAGAGACTGTGGATGCTGTTTCCCCTTCGGAGTAGGAGGAAACAGCTCTGATGCTGTCTCCCAGAGAGCGGTGGCCCTTCAAGGGAAGTGAGGAGACTTGCCATCTTTGGAAGAGCTCCTGTCTTTAGGCTAGGAATTGCCACAGGGGAGTAGCTGAGCATTCTCCACCTCTGCTCATGTGCTTGGTGGGAAAACTCACTGGAACAACTTTACAGCTCCCATGCACTCCCGAAACCCTCATGACTGAGCTTGGACACCGGAGCCTTCGCCTCGCTTCTGAACCGGCCTTATGGTCACCGCAGCTTTGCCTTCTAAGAGCACCACTAGATTCTGCCCTTTTCATGACACTGAGCTGGGACTGTTCATTTGCAATAATAAAAGTTCACCTCTTTATTTACAAGGAAGTGCACCTGTTGGCTTTTTTGGGCAGGAGCCAGGACGGCTGCTGTCAGTTGCCACAAGGAGCGCCTCAAATCTGGCTACGTTCGGACTAGGAATAGATGAATCTCATTTTTTCCAGTCTTAAGTTACAGTTCTCCCTATTTCAACATCCGTTTGGGATTCTTTTTTATTTTCAAATTCTTCATTAAACCCATCAGCATTTCTCCTGGTAGACACATTTGTGTATATGCAACTTTGCCCAATATACACACTTTTTGCAGGCAATTTCCCTAATACAAAGCAACTTTCTATGTTACTTTCACAAATGTATGCATTTTCAGACACACTCTCCCCTAATATACGTGTTTTTGTACATATTATTTGTTTGGAGAACTGCATTGCACAAATTCTGAGAAGTGCAAATTTCAAAGTATTGCTGCGTTTCAGTTTGCATAGTGTTTCAGAAAGTGAAAATTAGGCAGCTTCTTATTAAAATATTTACAAAAACACATTTTCTCCCTAACACTTTCTGCAACCCTGCGGCGGGCTTGCTGAAAGAGAGATCGGCTTGCCTATTCTCTGCTGCCTTGTATCAGGTCAGAACCCTGGTCCATCTAGCTCTCTATTACCTACACTGACTGGCAGCAGCTCTCCAGAGTTTCCTGACAGGGGACATTACCAGCACTACCTCTGGAGATGCTGGGAATTGAACCTGGGACCTTCTGCATGCAAGGCAGATGCTCTAACCACTGAGCTGCAGCCCTCCCCTTAAGACATAGGGACACTGGAAGCTGCTTTATATCAAGACAGGGCACTGGTCCACCTCGCTCAGTATTGTCAGGGTTTTCAGGTAGGGGACATTTCCAGGCCTACCTGGAGATGCTGGGAATTGAACCTGGGACCTTCTGCATGCAAGGCAGATGCTCTACCGCTGAGCGACAGCCCTCCCCTGACTGTCTTTTAGGTAGGAATTTCTCCAACAGACACTCTCCTCCTTTCTCCTGGCCTGCCAGTTCCACAGCACAATAAAGTAGCCATTTCCGCTCACTATCAAATCTAAGTCCTCATTAGACAGGCTGCCGCTTCCTGGCACTCTGGATCAAATCCAGCACTCGTTTCCCAGACGGATCTTAAATGTATTTTATTTATTAGGGTGACAGTCATTATTATGAAGCGGCGGCGGTGGCAGTAGAAGCAGGCAGCTGTGCTGGAGGAGGGAATTTAAGAAGGACACAGAAGGACTGAGCTAGGGGGAAGCAACATTGGCACAGAATACCTTGTGGCTGTAAAACAGCTTTAGCCAACCTGCCTTGTCCATGCAAAGCCATGTCTATTATCATTATTATTGCATTTATAACCCACCTTTCCTCCAAGGAGCGCAAGGCGGATTCCAAATATGGTGCTCCCTATCCCGGTTTTATCCTCACAACAACCCTGTGAGGTAGGTTAGGCCCAAGGTCACACCCAGCGGGCTTCATGGCCAAACACGGATTTGAACCCTGAGCTCCCAGGTCTTAGCCCAACACTCTAACCACTAAACCACACTGGGAAGTTGGGCCCTCAAATAAAAGGTAGCTGGAAAGGGGCCTATCCATTTCTTCCCCTCCCCAGCTGTGGATCCCATCTACTCACTTCCCTCCTGGAGATGCCATTGGGGACTGAACTTTCTGCATGCAAGGCAGATGATGCTCTACCACTGAGCTCCGGCCCTTCCCTTAAGGCACAGAAACCCAGGAAGTTCCCTTCTTCAGACCCAGTGGTCCCATCTAGCTCAGTATTGCCTACACTGACTGGCAGCAGCTCTTTAGGGATTCAGGTAGGGAGTCTCTCCCAGCTCTCCCTGGAGATGCCATTGAGGATTGAACCTGGGACCTTCTACATGCAAAGCAGATGCTCTGCCACTGAGCTACAGTCCTGGGAGGAGGTCTACCTTCCAGTAAACATGGAAACTATGCACATAGGTGTAGAGGTAAATTCTGAAATGCAGGACACCTTCATGATAACCCCATAGCCATACCCCTTCTAAGACTTTACAACAGCAATGAACTTTTGACCAATACAAACATCATGGGTGGTATTCAATGCTAGTTCTACTCAGGGAAGACCCACTGATGTGAATAGACATGACTAACATAATGTTCATTAATTTCAGTGGTCTACTCTGTGCAGGACTTAGTTGAATACAAGTCTTTGGCTTCAGTACCAATCCAGATTTCTCTCTCTCACGCTCAAATTCTCCTCCTCCACCACCATCACTTTGCTTTTGCCATTATATCCCTTGCTACTACTTCTTCCTGTATTTAATCATTCAATGTTTCTCTTTCTGCCTAACAAAACTGCTGTTTAACTTTAAGAATTGGTGCCTGAGTTTGCTTTTCCTCCTCTTCCCTCCCCATCCTATTACCTTTTGCGCTGTGTCTTTTAGACTGTAAGCCCGCAGGTGGTGACTTGTCTCGCTTAATTGACTGTCACGTAAGCCGTCCTGAGAGCCTTTTTTCCGCTGAAGAGCGGGGTACAAATGCTCTAAATCAATCAGCCAATCAAATAAATTGTTAAGGGTGGCCCTTCTGTCAAAGGAAGACAAACTCCAGACCTAGGCACCTTCGTCTCTGCACTACTGCGGTGACTTGCAACACACAGATACGCGCACACACACCTGTGCTAGGAGCAGAATAAAATTTTGGAAATTAAGCAATCTATGCCACTTCTTAATTTGTGTCATCTTATTCGTGGTACCAAATTCATTTCTCTTGGGTGGGAGGCACAGGGCAGTCCTGTAAAACCGCACAAGAACAAGAGTGGCGGGAGGTGCAATAAAAAGATTCCTACTTATTCCAGCAGGAAGGCTGCAGAGAAGTTGGGAGTCTCAGGCACGGGAGACTTCTCCTTTTGCACCCAGCTGGGTCTCACGGGTGCCAGAAACATGTAACTGGGGTGGGTGGGTGCAGAATGGAAGTTGCAGAGAAGGTGGGGGCTGGTTTGGTTTGAACTCCCAATCAATTAGAGAGCCAAAAGAGCAGCAGCCTTCAGGGATGTCAGAAATAGCTTTCCACTTAAGAGCTCCAGGGATGCATCTGACAGACTGACAGCCACGAACCATTAAAGCCTTTCATGGAGGCTGGCAATTTTGCTATTAGAAGATGGAAGCCTGGTACAAGCAGCGAGGTGACCTGGTTCGCTGGAGGCAAAGTGGAAAGGAAATTGGGGGGGGGAGCAGCGGAACAGAGGAAGGGCTGGCAGGTGGCGTGCCCCTCCCGTTAATCCGCAGTGACGCTTGGCACATCAGTCAAAATAACGGTGGCAAAGTGAGGGGAATTTTAAAAGCGTCGATCTGACCCCCCCTTAACCCCATCCATCAATCTTCCCATGCATCTCCTTCGTTCAAATCCCTTCCCATCCCAGGCCTCCCCACCACCTCCAGCACTGCAGGCTGTATAAGTTCTCTTGTGATGCACTGGACGGCTCCCAGCACATCTGTGGGACTCCAATAAAACATTCCTTCCCAGAAAGCCATTTGATTGGTTAGCCCATGAAACTGCTGAATAATTATTAAATTCAGGGGGGGGGGGTTTGGTAAATATTAGGTGCCAGCACTCTGTTGTTGTTATATGCCTTCAAGTTGATTTCGACTTATGGCGACCCTATGAATCAGCGACTCCAAAATCATCTGCCATGAAACACCCTGTTCAGATCTTGTAAGTTCAGGTCTGTGGCTTCCTTGATGGAATCAATCCATCTCTTGTTTGGCCCTCTTTTTCTACTCCCTTCTGTTTTTTCCAGCATTATTGTTGTTTCTAGTGAATCATGTCTTCTCATGTTGTGTCCAAAGTATGATAACCTCAGCTTCTTCATTTGAGCATCTACTGATAGTTCTTGTTTAATTTGTTCTAACACAAATTATTTGTCTTTTTTGCAGTCCATGGTATCCACAAAGCTCTCCTCCAACACCACATTTCAAATGAGTTGATTTTTCTCTTATCCGCTTTTTTCACTGTCCAACATTCACATCCATGCATAGAGATCGGGAATACCATGGTCTGAATGGTCCTGACTTTGGTGTTCAGTGATGCATCTTTGCATTTGAGGACCTTTTCTAGTTCTCTCATAGCTGCCCTCCCCACTCCTCGCCTTCTTACCATGATTATCATGGATGCCAGGTAGGGATGGAAAAATCTACCCATTCTGAGTCTCTCTCTGTTTCTCATTTTTATGCATTTTTTGCCAACATTGCTTGGTTGGAGAACCAAAATTCAGAGAAGTGCAAATTTCGAAGGACGACTGTGTTTCGGAAAGTGGGAATTTGGTAAGTTCGCCTTTAAATGCAAACTGAATCAAATTCCTCAACCATCCCCAGTGCCAGTGCAAAAGGGTTGCCATGGGCAGCAAAAAAAAAGAGGTGTCAATACTCTGTACAGGTGAGTACTGTCACAAAACAAAGCACTAATTAAATTTATTTTTCGCCCTTCACCAGTAAGTCCCAGGGCAGGTCGCAACCATATAAAATGTATTATGAAGAACAATTTAGAACAAAATTACCCTCACAACTAGAAAGGGTCCCCAAAACATACACCTCAAGGGTCAAAAGCCAAGGTGAAGAGGCGGGTCTTCAGCATACAACGAAAGAAGAACAAGTGAAGGTGCTAGATGCACCTTCTAGCATCTAGAAGGGGAGGGAGTTCCAGAGATATAAAAAGATTTAAAAGAACATTTTCCACAAGACGAATTGAAAGGACTGGTTGCCAGTTTTCAAAGATACATATGAGTGTTGCTGCCTCTAGTTCTGACGTGGGCTTGTGGCGGATGGGGATTTCTCAAAGCGCAGATATCGCTGGCCGCAGTGGCTATGTTCTGCCCTGTACCGTACAAAGGTGAAAACCACATCTGTTCCTCCACTCCCTTTTTTACCTTGGCCCCGCTCACCACTGGCATGTGGCCCTCAGAAGGTTGCCCAGAAGGGAATGTGGCCCTCGGGCTGAAAAAAGGTTCCCCACCCCTGGTTTAAAGCAAGAGGTGAAATGCTGCATTATAATGCCACCTGCTCTTTGATTCCGGGCCCAGAGGACGCTCCAGCGCTCACTTACTGGCCTACTTCCTTCCAAGCTCTGCGTCCCTTCCTTCAGTAACTTTGCCCACAGACTTCCCATCTCTTGGCACTACTTCTCCTTCAGCCACTGCTGCTGCATCCCTGCCACAGCCCCTACCTCCGTGACTACAGCTTGCAGCTCTTCCTGACCTTATATCCAGTGCATTCCCCACCCACCCCAGGCATTATGACCTTTCACTTCACTCTCAGCAGCTGCAGTGTCTGTCAACATTCTATTCTGACAGCTTTTCCTGAGCAGTCAGAAGGTTAACAGCACCACAGTAGATCAAAGAATGGCTAGAGCAGTTTCTCAGACAAGGTAGCCAGTAGACATGTTTCCAGCCTATACACAAAGGTTGTGCAGACAACTAATTCTACTCAGAGTAAACCCATTTAAATTAATGGACCTAAGTTAGTCATGTCCATTAAGGTAAATGGGTCAATTCTGAGTAGGACTAGCACTAGACCTAGATAAATTACTAGAGCCCTATATGCCAAAGAGACAACCTCTTCTTTACTATTCCATTGTAATTGCTACAGATTGTAAATTCATTAAAAAAATACTTTTCCTAAGTGGTATACAGGATTTCAATAATCCTTGCAAAAACCTGTAAGGCAGGCCAGCACTATTGCTGTAGACTGGGAAAGAGAAAACAGGAGGCAAGATTGAAAGCCACTCAGTGCCCACATTCAGACATCATGCTAAACCATGGTTTAGTGTAACATGAACAAGCACAGCTTCCTCCCATGCTCATGTGGTCCTCCCTTCCCCTTGGGCGTGGCCAGGAGAAAGAATCTGGGCTAGTCTACTGAGAGCTAGCATTCTATGCAGGACACAGAGGAGGTAAGCATTCCTCCTCTAACAGCCCAATTGCTGCTAACCCTCCTCTGCCAGACCACACACTTGTGGGTGTGCAGTTCCGGGTCACCTATGACTGCCAGGCTAGTGCTTAATGGCAAGACTGAGTGAAGGGATAGCAAAAGCTTCCCATCTCCTTTTCAACTGGATGAAGGAAGAAACTGAAGGGGAGGGCACAAGGTCAGAAGACCGCCAGGTTTCTTCACGTCACACTAAACTGTGGTTTAACACAGGGAGAGGGAAACCAGTAGGTCTCCAGATGTTGTCATCCCTGACTATGGGCCATGCCGCCTAGGGCTGATGGGAGTTGGGAGTCCAACAACATCTGGAACCACCACCAGGTTGAGGAAGACTGACTTAAAAATGTATGGCCAAGGAGCCCTTAGCCAGCCCTTGCCTACCTGTCTGCCTGTTGGCTTCCTCCTCCTTGGTCTGTTTTGCCCTTGAGGAAGTCAAAATAATAAATAATAAAAAGGGATGCAGGCAGGGATAAAACTAGAATCAGTTGGCTCTGCCTGTTCTTGGTCCCCACTTAAGAGTCGACCACCCTGCCTTCCACCCCAGTAAAGAGGCAGTGCGGTGTAGTGGTTAAGAGTGTCAGACTGCGACCTGGGAGACCAGGATTCAAATCCCTGCTTGGCCATGCAGCTTGCTGGGTGACCTTGGGCCGGTCACTATCTCTCAGCCTAACCTACCTCCTGGGGTTGTTGTGAGGATAAAAACAGGAGGATGAGAACCATGTTTGTATGCCATTTTGAGCTCGGAGGAGGAAAGGTGGGACGTAAGTGCAATAATAATAATATTCTGAATTCACAGGTGCCAACGTCAAAGTTTGTTGCAGGGATCAATCAGGGAGTTTTCTAGCCTTGAGATCTTCCATGAAAACAGAGCAAGGGTGAAATCCTAGGTCTGCTTACTGGGAGGCAATGGGACTTACTCCTAAGTAAACATGCACAGGAACAGGTTGCAAAAAACTCAAGACAAAATAACTTTAGTAGATGACCAGACCACTGACTAATAGTTAAACGTTCTCTTTTCCCCTCCCTCCTGACTGTATTTTCTCACAAACGAGCCCAAGCAAATCGCAATAACTAAAGATTCTAAAGATAAAAAGCATTTTATGGCTTGGGGACCCTGGGTATCAATCTAAAATGTTTATTCAAAGATCCTCCCTCCTTTCTAAGTTAAGACAAAGCAGGGGCACGGGAACGGTGCTGAATTAAATGGCCAATTAAAAGGAACGATGGGCAATTTGGAGCTGCTGCACATGGCTCCATAGTGCATGTGGGGGCTATGCGTCTGTGGTGGTGGTGGGGGAGATGTGTTGCCCAGCTTTGCATCCACAATTAATAAACTGAAGGCATCAGCTAACGGCTGCAAGAAGCAATGGGTCAAATCAGAAATATTTCTTGTATGGTTAGTTTGGGGGGGCAGAGGTGTGTGTGGGGGGGATGCTGTTGCCACCTGCCAAAAAGGGCTTAGCGACTTGCGAGCAACACACACATAAAAACACACACTAGAAAAGCAATTACACGCTTTTGCTCTCCCCTCCCGTTTGTTTTTATAGGGCTTGCCTCGGAATCCGAGCTACTCTGTTCCTTAGCGGGCATGGGGCGAAGATGATGATGCGGTCAGTGATCAAGAATAGCTGTAACGACACTTGTTGGGGAGGGACGGCAACGAGACGCGGCTGCAATACATTTTTATTGCCTCACCGTTACAAGATCTTTCGTGTCGCATGCTTTCTCAAAGGAATCCAAAGTCTGGACCCTCCTGGTGATTTCTTTTTTCCCCCAGAGAGAAAAGTGGTCTCCCACCCCCACTTCTCATGATGGATGGTACACTGTATGAGCACAGGACCTCAGGGGCCAAATAAAGCCCTCCAAGCCTCTCTATTCGGCCCCCGGGCTCTCCCCAGGAACCCACCTCACAAGCCATACTCTGCACTCCCTTGCAAGGGCGTTTGACTGGCTGGAATGTGACCTTGAAGTGTGAGAACTCCTCTTGCTTGCCTGGGTGGAGAGATGTGGGTGTGAGTGTAGAAATGTCTGACTTTTGATTGGCTGGAAGGCAACAGCTTAGAATCAAAGAATAATAAAGTTGGAAGGAGCCTATAAGGCTATCGAGTCCAACCCGCTGCTGGATGCTTCATTGCCTTTACTTCTATACTTGCGAATAAAGCAAATATTTTTAAGATGACTTTAAAATCTCCATGGCATTCTCCTAAAAACAAAACAAAACAAACCTCACAAGCTCTGGAATTCCCTGGAATTTCATATGTCTCAGGAAAGTGCAACAAATGAGTATTTATGACATGGCTCTTCTTTGAGAAATGAAAACTCCAAGAACCGATCTGCTAGAACTTGCCATCCAAGCTTGGTTTTGGTGCATGTAGATGTTCATGACCATTACATGACATGACAGCAGCTCAACCAATAGTTTTTTCCATGGGCACTGGTTGACATCATAGCAGTTTAACCAATGGCTTTTAAAGGGGACATACAGACATCCAATCAGAGTTTTTTTTGCATTTGCTTGACTTGCAACCACTGATGTCAGAGCACAAATTATCAATTCGCATGTAATATTGTTTTTGGGGGAGGGATAATACCTTCTTTTCATGATACTAATATGCAAATCCTCCTCTTGTTTGACATCAGGGTGGTGGCCGTTGACCTTGTCGCTTTCCTCACTGTCGTCACTATGGGAGAAAATGGAGGGCAGCTCTTTCTTTGCGGTCCTGGTAGGAGGCAAGGGGATTGTCCTCTTCTCAGCCAGGCGGCCCCGATTCTGTCAAAAGGGAGAAAGTCAGAGCCAAAGGGGGGAGGAGGAGGAGGAGGAGAAGAAGAAGAAGAACGAGAAGAAGAAGAAGAACGAGAAGAAGAAGAAGAAGAAGAAGAAGAAGAAGAAGAAGGAGAAGGAGAAGGAGAAGGAGAAGCAGAAGGAGAAGGAGAAGAAGAAGAAGAAGAAGAAGAAGAAGAAGAAGAAGAAGAAGAAGAAGAAGAAGAAGGAGAAGGAGAAGGAGAAGGAGAAGGAGAAGGAGAAGGAGAAGGAGAAGGAGGAGGAGAAGGAGAAGAAGAAGAAGAAGAAGGAGAAGAAGAAGAAGAAGAAGGAGAAGAAGAAGAAGGAGAAGGAGGAGAAGGAGAGGGGAAAAAGAAGGAAAGATTAGATGACTCAGTGAAGATGTGTCTCTCAAAATAAAATAAAATAAAAGCAAACATCCGTAGAAACAGCTCTGTTGACACCTCTATTAATTCTTATGCTTTCTCTGGCCTGGTTCCAACATAACGCTTAACCATAGTTAACAAACCATATTTAAAGCTGAGGAGTCTGGCAGACAATCACTTAAACCTTGGTTTATTATTTCACAGAGTGGGTAAAAACACTAGCAAGAGCTGGTGAGGTTTTAGAGCGGTTTTAACTTCTTTGCTGTTCTTCAGCCACAGCTCTGCAGCTTTTGGCTGGTGAGAGCTTCTCAACCATGGTTGAGGTTAGGGAGGAGGTCCAGTTGTACATGTAATGTTAAGTGACAACTAACGCTAACTAAATGTTTACAAACCTTGGTTAATGAGAAGGCTTTAACCATGAAACACAGTGAAGCTGCTGGGCCAGGTTTACACACAACTATAAGCCATGGTTCAATAAACCATAGTTTAGTGTTATGTGTGAACCAGGCCTCTGAGAGTGTTTAGGAATCCTGGGAAGAGCAGCGAAAACAGCAGGGGATGGAGGTAGCAGGAAAAAAAGTAGCAGGCACAGAAGGGTTAAGTACCTCCTCTACCCGCTACTTCTACTCTGAAAATGCCTTCATGCCCTCCCCCATTTTGCATATTTGACAGCAAATACAGGAAAGGCCCTGCACATGCAACCAAGGGTCCAGTTGTGCCTTAACAAAAGTTACACTTCGAATTCCTTGCTGAAGCTATTCCTGAGCACACCACCTATATCAGGAATTTACTCCAGCACCTGATGCTTTAAAGCTTGGGGCCACCACAGCTTAACGCCTTCCCCCATCACCACTAACCCCCCCATCTAGATGTCGCACTGCACCTCTTTCCAGAGAAGTCACAATGTATCGTATCAATTAAGAATCAGCGGCGTGCAAATTTCCAATGCAAGATCACCGCGGGACTTCCTCGAGTGCGACCCCAGAAGCTAAAGAGAAGGATGGTGCCAATTTCAGCTCATAAAAATCATTTAACTGCCATTATGGTACCTAAGAGCAGTTACCCAGTCTCAGTGGCTGCTCAGGGACTCATCATACCTAACGAGAGAGGGGGGAAGGAACTGCAACAGAGGGTGCATGCATGTGCGAGAGAACAACCCTCACGGAAGCTATTCAGAGTCCCGCAAGCAGAGCAAATAGGGAGCACGCTTAAGAAACCACATTCCGCTTCCTTTCTCAGCCCTGCCAGGGTCACAATCAGGAGGGCTCAAGTGCACACGTATGGGTCAAGTGGAGATTCTACTCTGCATCCATGACTCTTAAAGCAGCCTTCCCCAAATGAGAGTTATTAGGAGACCCCCTATTTCCCCTCAAACAGCAACAATTCCCAGAGTTCCCTGGGAAAAGGGTAAAAGGTAAAGGTGTCCCCGCACTTATAGTGCGAGTTGTTTCCGACTCTTAGGGTGACGTCTTCCGACGTTTACTAGGCAGACCGTATATATGGGGTGGGATTGCCAGTTCCTTCCTCGGCCTTTCTTTACCCCCCAGCATATGCCGGGTACTCAATTTACCGACCACGGATGGATGGAAGGCTGAGTGGACCTCGACCCCTTTTACCGGAGATTTGACTTCCTCCTTCCGTTGGAATCGAACTCCGGCAATGAGCAGAGCTTCAGCTGCGTTACTGCCGCTTACCTCTCTGCGCCATTGAGAGCCATCTGGGAAAAGGGACTGATTGTTAAATCTATCTGGGAACTGCAGTTCTGTGAGGGGAATAGGGGGTCTTCCAAGAATTCTCAACATCCTTAACAAACTACAGTTCCCAGGATTCTTTGGGGGAATTCATGACTATTTAAAGTGGTACAATATTGCTTTGAAAGTATAGTGCAGATGGCGGCCACAGTCCCACTCAATAAAACTTTGCTGAGAATTTTCTATTGCTGACAATACCCTGAGCAATGTTTGTATAGACTCTGTGGCATCACAACAGTCCAGCCAACGGCTACGAGCCTTGCAAATAAACTGCCGTAGCCTGACTTGAGTCTCACAGATACCATAATAGGAAACAGGCTTCCTAGTCACTAAAAAATAGGTGCTAGGAAAAAGTTGGCTGAATTCAACTTTCGTTTGGTTAGATATCATAATTCATCTTGGTTTTTCTCCGTCTCGGGGAGCAGCACTGCAACCGAAGCATATATCAACCATTTGATACATTTCACAGTTATGACTGTATCATATTGCCTGGGAAAACCATCACCACCACACACGTGCACACACAAAGACTGAAAAAAAAAAGGTATTATAAGAGAGTCATAACTTTGTTCCAGCACAAACACTGGATCAGCCCAGAGGAAATCCCTTCGGATGTGGCCTCCTTATATTATGACCCTAAGATCTTCCTCCCTTGCAAGTAAGATTACACCACTGGGGGTTGGGGGAGAGAGCAAGGCACATATTTTATCGTCTTCCTTTTGGCTTGTTTTAAACAATGTGTTCTTGAATGTGTTTGGCTGACATCATAAAAACATCAGAAGAGCCCTACAGCTGGATCAGGCCAATGGCCCATATAGTCCAGCATCCTGTTCTCCAAGTGGCCAGCCAAATGGCCATGAGAAGCCCCCACAAGCACGGCATGACAGCAAAAGCAACTCTCTCCACTTGTGATTCTCAGCAAACTGGTATTCAGAGGAATATTGTCTCCAACAGTGCAGACAGAACATAGCCATCGTGGCTAGTCGCCACTGTTGGGACATAAGAAAAGCCTGCTGAATCTGGCCAGTGGCCCATCTGGTTCAACATCCTCTGCTCATAGTGGCCATTCAGATGCCCCAATAGGAAGCCTGCAAGCCAGACCTGAGTGCAACACCAACTCTCCTCTCCTGCGGTTTCAGCAGCTGTTATTCAGAAGCAGGCTGCCTCCAACCGTGGTGGCAGAGCATAGCCATCATGGCTAGCAGCCAATGACAGCCTTATCCTCAATGAATCTGTCTAACCCTCTTTTAAAGCCATCCAAGTTGGTGGCCATCACTGCCTCTTCTGGGAGTGAATTCCAACTACGTGCTAAAAGTCCTTTCTCTTGTCTGTCCTGAATCTTCCTACATTCAGCTTCACTGGAAGTCCACGAGTTCTAGCGTTATGCGAGAGGGAGAAAAACTTCTCTCTGTCTACTTTCTCCAGGCCGTTTTATTATTATTTTTTATCATGTCACCTCTTACTCAACTTTCCTCTGCACTAAAAAGCTCCAAATGCTGAAACTTTTCTCCTAGGGGAGTCGCTCCATTTCCTTGACCATTTTGGTTGCCCTTTTCTGAACCTTTTCCAGCTCTACAAAAACCTTTTTGAAGTGAGGCAGCCACAAACATACGCAGTACTCCAAATGAGGTCCAAGTTTATGACAGCAGTTGATGTGAAAATAAAACTTCAATTCACAAGTGTCTACATCTGAGCCCTGCACTCAAGGGCCAGCCCAAATGGCTCTCTGACGTGGGGCACTCTTGACTGGCCCAGGTGATCGCTAGAGCTTAAATATATATCTTGTTGTTATGGTCTTATCTAGAGATCTGAAAGCCCAGAAAAATATCTGAAAAATTCAGTGTTTGGGGGGGGGGGGGAGAGAACAGAAGAAAAATTAAAAGAAACCTTCCCCCTCCCAGTTTCCCTCTCAATTTTTCCATCTTTCCCCCCGCGGCCTTCACATCTCTAGTCCTGTCCCCACATCGAACAGTCCTCTGGTCTCGCAAGAGGATGCAAATCAAAGCAAGGAAAGGACACAAAATTCCCACTCAGAGCAGTCAGTCAAGGTTAGCTAAGTTATTACAATAAAACCACTCTCCACCCACCAAAATGAGCCCTGCCGTCATAAATCCCACAAGCCACATTTTCCCAGCCAACTTTTTTTTTTTAAAAAAAATATAAATAAAAGATAAAAGGCATTTTCTGACTGAATCAGTAATAATCAAGACAGGGCTTCCAGATGGAACAGAGGACTGGAAAGTACAAATGCTGGGGGGGGGGGGGGAGGTTCCCTGTTCTCAGAGGAAAGGTCAAAGCATATCAACGCCCTGGTTGTGATGTAGTACAGCTGCCAGAAAATGAGGAAGGATTCCTTCCAGTGGGTCCCTGGCGAGCATTTAATTGATCCCAGAGATGCCGAGGCCTCAGCTAGGGCGGAATTCACAACATATTGTGGGGAGGGGGAGAGAGAGGCCAAACAGAGAAGATGCTTACGTGAGGTCATATGGTTGAAAAGGCTGAACATTTGGGGAGGAAAGAGAAAATGCATCTTCCCGGAGAGCACAGCATCTTCATTAGGTCTACTAGCCACAATGGCTAAGTTCTCCCTCCACTGTCAGAGGCAGTTTGCGTCTGAATACCAATTGCTGGGAATCGCACGTGGGGAGAGAATTCCTGCTGAGCTCAGGTCCTGCTTGCCAGCTTCCCATAATGGTTAGACACTATGAAATCTGGGTCCTGTACTAGATGGGCCTTTATTTATTTATTTGATTGACTGATTTACATCCCGCCCTTCCCCCCAGTAGGAGCCCAGGGTGGCAATCCACTAGTCCAATCCAGCAACAAAGCTCTTCTTAGGTTTTTATTCACTGTACTCGCCTTAGATGGCTTTAAAAGGGGGTTCGACAAATTCATAGAGGATAAGACTAACAATGGCTACTAGCCGTGATGGGGCTCTGTCCTGCCTCTAGTACTGGAGGTGGAGTACTTCTGAACACCAGCTCCTGGGAATCACAAGCGGAGAGAGAGCTGCCGTTGCACTCACGTCCTGCTTGCAGGACTGCCACTGGGGCATCTGGTTGGCCACTGTGAGAGCAGGACGCTGGATTAGATCTGGGCCTTTGGCCTGCTCCAGCAGGGATCCACCGAACTGGTGGAAAAGGTGGAGTCCAACCTAGCCATTGCAAGGCCTGAAGCAGGAAATCCAACTGACACGCCTTTGCACTAATGAAAGTGGAGCGCAGTCTACTGCAGAGATCAGAGCTTGGAAAAGTTACTTTTTTGAACTACAACTCCCATCAGCCCAATCCAGTGGCCATGCTGGCTGGGGCTGATGGGAGTTGTAGTTCAAAAAAGTAACTTTTCCAAGCTCTGGCAGAGATGGGAGAACCTGTGGCACTCCAGATGTTGCTGGACTTCCAACATCTGGAGGGCTACAGGTTCTCTGTCCCTGGCCGAAGGGCTACTTCGTGAGCAAACAGCAGAGATAAGATTCACAGAACAATGCCAGAAACAGAACACTGGGCAAAGGAGATCCTTAGCCAGCTGCTACAGTCCTTCTAAAAGTAACGCAGAGCAACTGAATACTGCATCCAGTTCTGGTCTCCGCACTTCAAGAAGGATGCAGACAAACTGGAATGGGTTCAGAGGAGGGCAACAAAGATGTCACGGGACTGGAAACAAAGCCCTATGAGGAGTGACTGAAAGAAGTGGGCATGTTTAGCCTGGAGGAGAGAAGACTGAGGGGAGATACGATAGTACTCTTCAAGTCCATGGAAGGTTGTCACATAGAGGAGGGCCGGAATCTCTTCTCGATTGTCCCAGAGTGCAGGACACAGAAGAATGAGCTCAAGTTGCAGGAAGACAGATTTCGACTGGATATCAGGAAAAACTTCCTAACTGTTAGAGCCATACGACAATGGAATCAATTACCTAGAGAGGTAGTGGGCTCTCCGACACTGGAGGCATTCAAGAGGCAGCTGGACAGCCATCTGTCGGGAAGGCTTTGATTTGGATTTCTGCATTGAGCAGGGGGTTGGACTCGATGGCCTGGTAGGCCCATTCCAACTCTATGATTCTATGATATCTTCAGCTTCCCCACTCCTGTTCTATGATATCTTCCTCTATAACAAGAGTGGGGAAGCTGTGGGCTTCCAAGGTGTTGCTGGACTCCATCTCCCATCCGCCCTGACGACTGGCCATCCTGCTAGGGTCGATGGGAGTTGGGAGTCCAACAACATCTGGAGAGCCATTGGTTCCTCAGCCGTGTTTAAATCAGCCTGAATAAATCCAGAGCAGCCACTCATGCAGAGACACAGCTAGGGAGTCTCCTTTCTGGATAGTGCTCCCAGCTCCCAGGAGCCTTTAGTCTAGGGATGGGGAAGATATGGCCTTCCAGATGTTGTTGGACTACAACTCCCATCGTCTGTGACTCTTGTCCATACTGGCTGCTAGGACTGAACTGGAGCCCCACAACATCCAGAGAGCCACAGGTTGCCCATCCCTACTCTAGTGTAAACCTCCCCGGCAGGATATGTTCTCATGCAGATCCTGTTCAATTCAAGGAGGCTTTCGCAGGTGAAGAACTCCTGCCGGCTAGACCGTGCCTTGTGGATCTCTTTGCCCCGCTGCCCATAAAAGACAACCCCAAATTCACTGCCTGTGGTGGTCACCTCGCCTTGCCTCATGGGTGGGAGAATGAGCGGGTCTCAACATCACTACAGACCAAAAGAAAAAGGAAAAAGGAGAGAAAACTCAAATCAGCTCCATATGGAGAGGAAGCCCCAAAGTCGGTCACATTTTCATTCCCTTGTTATTGACACAACGGTTTGGTTGGCCTCCAGGAACCAGGAAACCGTGGCTGGGAAAAGGCAAGAGAAGGCCCATGGATTTCTAATTAAGAAATTAAATGGACGAGGCAGTTCCCCCGTCAGTGTGAGAGAGCCCTCTGTCCTTCCCCCCCTTCCTTCGCTGTTTCAACGCCAGCTATGATTACCTAAAGGGCCATGGCGGGTTCCCAAATAAGCCCCTGTCTCTCCCACAGGCCTTCATTACACATTGCAGGCCAGTGCCTCCACACCGCTGATTTGTTTCGATAGCAAATCCAGGGGCTGGAGCAGCCCCTCGCGCTCACTTCCCGGAGCTTAACCAGCTTTCCTATTAAAACCCAGGCCGCTGATAAAACAAGCTTCTCTAGTTCCGTGCCGTTCCCTGGCTCCAACGCTCAAGTAATGAGCAAATGAATAAAAGAACAGGCAAGCTCTCGGCAAGGCTTTGTTGCCAAGCGCGTTTGCCTCATCACCTGTCAAAAGCGGCCTAGTTCCTCGCCCGGTTGCTAATGCAGCACATTGCTTATGCGGCCAGAATCCATATGGCGAGGGGCGGCTTGGCAGACAGCCTGCCCTATGGCCGGAGATCTCGGAGAACAGAGCGGGAGAAGTCAGAGCCAAAGGGGTACAACCTGCTCTTCGGAAACCTGCAGAAATTCCATAGTTAAACGATGGGATTTGCTCCCAACAAGAGGCAGTGATGGGAACCACCTTGAGATGGCTTCAAAAGAGGATGAGACAAATTCATAGAGGATGAAGTTATCCGTGGCTACTAGCCATGATGGGTATGCTCTGCCTCCATGGTCGGAGGCAGGATGCCTCTCAATACCAGTTGCTGGGAACCGGAAGTGGGAAGAGTTGCTGCAGCGCTCAGGCCCTGCTTGCGGGCTTCCCATAGGGGCAATCTGGTTGGCCACTGTGAGGACGCGATGTTGCACTAGATGGGCCATTGTTGGGGTTGACGGGAACTGTAGTTCAGCAGCATCTGAAGGGCCAAAGGTTCCCCACACCTACATGAGACAAAGTGAGAGGGTCCCCTCATGCAATCTTGGGAGCTCTCCGTTCTTGTTAGGTTTTTAGCACCAAAATGGAAATGGACTGCCTTCAAGTCGATTCTGATTTACGGCGACCCTATGAATAGGGTTTTCACGGTAAGCGGCATCTAGAGGTGGCTTCCCTCTGAGGCAGAGAGGCAGTGACTGGCCCAAGGTCACCCAGTGACCTTCATGGCTGTGTGGGGATTCAAACCCTGGTCTCCCAGGTCCTAGTCCAACACTCTAACCACTATGTCACACTGGCTCTCACGCCACACTGGCTGTCTTTTAGCACCAGGCAGAAACAAATGTCTGCCAGGGCCTCCTCTAACTCACGAACGCTGCAGGTTTCGTCTGCCTGCTGCTTTTAGGTATCGTTTTAAGCCTTCCATTTTTATGGGCTCGTAATGCTGTTTCCACTACTGCCTTTTCTTTCACTTAGATATTGTGGTATATCATTTTATTTGTTCCAGCGATGCACTGTTAGCTTCCGTAGAAACTCAGTTTTGACAAGGAGGAGGAGCAGCATTAATATATTAAATAAAATAAAGAAAACTTTAAAATATATTTATTTCCTGAGGTGCTGCAATACTCGCTTTTCACGATGGTCAACCTGTGGACATATCGAAAGAAGGCAGTTGGCTGGCTTTAACTGGCAGGCAGACCTATATTTGGAAGTTATCTGGGATGAGCCAGACGGAGATGCAGTGCCACATAGCCTGCTGAAGCACAAGCTGAATGAATGGGTCAAAATGTCACACTCCTCTGCCTGGGAGAGCTGGATTTCTTGTGTATATGCACAGTCACATACAGCAGTACTAAACAGATCTCTTACTTAGCTTCTCATGCACACCACTGGTTGCGCAGAAGAACAGCCAGCCACATGCTTTTGCCTTGTCTGCCTACCCTTCGCTCATAGGGGCAGAGGAAGCTGCCTCATACCGAGTCAGACAATCGGTCCATCTACCCCAGGGTCTCAGGTGGGGAATCTTTCCCAGCCCTTCCTGGAGACACCGAGGAATGAACCTGGGACCTTCTGCATGCAAAGCAGATGCTCTGCCACTGAGCTATGGACCTTCCCTTAAGATATACGAACATAGGAAGCTGCTTTATATTGTGCAAGGCCATGGGCTCCTCTAGCTCAGTATTACTGACGCTAACTGACAACTCTCCAGGGTTTCAGGCAGTGGTCTCTCCCAGCCCTATCTGGAGATGCTGCTGGGGATTGAACCACAGACCTTCTGAATGCAAAGCAGACGCTCTACCACTGAGCTACGCCCCTTCCTTCAGCCCCCCACAATTCCTATTCTTTCTTTTTTTACTGTTTGAGCTTAGGTATTTATTTGAAGCATCTGTAGTCCGCCCTTTGTCTAAGTTTCCCAAGGCGGCACGGAATAAGCATTAATATCATAACTATGAAAGTGCAGCAAAAGATAAGTCAAACAACACCATAAAGTTAGTAACGATCACAGATACTAAAACAGGCAGCAGAAACGAAAGTGAAACTATCACCTTGCACTTCTATCCCTCCACAAAGGCCTTGGCCTGACCGTCATTGGAATGAGAACAATGTGCTTCAGAGGGAAGACTGTTTGAGAGTTGTGGGGCCACCGCAGAGAAAGCCCTGCCCATGTTGCACACCTTGCTCGGCATCTGCTTTGCATGCAGATGGTTCCAGGTCCAATCCCCTCTAGCCCTCAAGTGCTTTTTGCCTGGAAAAATGTGTCCTTGAAGTTTATTAATGCCTCTTGCTGGCCTGGAGGGAGACGTGCGTGTGAACGTGTAGGAACCTCTGACTAGTGCATGGCCAGAATGCAGTCTACTTGTACCAAGGTAAAAGTTGCATCCATTGCTCTGCCCACTTTGGGCTCTGGCCCCGCCTACCAATTACATGTGGCCCCAAAAAGGTTGCGTATGAGGGGACGTGGCCTTCACTGCAAAAAAAGTTCCCCTCATCTCGTCTCTATGGACATGTAAATCCTAACAGGTTACACACCACCTTACTCCCAGATACGGATCCTTCACATTATGGTGATAATGAATCGCTGGGTGTTGCAACACAGGAAAGAAAAATCTCCACTTCCTATCAGCTAACAAACCAAAGACCTGAGTTCATTTTCCTTATAAGATTTACACTGCTATTCTAAACATTCCTCCTGGGGAGTGAGCCCCACTGAACATGGGGGGGGGGGAGACACGCTTCTGTGTAATCATGCAAAGCATTGCACTATTAGCTGCTTTCAGCAACATACAGACACTTAACAACGAAATCTTACAAAGTGGGCTACACTCCATAAAAGCTTGTGTCATAATAAATTTGTCAGTCTTTAAAGGAGACATAATGAAAGACCTGTTAGGATGAAACAGCAACTGTCATTAAACAGGTCATACACAAGAACTTTTCTAACAAAGGAAAATGCATGCATTCTATATTTTCGTACCTTGACTATTACTGTTTTGTTTTTATTGTTGATGTTTGACTTGTCTATATAAGAAAACTCAAATAAAACTTTTTTTAAAAATCTCCTTGTTGGTTTTCCTGCCAACAGACTAGAGGCACTTCCAAACTGTTGCTATTTTTGGGTGGGATTCAATCATGTATCAAGAGTGATTTGGAGATCCTTGCACAACAAACTCACTCTCCCCACCCCCAAAACCAGACTTTTTGCAATAAGGAAAGCAATGGGAACATTTATTAGAAAATGTGAGATAAACATTTACTTGCTGAAACACTGTCTAACCTCCCCGATAACAAATCCGAATGAATGCTCAATAAGCAGATCGTGACCTAACACAGCTACGCAACTGGAAACAAAATCTGAACCGACTACAGCAGTGGTTCCCAAACTCCCTCCCCCCAATGGACCACTTGAAAATTGCTACGGTCTTAGCTGACCACTTAGTGATTTTAATGCCTGTTGTAGCAGCTGTAATGTGCTGTGCTAGATGATTTTTTTTTAAGTGCATTTTATTGCTTCGTTTATTTCTTATACATTCTATTCCATAGAATTCAAACTGTAATACAATATAAGAAACAAAAGAATTAAAATGCAATTAAAAATCAATACATGAATATTTAATGCGATGGATGCGGTGACTTCAGCCACAAACCCACAGGCACGCTGCGGGCCATCTGAATGACGCTCGCAATAACTACGCCCACCAAATTGGACACTTCAACTATCCTGGGTGACTACCACACGCAAAGAAATGGGAACCTTCCCCCAAACCCCCTTGAGCCCATCTCCACATCTCCTTCTCCTCCCTACTTGTCTAGACAATTTTTCAGCTCTTCCTCCACCCCTGCCCTCACAAAATAATAAACTGTAGTAAGCATTTATTACATCCAAGAGATGGGGGGATTGTTTTGGAGAAGCCATTTTTTAAAGCAGCCTTTTAGAAAGCACTACAGCAGCTTCGGAGGGCAGAAGGAGGTCACATGAAGACCTGGAGATCCCCATTTCACCACAGCAGGAAGTCGTGCTTCGAAGCCGGCCCCTCAAGAAACAAAAGACATGATGCTAGAGCATGGGGTTGAGAAACCATCCTTGTCGACAGGGAACAAGGTTCCTAAAAGCAGAAAGCTGGCCCTGCTTGAAGCCTTCATCTGGGAGAGACGTTGGAACTTGAAAAGGCGACTGCTGAATCTAGCCCCATTAGCACTATACGTTTAAAGCAGTTTCATACCACCAGTCATGGCTTCCTCTTTGGGGGGGGGAACCATGTCTGTTTAAAGTGGCATAATACTGCTTTAAATATATAGTCCAGATGTGGCCTCTGATTTAAAACACAAAGTGCAGAATTCAGTTATTTTGGAGATAAAAAAACAAGTTTCTAGCCCTTCTGGTTACAGAGCTATGCTTTAAAAGTATGTTAGCAATGCTGGTTGAAATCTCAGATGTCAGAGAGAGATTGATGAATAACATTTCCAGCAGGTTGAGTATAGTATTTCAGTATCCTTCCTGCTCCCAGGAGTAGGAAAAAACACAGAGAATAAATCATTCAAAGCTGGAGAGGTTATACAAACTTAGTCTGCTGACATCATAAGAACATAAGAAGAGCCTGCTGGATCAGGCCAGTGGCCCATCTAGTCCAGCATCCTGTTCTCACAGTGGCCAACCAGGTGCCTGGGGGAAGCCCACAAGCAGGACCCGAGTGCAAGAACACTCTCCCCTCCTGAGGCTTCCGGCAACTGGTTTTCAGAAGCATGCTGCCTCTGACTAGGGTGGCAGAGCACAGCCATCATGGCTAGTAGCCATTGATAGCCCTGTCCTCCATAAATTTGTCTAATCTTCTTTTAAAGCCATCCAAGCTGGTGGCCATTACTGCATCTTGTGGGAGCAAATTCCATAGTTTAACTATGCGCTGAGTAAAGAAGTACTTCCTTTTGTCTGTCCTGAATCTTCCAACATTCAGCTTCTTTGAATGTCCACGAGTTCTAGTATTATGAGAGAGGGAGAAAACCTTTTCTCTATCCACTTTCTCAATGCCATGCATAATTTTATACACTTCTATTATGTCTCCTCTGACCCGCCTTTTCTCTAAACTAAAAAGCCCCAAATGCTACAACCTTTCCTCGTAAGGGTTGCTCCATCCCCTTGATCATTCTGGTTGCCCTCTTCTGAACCTTTTCCAACTCTAGAATATCCTTTTTGAGATGAGGTGACCAGAACTGTACACAGTATTCCAAATGCGGCCGCACCATAGATTTATACAACAGCATTATGATATTGGCTGTTTTATTTTCAATACCTTTCCTAATTATCGCTAGCATGGAATTTGCCTTTTTCACAGCTGCCGCACACTGGGTCGACATTTTCATCGTGCTGTCCACTACAACCCCGAGGTCTCTCTCCCGGTCGGTCACCGCCAGTTCAGACCCCATGAGCGTATATGTGAAATGAAGATTTTTTGCTCCAATATGCATAATTTTACACTTGTTTATATTGGATTGCATTTGCCATTTTTCCGCCCATTCACTCAGTTTGGAGAGGTCCTTTTGGAGCTCTTCGCAATCCCTTTTTGTTTTAACAACCCTGAACAATTTAGTGTCGTCAGCAAACTTGGCCACTTCACTGCTCACTCCTAATTCTAGGTCATTAATGAACAAGTTGAAAAGTACAGGTCCCAATACCAATCCCTGAGGGACTCCACTTTCTACAGCCCTCCATTGGGAGAACTGTCCGTTTATTCCTACTCTCTGCTTTCTGCTTCTTAACCCATTCCTTATCCACAAGAGGACCTCTTGGTTTTTCTTGGCGCAGGATTTTATTAACCCAAGCACAGAATTTCAGAGTTGCTAGTCCCATGCTGTGGAACACACTTCAAGCAGAGATTCAGCAGGCATCCTCACTTTTGACTTTCAGGCATCTCTTGAAGACCTTTTTATGTCGACAGGCCTTTGCAGCTGTAGGTTTTTTTACTTTTTTGTCAGCCAGTCACTTTAATTATGATGGTTTTAATGGTGTTTTATGTTTTAACACTGTACACTGTCCTGATATTTTATGAAATGGCAGTATAAAATAGTTTTATAAATAATATTTTACGTTTTCCTTTTTTTAAAAAAACCATGGCATGCACACAATTCCCAGGCAACACAAATTCTCCATCATTCCCTCTATATCTGATGTAAAGGCTGTGAGTGCCACTATTTTAAAGCAGCAGTATCCATCCTAAGGGGGATGCATCAGCGGGGTGATACAGCCCCAAAGTTTGAATGAATACTACAGCATGGTTGCTGAGAGGGGTTAGACCCTGTCAGCATATAACACCACTCCTCAGAGATCTGCCCTGGTTGCTGATTTGTTACCAGGCTGAGTCCAAGGTGTTACTATTAGTATATAAAGACCATAACAGCTTGGGACCAGTTTACTTGCAGGATCTCCATACTCCCTATGTGCCCACTCAACTGCCTCGATCTGCGGACCTGACACTATTACAGGTGCCACATAACATTTGTTCCGCACTTGTAAGAAATCAGCATTTTAGTCTGGCAGCACTTACCCTCTGAAACTCCCTGCCTATTGACATCAGGCGGGCACCTGCGCTAAACTCTTTTTCACCACATGTTTTTTAATCCATTTTTAGCTTATTATAGATTTTAATTATTTTTTCAACATGCCTGTTTTTAACTCTGTCTTGGATTGATTGATTTTTATAAACTGCTTGGAGGTTCTATTTTACAGTCAAACAGTATATATATTTTGTTAAATATAAATAAATAAATAAATGCAGAACTTTAGAAATAAAAAAGGGGAACTCTGGGTCAGTGGGTGGGGGGGAAATGGAATGGAGTGGCAAGGAGTCCTGAACAGCTGCATGCAACACTGCAACATTCCAAGAAGTAGCACACCGGCAAATGCAGAAGTGCAGGTCCATGTTAGTCATTGCCACTCCCCTCTCCCTTTTTTGCTCCTGGGTTGAGAATGAGATCCTTGCTAATGCCTTCTCCCACAACAACAGAGATCCCTAGGAGTCAATCATCATGAAACAGGAGGGTGTTAGCTACTGAGAAGAGTCTTCTCAGTGGCTGACTCACTTCCTTTCACTCTGATTGGTTACAATCCACAGGAAAGGCCAAGGAAGCATGCTAGAAGTCTCTTCTCAGTGGCTAACACACTCCTCTTTCATGCTGATTGGCTTGTAGGGTGCTGGAGGCATAGGGACCCTGCTCCCCCAAAATGTAAGAGGTCTAAGACACCCCCCAAGACCCTGGATGACTACACCCCTAGTTCCAAGATAATGTTCTTGCATACATAAGAACGTAAGAAGAACCTTGCTGGATCAGGGGCCACTTAGTTCAGCACCCTGTTCTCCCAGCGGCCAACCAGATGGCCATTATGGGAAGCTCGCAAGCAGGACCTGAGTGCAAGAGCACTTTCTCCTCCTGTGGTTTCCAGCAACCGGCACTCAGAAGCAGATTCCTTCTCCTCCATTCAAGGAATTTTTTTTTTTTAATATCTTGAAATCAGACGTGCAGTGCAATCCCTATGCGGGGGATGGCCAGCCTGGCATCTGTAGGCACCCTGATGCCTGCTAAGGCCTTTATTGGCACTAGACAGGGGACCCAGACTCTGCACTTTCAATAGTAATAAAAAAGTAAGTCTCTGGCCTGCCTAGAAAGAAAGCTACAAAGCAACATGTGCAGGTACCCTTCTAAGCAATTTCTGTGAAATGAATAGGCCTGGCTGCTCCAGCCTGTCGGTGTTTATACCCAATGAGGGAGTTCAGTGGGCAGAGCATGGCAGCCTAGGTTTTGGTTGAGGATTAGTATTGGGGAAAGCAAGGTTTTTTTGCCTTTCCCAGCTCTACAATCAGGACCAGCAGGACATTGCTGACTTCCCATGGTAAACATGAGGTTGCCTGGGGCGGTGGGGGAAAGCAGCAATGTACTCTCTCCGTTTTTGTTTTATGCCATGGCAGCCACGTTGTGTGATGGCATGTCCACCTACGGCAGCCATTTTGTGACTGACGCCCTCAGCACTCTCTCAGAACTCAAACTGCGTCCACTGGTCCAGAAAGGTTGCTGACCCCTGCCCTATGCTATGTTCAGAAGCAAGCTTCCTCGCATTCAGTGAGGCTTATTCCTCAGGAAAGACTGTGGGTTTAGCCTTTTGAACTGAGCAAAGAGCTAAATTGGCCTTGTCAGCTCATAAACTGAAGCCACCCAGATTCTTTCCTTAGCCCAATACCTGAAAGCGCTGAGCTTTTCTGCCGCCCTAGTGTAACCCATGCTTGACGTCGGTAAATTCCACCACGGGGAAAATCCGCACGTCAGTTACTTTGGCAGAACATCTGTTGGGAGGGTTCCCATGTTCCTAGGGGACAAAAAACCTGCCTGGGCAACCAAACTCAAAGAAACATCAGATTCTTTCAGCAGCAGAAGCTGATTTTGGCATCCTTCTCCTCTAGCAAGTCGGAATATCCTCTGGACACTGGGAGAGTGGAAGAATCCAAAACTTTCATGAATCTGGAGAGCCCAAATGTATTCTGTTTTTGGTCTGTAACTGATTACACCTCAGGATTTCTGGCTCCTGACTCTCACCCGTCAGCTGCCTACACCCCCTCCTGTCATTCAACAATCCTTCAGGTCAGGCCCAGGGGTTGTCGAGCATTTCAGGCCTGTGGACGCATTTGGATTTTCTCCGCACTCCCCCAGAGACGGAGAGAAAGGAAGTGCACATGCACAAACATTGCTTTTCCAAAGGATCTGAGTAAAGGTCAGATCCAGTAGAATGAATCAGAGCCTTGAAAAAAGCATAGAGTGGAAAGAGGAAGTGGGAAAGAGTGCCACTCTTCTAACGTTCTCCTTTAACCCTGTGAACTTTTCAAGGGAGAAAAAGGTAACTACCCTCACCACCTCATGACCAAGGGGGCAGTGAGGGGGGATTCAGAGGCTTTCTTGGCAACAGGGAAAGACCTCAAGGGCACCACTGTGCCCACAGGCACCTAACTGGTGGCCGCTCCCTTAGGACCTCACCAGCTTCAATCTGAATTGTTTGCATCTGTTTATCAGCGCTCTGCTTTCCAATCACACTCTTTCCAACCTGAAACATGTTATTAAGAGTTTGGTAGAATTTATGAATTAGTAGGGGCTTCCTAGCCTTGTTCTTATAGCCAGCAAACAGAGAGAAATATTTCCAGGTGCATAAAGGCTAGAAAAGCAGAACTGGCCAACTTTCCTGATCTTGACAGTATTTGAGCGTCTCATGTCCCCTTCCTCCTCCAGGTCCTACACTGCCTTACTCCCGGGGGAGGGAGGTTGTAATTTGTCAGAATCTAGAAAGTTTCCTTAATAGCTCTGTCAAGGGACTCCCTGAACAATTTTATTCCATCAAATCAGGCTTCGGTCTAAATTACTCGATGGATCTAGGTGCCACTTCGGCTAAGAAGTCCTTACTGCTTAAGAAGGCAGGATGGGGAGTGTGGATGTTTGAAAGAAAAGCCTGGGCTTCAGAGATAATCTGCTTGTATTTAACTCAAGGTGCCAATAAATGAACACGAGGGCAGATTGTAAATTCTTTGCACCTCTGGAATCTTTTGATCCACAGCTGTTTCAAGACAGGATGTGCAATTTCTAGAGGTCAAGAGAGCTGTAGCTTACAGTTAGAAAACGGAGATGCCCCCCCTTTCTGAATTTGCTTCTGCTAATATTCTGGAGGTGGGGGAGGCACCCTGACCACCTGCAAACATGGAAAGGATTAAGGTGAGAAAAATATTCACGTCTGACCTGGGCTAAATCACACTGCAAGTTTAGGCCAGAATTCCCCCATCTGCACAACTCAGGTCACTTTATATAATATGCTTGCAGACAACCTGCTCACTATTCATCCCGATTTGTTTGCGGGGAGATTAGATGATGTTGTGCCAGTATGTCATCCCATTGCTTTCCTTATTGCAAAAAAGTCCAGTGTTTGGGGGAAATGAATTTGTTGTGCAAGACGTCCCAATCACTTATGATTATTTAAGCAGAATTTGCTGGTAGGTGATTGAATCGCACCTGAAAATAGCAATGGTTTACAAGCGCCCACAGAGTACTTTCGGATGTCTAAATAGGAACATGTGTACATAGGAAGCTGCCTTATATGAAGTCAGAGCATTTAATCCATCTAGCTTAATACAGTCTACACTGACTGGCAGCAGCTCTCCAGGGTTTCAGACAGAGTTCTCTCCCAGGCATACCTGGAGATGCCGGGGATTGAACCTGGAACCTTCTGCAAGCAAAGCAAGTGCTCTACCACTGAGCTACGGCCCTTCCACAAAGAGTTGCCCTTTAGAAGAGGTGTCCCCATTTTACTCTGGTAGTCCACCACATACTCATCACCTGTACACACCCTACAAGTCAGTTCTCTAAGGCAAAAACTTTTTCTTCTAATTAAAGGGAGGATTTGGGTTCTCCCAAATTGTGCACACCTCTGCAGAATTTTGCAGCAAGACCGCCAGTCCCCTGACCCCCTCCACAAAAGCTCTCTCTCTCCCCCTCCCCCCCACATAAATGGCACACCAAAGCCCCTTAAGAAACATGAGTGTGTTTAGATATACATATCTGTGTCTGCATGCACGCAGATCAGGGCTTCCAGTCACAGCCTGCTTGATGATTTGTCTGCCACATTGGGGGGGGGGAGTGGGGGGGCAGAGAAGAGATTTTCCAGCAAATTGCATTACTTTGTTTGGTCAATTGGCCTACAAATTGATTTTCCTGTACAAATAATGAACATTTATGGTTATTTTCCCTATAGGCTTGCTTTATTTGCCATGTAACAAAGAGTGATTTTCCTGGATTTTTTGGAGACCCGAGCTTATCGTCGCTGGTAATTGTGTGCCCTGCAAATTAGGGGGGGGGGGCAAAAGGAGGTTGCAGACAAGAGGAATTTCTTCTTTTATCACTGTAGAAGATGCTCCAAAGGGGAAAGAAGAAGAAGCAACTAACACAGAAGTGGCTCCTGTTTTCCACACATTGACTGTGATGTCTACCTTGGCTGAAAGGAGGCAGGATAAAGCAATTTCGGGGGATGGAGTGGCGAGGCTGCAATTGTTAGTCCCTTTAGAGGGCCCATTAGAGCCACATTTACACCATACACTTAAATGGACATGAACTGCCTTCAAGTCGATCCTGACTTATGGCGACCCTATGAATAGGGTTTTCATGGTAAGCGGTATTCAGAGGGGGTTTACCATTGCCTCCCTCTGAGGCAGAGAGGCAGTGACTGGCCCAAGGTCACCCAGTGAGTTTCATGGCTGTGTGGGGATTCGAACCCTGGTCTCCCAGGTCATAGTCCAACACTCTAACCACTACACTTAATCCATTATTATTGCACTGCAGACAGTCATGGCTACTTCCCCCAAAGAATTCTGTGAAGGGTAGTTTGTGAAGGGCTCTGAGAGTTGTTAGGAAGTCCCCTGTTCCCCTCACAGAGCGACACTTCCAAAGAGTGGTTTATCAATCAATCCCTCTTCTCACAGAACTCCAGAAAATTTAGTTCTGTGAGGGGAATAAGGGTCTTCTAACAACTACACTCCCCAGGATTCCTGGAGGGAAGCCATGACTATTTAATGTGGAATAAATGTATTTTTCTCCTCTATGAGGGCTTGAAATCCTTGTAGTTTCAAGCTAGGAATCTTCTGTGGATCATGCCAATATGTAGGATCCTAGATATTCCTTCCTCCCACTTAAAAAGAAAATGGCGTTCCCACCTTTTTATAGCAAAGTTGCCATGACTGCTCTAGGTAGTCCCAGGTTAGTTGTAGCCCAGAGGGACACAGGGTGAACCCGGTCAGAACTCAGTGGCCCAAATTGGGCCATGACTGCTGAGAGAAGGCAAAAAGTGGCAGTCCCACTTGTTGGCAGTGTTTGGTAGATAATATATTGCAGCAGAGTGCAAAAGTAACTGTTTTGTTAAGACTGAGAGTTGAAAGAATAAAGAAACAATGTTTATTACTACAAAGAGGTGAAGTCATACATATTGAAGCAGCTATGTGGTTTCCACTCAGGGAGCCATTATTAACTAACTGAGAACCAAGACAGGAAGCGGGGGAGGAACGGAAGGAGCAAAGCCTGCAAAAACAACACACACTTTAGAGGAGGAATCAGCAGAGGGAAGAATAGATTGCCTTTCTGTCTGTTGCTCCCCACTAGGTTCAGGTCACTTGTATCACACATTGGTGCTTTACTCCCAACACCACTGAGGGAATAGCCACAGAGACTGCTCATTCTAACACAAAGTCAGGGCTCGAAGAAGCAAAAGGAAATCCACTTACACACACACATTCTCAATCAGTACCAATAAAAAGAAGAGGAGAACAGTAGAGGGAAATGGCTAGGGATGGGGGAGGAATTTGATTCAATTTGTATTTAAACCCAGATCTATCAAATTTGTACTTTCCGAAACAATATGAGAACTGAAACACAGCTACTCTCCAAAATTTGCACATATCCAAATTTGTGACGCTGTTCTCCAACCAAGCAGTGTTTACAAAAATGCATGTAATAGGGGGAAATGTGCATGAAACGAAATCTGTCCATGAAAATAACACACAAAAATGCATTATATTAGGAGAAATTGGTTGCAAAAATGAGTGCATTAGTCAGAACTACATACAAAAATGTGTTTGTACTAAAAATTTGCACTAAAATGCTGACTATTTTTCATGACTATTTTTATCATTTTATTTATTTATTTCGCAGATTTCTGCAGAAATGTGGGGAACTGAATTTAAGCTTGGATGAGGAACAATGAAAACCGAAATTCACAGATCCTTCCATCCTTAGAAATGACTCTCATAAAGGATAAGGAAAAAAACACAGGGTAATTTAGCACCCTAAAGGACCCCAACTGTTGATGACCACAAGCAGGGTCCAACTGGCCAACTCCTCCCCCTAGAGAGGCAGCGAAAAGATTCTGGACTCTGCCTGTCAACCTGGCAGAAGGCGCCATCCCTACAAGGAATGTCCTCCACTGACAACAGACACATAGATGCATGCAAACAGGGGGAAAGAGTCTATTCAGTTTGCATTTAAAGGTAAGCCTACCTAATTTGCACTTTCCAAAAATTACACGTGAACGGAAACACAGCCACCCTTTGAAATTTGCACTTCTCAGAATTTTGTAATGCAGGTCTCCAGACGAGAACCAACACTGGGAACAGAAACCAATTGCAATCCCGTCCACCACCAATCAACAGGGAGCACAAAGTTATCCTGCACATACCCCTCTGACATTAATGGGAGCTTTTCATAGAACACAGAGGGCTGTATCCAATTCAGTTGAGACCCACTGAAATTAATGGGCCTAAGTTAGTCATGCCCATTAACTTCAATGGTTCTACTCCAAATAGGACCAACACTGGATACAACCCACATTTTCATTCAAGGGGCACTGATTGGCATACAGTGTCCTCTTCCCACTGTATCCTCATAACAAACTTGTGAGGTAGGTTAGGGTGAGAGAAACTAACTGGCCCAAGGTCAACTAGCTCCAGGGATTGGAAAGACCTGAGATCCTTAAGCCAGTCACAGTCCTTCAGCAAACCTACCTCACAAGGCTCATGTTTACATGGGGAGGGGGGGAGAATGATATAACATCCCTCCCGCCCCCTGAGAGAATGCTTGGAGCTCATTCAAGTAGGTTGGGATGCTAACATGATAAATAAGGACACAATTTTCTTTCTGGCTCTCAGCAGTGATACACAACCAGGAATGTGTTCCACCCCAGAAGTAGCTGCATCACAGCCATTAATTTCACCCCACTCAATTATCCCTTACTGAATTACATGGATATTATTCCATAGGCATTTAGGAGATATTTGCATCCAATGTTAGGGCTACTCAGACCCAATGAGCACAACTAACTTAGATCCATTAATTTCATTGGGTCTACTCTGAGTAGGACTGAGTTGGATACAAGAGAGAGAGAGTCAGAAGAAGAAAGGTGAAGGAATAAAAGGAAGTGTCTGCCAAGTAAGCTAGCCAACCTTCTGAAGCCCTCCTGCCGAAAATGCAGAAAGGGGGTGGGTGGGAATTTGCCACCTCTCATTACGAGAGTTCTGCCTCTCCACCTGGAGTTCACTTTCCAGTGCTTTCTCGGGGAGGGGCCCTTGGGGAATTTGGCAAGCCACTGGCAAGCAGTAACCCAGGAGCTGGAACAAAGAGCAAGGCTGGCTAGGCTCTGCCATCATTTGACAGCTTAACAGGTGCACGGAACAGCTGCTATATTTAGGAGTCATTAGCAACGTACATGTCTTCACACATTTGCACAGACGACGAGGAAAGAGAGAGAGTCAAGATCTTGAAATTAGGGGATGAAGTGGGGAATGAGAAAAGGTAGGTTTCAGGGGGTGGTCGAGAAATGGAAGAGGCAGGAAGATCTAAAAGACCCCACCCAAATGTATCAGACAGGCAGCAAAGGGGTTGGGGATTTATTTCCTGCACACATATAGAAACTGGTAAAATAAATAATAAGTTGATAGCAGTACAGGGGGGAAAAGACAGAAGGCAGGGGGGATTTTGACTAGGGAGGTTGTGTGTTCGAATCCACATTTTGCCACAAAGCTTAACTGTGTGACCTTGCAAGTCACACACTCTCAGCCTAACCTACCGCACACGACTGTGGCGAGGATAAAACAGCGTACATTGTAGAGCTGGAAAGGTTCAGGAAAGGGCAAACAAAACGATCAAGAGGATGGAGCAACTCCCCTATGAGAAAAGGTTCATCTGGGGCAACATCTGTTTTTTTTGTAGTTTAGGACAAAAAAAGGCGAGTGAGAGATGACATGACAGAAGTGCATAAAATCATGCATGGCGTAGAGAAAGTGAATAGAGAAAAGGTTTCTCCCTCTCGCCTAACACTAGAACTTGTGGACATTCAATGAAGCTGAATGTTGGAAGATTCAGGACAGACAGAAGAAAGTCGTTCTTCACACAGCACATAGCTAAACTTTGGAATGTGCTCCCACAAGAGGCAGGGATGGCCACCAACATGGATGGACTGAAAAGAGGATTAGACAAGTTCGTGGTGGATAAGGTGATCAACGGCTACTAGCCACAATGGCTATGTTCTGCCTCCACTGTCAGAGGCGGTATGCTTCTGAACACCAATTGCTGGAAACTGCAGGAGGGGAGAACGCTCTTGCGCTTGTGGGCTCCCCATGAGGACATCAGATTGGCCACTGTGAGAACAGGGGGCTGGACTAGAATGGCCACTGGCCTTATCCAGCAGGCTCTTCCTATGTTCTTATGAGTAGCCTCTATCTGCATAAACTGCCCCTGGGGTTCTTCTGACAATTGGCAAGGAAGAGGCATTATCACAGTTGAAGGAAACATTCCAGCAGTCAAGGCAGGCATGGAGCAAGGCTGGTGAGGGGCGTGGGCTAGGAAAGGGTGTGGCCAGGGGAGAGTCGCAAGAGCCAGAAAGTACGTGGACAGACACATTTGGACTATGGGCCTGAGTTCTCCCATCCTTCTTCTACACAGATCTTGAATATACCTGTGGAATCATATTTATTTATCATTATTTATTTGTTTATTAATTTTACATCCTGCCCTTCCTCCTAAGAAGGAGAGAGAGAGAGAGAGAGAGAGAGTATTCATAGTTTCTACAATGTGCATGCAACAGTCTACAAATTAAGAACTCTTGCACCACTATATTTGCTTTGCATAGTAAGATAGATACACACACACACACTTGCGCCGCTATATTTGCCTTGCATAAAATCTATTATTATTTCACAAATTCTTTTCAGTTAACTGCAGGGAGGGGAAAGGAGGGATACAGTGCACCTCATTGAAAAAACCATGAGGCCCTAAGAAAAGCCTAGCCACTGGATCAGGCCAGAGGCCCATCTAGTCCAGCACCTCGTTCTCACAATGGCCAACCAGATGCCCCAAAGGGAAACCCGCAAGCAGAACCTGAGTGCAAGAGCACTCTCCCCTCTTGCAGCTTCCAGCAACTGGCATTCAGAAGTAGGCTGCCTCCGACAGTGGTGGCGGAACATAGCCACTGTGGCTGATAGTATCTATTGGCAGCTTCCTCCACAATCAGCCCCTCCTCTGGCATGTTCAGATTTTACAAGACATTGCCAACTCACCTCCGAGTGCACCTTTGCAGCCTACATTACCAAGTGGACCTTTGCAATCCTAAGGGCCAGAAACATGTATCCATTTTAAACACAGCCCAAATTTCTTGGGAAGCTGCACTCTACTCATCACAACCTAGCCTATGCTTTGCCTCCACTCCCACAGAACAACAGCACAGATACCGTTCTGGATGCAACCCCAGGCTGAAGCCCCAGACCACACAGCCTGGCTCAGCAGATCAATATAGAATTGAATAAATAAAAGGGCCTCCCTAGTGTTAGTTCAAGCTCTAACTGCTTCAGGCCCATGCCAGTATCGATTCCTAAAGCAAAAGCAATGTGCAGTGACCTGAGGTGATGGTGCATGCCAGGTGTGGTCAGGAGAAGAGATGCAGCAACACCCATGTATACTAGAAACCACCAAACTGTGCTCTGTACTGGCCTGGGGAGGTATACTCACTACCATCAAAATTAATTAGCCACAATTCTGGTGGATTTGCCAGCATGCAATTGACTTAGGCCACGAACACAGTGCACTTTTAGGGAAAGAATGCTGGGAACTGTAGTTTGTTAAAGGGTGCTAGGAATTGTGGCCTGGTGAAGGGTAAACTACAGTTCCCAGGACCCTTCGGGGGATGCCATGTGCTTTAAATGCATGGTGTGCATGCAGCCTTACACCCACAAAATATTGCCAGTCTAGAAGCAGCAGCCAAAACCCTCCTGCAACTAGAAAACAGTCAGAGAAGGGCCAATTCGAACCTTTATGCCTGGTGTGCTGATTTTCTATTTGCAGGGGGTTTTATTTCCTTAAAACAAACAAACTGGGAAGTATTCAGAAGTGAACTCCCTCACTCCCCAAGCAATATTATTTATTTAGTCATATTTATATAAGTATTTATAAACACCCTCTCATAAAACATCAGCAACAAAAAACATTTAAAAGCAATACAAAACAGTCATTAAAAATGACTGGCTGCTAAAGAGACATTTTAAGTAAATACATAGACCCGTTGGCATAAAAAAAGTCTTCAAGAGACATCTGAAAGTCAAAAACGAGGATTCCTGCCAAATCTCCACTAGAAGAGTGCTCCACAACATGGGACCGGCAACATTAAACGCCTGACTTCTGGTTGAGCCCAGCTGGGCCCTCTGTAACACAGGAGGAAACTAAGAGCACATTGGATGATCTTGATGATTGGGCTGGGATATAAAGCGGAAGCAATCCATACGACCAACTCAGGCTGCCTCATTTTGCCATATATGTAGTCCTAGCCAATCTCGCACAGTTGCAGAGTTAAAGTAGGATCTTCCCCTACCTCGCATCATCCTTAAAACGGAAGCTTTAAAACTTAAAGACATAAAAAGCCCAACTGCTGGATCAAGCCAGAGGTCCATCTAGACCAAACGTCCTGTTCTCACGGTGGCCAACCACATGCCCTAAATGAGAAGCCCGCAAGCAGGACCAGAGCACAACAGCCACTGCTGCAGATTCCAGCACATGGTATTTAGAAGCATGCAACCTCTTGACTGTGGAGGTAAAATATAGTGCTCATAGCCATTCATAGACTTATCCTACCAATCTAGAGGGGAGTCCTGATCTGCCTCAGAGATAAGGGTGCTGGCCCTGGCCCATAGCAACTACTGAGGCCCACCCACCAGCCTGCTCTCACCCATAACAGCGATATGGGTCAGAAAAAATTCATTGGACATTTTCCCAGTGCTTTATTTCGCCATGGAAAATCTCCTGTTTCCTAAGTTTCCTAAGCAGGAAGCCAGATTTCGACTGGACAGGAAAACCTTCCTAACTGTTAGAGCCATACGACAATGGAACCAATGACCTAGAGAGGTAGTGGGCTCTCCGACACTGGAGGCCTTCAAGAGGCAGCTGGACAGCCATCTGTCGGGAAGGCTTTGATTTGGATTCCTGCATTGCGCAGTGGGATGGACTTGATGGCCTTATAGGTCCCTTCCAACTCTACTATTCTATGATTCTATGATAAGTTCATTAGTAACAACAGATGGATGCCAATTGCAAATACAATATTAGGTATGCATAACAACTTCAAAATTGTAGTTAATGGTTTTTTTCCTCCAGGAGATTCTCCCACTGCTATTGTCTTTAAATTTCTACAAATATTCCATTGAAAAAATGTCTACATAATATAACATTTTAGGGCACACTAGTGGTTGCATCCAGTGTCTGTCCTGCTGAGCAGACCCACTGAAAGAGTTAAGAGACCATTCTTCCCCTCACCGAGCTACAATTCCCAGAGTTCCCTGGGAAGATGGACTGATTGTTAAACCCCTCTGGGAACCAGAGCTCTGTGAGGGGAAGAGGGGACTCCTAACAATGCTCAGCACTCTCAACAAACTACAGCTCCCAGGATTCTTTGGGGGAAGGAGCCACAGCTGTGAATGTGATACTGCTTTAAACGTAAGGTGCGGATGGGGCTTAACACGGATTACAACGTCACGGATGTAAACTTCCCGTGGCATCCTAGGAGAGGAGAGCGCCAGGCTGCAGTCACCACCTTTGCCTGTCTCACCTGGAGGGAGGAATGAGGGTGGGGCCAGCAGGGAAATCTGCCTTTGGCATCTCCTGAAAGCACCTGAGATGCACGGCTGAAAGAGGTGTGGGGGAAGGAATGGAACAAGCCACGCGGCTGCCTGGGTCTCTGCAGAAAGGGAAATACTGAAGCAGTCAGAAACTGGGGGAAAGGGCGTGGTAGAATATCCACTTTGCCCATAGAAGGCCCCTGGCTCAATTCCCAATGGCATCTCCAGATAGGGCTGGGAGAGACTCCTTGCCTGAAACCCTGGAGAGCCGGCACTGCCAGTCAGTGTTGGTAACACTGGGCTAGACGGACCCACGGTCTGACTTGGCATGAGGTGGCTTTGTAAGTTCCTATGCCTTAAGAGAAGAAGAGCCACAGGTCAGCGGTAAGAGCATCTGCTTAGCATGCAGAAGGTCCCAGGTTTAATCCCCAGCATGTCAAGGTGAGGCTGGGAAAGACTCCTGGCCCAAACCCTGTAGAGACATTGCCACAGAGCCCCAAACAAACACAGTCAACAGCACAAACCAACAACCTGGACATTCCCCAAAGCCCACTGAAGAATCAACCCATACACTCCATGTGTCGCCCCGCCCACATTTCCTTCAGGTCCCGCCCACCACTGACATGTGGCCCTGGAAAGCTACCCAGAAGGGAACACTGTCCCTGGCCTAAAAGCAATGTTGCCCGCCCCTGCTTTGCTTTAAAGGAACAGATGACTCTAACTGTGGTGAATTGCACTCTACTCAATATGGCTTCTGAGTCCCATGCACCCTGAAGTGTGCACTACTGTGTCAACAAGAGACTGTGTGGCATAGTAGGTATAGCCAGGATAGTCAACAATGCACCCCCCCCATGTTGTTGGGCTACAACTCCCATCATCCCTGACTAGGGATAGGGGAGAATATTCGCTAAATCGCTTTTATTACCGGATTTTGACATAATCCAACAATCCGCATTGTTTTCGGACTGGGATTGATTTCTTGCGGCGGGTCGCAGCTGTCACCTGCACAGGTGTGTTTTTTTTTTTTTTTTAAATCCGCTCCAAATTTTATGTTGTTATCTTCATAATCAGCTTTCCTCTAAGCTGACACGTTCTTAACTCAGTGGAGTTATACCATAAGCATTTTCATTAGCGTGTTCGTTATTTTTTTTACTGGCAAAAAAACAGTGAACCAGCAATTGCACAAACAATCAGGAACCAAAAAGTGGTGGATTATTACTGAACGCCTGACTGTCGGAATTCAAATGGACAGGAACCAGCTAGTGAACCCTATTCCTCACTTGCTGGGGCTGATGCAAGCTGAACAACATCTGGAGGGCTCCAGGTTGGTTACACTTGAGTTATTAGAACATCAGACTGGGACTAGAGAGACCTGGGTTCAAATCCTAACTCAGGCATGACACTCATTGCATAACCTCTCAGGCCAGCCTCTTTCTTAGTTTAACCTACATCACAAGGTTGCTATTAGGATAAAACAGCGAGGGGGGAGAACCAGGCACACCACCTTGAGATGTTAAGGCAGGAAGGATATAAATGTAATAATCAGCAAACTAGCAATGCAGCAACAGTCGGGGGGGGGAACCCACACGCTGCCCTATCCCTGATAGGCCTTATCCTCTATGTAGATGTCTATCAAAGGCTACTAACCCTGAGAGATACGTTCTCCTTCCACTGTCAGAGGCAGGAAATGCTTCCGAATACTAGTTGCTGAAAACCACAGGAAGGGAGAGTGCTTGTGTGTTCAGG
Source organism: Rhineura floridana (assembly GCF_030035675.1). Classification (NCBI taxonomy): domain Eukaryota; kingdom Metazoa; phylum Chordata; class Lepidosauria; order Squamata; family Rhineuridae; genus Rhineura; species Rhineura floridana. The sequence goes on along the minus strand of NC_084497.1, from coordinate 22,385,516 downwards.
TCCTGCTTGTGGGCTTCCCAGAAGATGCATCTGGTTGGCCACTGTGAGAACAGGATGCTGGATGAGATGGGCCACCGGCCTCATCCATCAGCCAAGCTCTTAAGTTCTTGGCCCTGTACCCCGCAAATTGGTTCCTTTTTGCTTGTCCAACACTGGGCCATGAATCCTTCATGCATTTGAGGCTGAAATTATGACAGCAAACTAAGTTCCCAACAGAGTCCCAGGTATACATACACACACAGGGTGACAGGGGAGGCTGTCCACATTGACTCTTAATTTTTCTAACCCATGGTAGCTGAGCCTTTTTTTGGGGGGGGGGGGGTCAGCATCTGGCCGGCTGTCAACCTCCTGTTGTTTGCCCCTTTAAATATCTATTTCTCTCTAACCCAATTTTCCAGCTGGAACGGCGAGAGTAACCTGATCGAGGTGCCCTGGGCAAAATGGATATTACCTCCCTGCCTTTCCCCTTAATCAATAAAGCCATTTTACCGGCTGCTTCTGAAATGGAGCATGCTGTTCTGCAACAAGAGCCCGCGCAAGGACGACACACATCATAAGCCAGAGGGAGGCTCTAGATAGGCTGCGTATTTTAATGTTGATAATCTTCATGGTCGTATGATGCACCTGTGGGTGGTGGTGGTTGTAAAAATATAAGAGTGCAAAAGAACACACATGGGGGATTGAAAAAGTTGTTTACCTAGGCGGTAGAGGTCTGCGCCATATGACTATATGCATGTATACAGATATGTGTAGGTCTGGAAATACAGATATCCACACAGACTTATAGCTTTTGGGGTTACCCCAGAGGACCTGTTTAATATGCATTCATCCCAATTTGCTTGCACAAAGGTTAGACTATATCTTGTCTTTCTTGAGCATTCATTCCAATTTCCATGCAGGATGCTTATAAATCAGTGAACATTCATCCTGATTTAGGCCCCGTCTACACCATACATTTGGAGCAGTATTATACCACTTTAAATAGACAAGGCTACTTTGCCTGAAGAATCCAGGGAGCTGTAGTTTGTTAAGGGTGCTGAGAGTTGTGAGGAGTCCCCAATTCCCCTCTCAGGGCTACAATTACCAGAATTCCCCGGGAAGGAGATTGATTGATAAAACCACTCTGGAAATTGCCGTTCTGTGAGGGAAATACGGGTCTCCTAACAACTCTCAGCCAACTACAGTTCCCAGGATTCTTTGGGAGAAGTAACCATGACTGTTTAAAGTGGTATGATTAGCATGCTTTTCACTGGAGGAAACAACAAAGTACTATCTTTTGTAGTGAGTGAATAGGTGAAAGCCAACTAGAAAAGTATAGCGTTTTGTTAGCACCCACAAAGGGCCTTTTCAGTGGTGGCCCCCGAACTGTGGAACAGTCTCTCCGATGAGGTGCGCCTGGCGCCGACGCTACTATCTTTTCGGCACCAGGTGAAAACCTTTTTATACTCCCAGGCATTTTAAAGTGTATTTTAACAGCATTTCTGTATTTTGGACGTTGTTTGGTTCTTTTGTTGTTTGTTTGTTTTGTTTCTTGATTTATTGTATTTATTGTATTTATATATTGTGCTTGTTTTTATCTTTTTGTACACCGCCCAGAGAGCCTTCGGGCGGTATATAAATTAAATAAAATAAATAAAAATAAATAAAACGGAAGAGGCAGCACCGTGCTAATGGTTTGTCGGTGGAATTTATCTTGTTTGTAGTTGTTGAAGGTTATGGCAGGGGTAGAAGGCATAAATCCACCAATAATGGCAGTGACAGAAAAGCAACATTTTCATTTCAGCAGGTGTGTGTAACTGAATGCTGACTTAAAAGTACACATGGCCAGGCTTAACATGCCTCTCACTTGCCTTTGGGCAAAAATGTTTGGCCCTTGCTGAAGGAGGCCAGCTCTCATTCTGAGCAGGGTGGGGTGGAAGAGGCGAATTCATCACATTTCCCAACGGCTGTAGTGTGGTTACCAAGGCATTATGCCCCAACTGGTTTAACTCCCCCCTCCACACACACAACCCGCTGCTATTGACATCCTTCCAAGATCGTTAAAACAAACATCAAGGAAAGGGGAGAAATTTGTTTGTTTAAGGAGGTGCAAGTCTTGACAAAACAAAACCAAATCAGTTATTTAGATAATTGAAATGCTCCCTGGCTCTCTGTTACCTGCCAGGACCAAACAGGGAAGGCTGGGGAGATAAAGGGGTGAAAAAAATAGCAAAAAAGAGAGACCCAGACAAGGACTCAGGTCTCAAATAGCATCCAGGTGTGGAAAGCAGGCTTAGCTCACAACTGAAAACCACACAGGCTTCGTTGTTCGGAGCGGGCAAAGCTTCATCTTCTGTCTGTTGCAACAGTCCGTATTTAATGCTGTAAACATGCCAGTCGGGTTCAAAGAAAAAAAGTAACAGAACAAAGGGACGTTGTGTTTATCCTACCCTTCTACCAAGGAACTCAAGGAGGCATATGTGATCATCCCTTCCCATTGTATTCTCACAACAACCCTGCCAAGTAGGCCTAGCTGAAACAGAACAAGTGGTCCTAATTAGGGATGGATAAACAGATCTGGCAATTTTGGCTCTCTCAGTTTCCCATCTTCCCAAACTAAATCCAGTTTCGACATTTCTGCAGCAATCTGTTTAAAAGAATAATCCTAATGAAAATTCCATCAGTGTGAATTTCTACTAATATACACATTTTTGTACACAGCTTTGACGAATAATGCATTTGACTAATAACCACACTTTTACAAGCAATTTTTCCTACAATAATGCATTTTCATGTTATTTTCACCAATAGGCATTTACGTGCACCCCCCCCAAGTATATGCATTTTTATCAAACTGGTTGGAAAACTACATTGCAAAATTCGGAGAAATTCAAAGGATACTTGGGTTTCAGTTCACACATTGCCTTGAGAAGTGCATATTAGGTAGCTTCTCATTAAAGTGCAAACGACATCAAATTCCCCCCCAACCCTAGTCATAGGTCCCCCTGTGAGCTCTGTATTTTATTTATGTATTTGTTTATTGTTAAATATATATCCTGCTCTTCCTCCCAAAAGGAGCTGAAGGCAACAAATAGGTGATAAAACACTAAAAACATCTATAAAACATCTTTTAAAAAAATGTTTAAAAACATCTTAAATAGTTTCCAATACACATGCAGAGTGGAATAAGGTCTCTACTTAAAAAGATTGTTGAAAGAGAAAAGTCTTCAGCAGGTGCCAAAAAGACAAAAGAGACAGTGCCAAGGGAGGATTTCAACCTGGGTCCTCCTTATACTTTAACCATCACACCACACTGGCTCTCATGGGCAAATCTTATGTATGGCTTTAGTACAACAAGTGGATTCTGAGCAGAGAATCGCTGGCACAAACAGACATATCATAATCTCAGTTTGTAGTTAAAAATAAAAACAAGTTTCTAGGCCTTCAAGTGGCTGAAAGTGAGCATGCAACTTTTCATGGAATAACAGAGGTGGAGTAGGTTTTTTACAACATTGCTCCAGATTTTACCAATCTAGTGCCTGCCAGATGTGTTGGCCTACAACTCCCATCAGCCCCAGCCAGCAGCATAGAGGCCAAAATGCCTGCAGGGCACCCGGATGGGGAGGGCTGCGTCACAGTCATGAACGTAGGTTAGAATCTCCACTTGACCCACAAGCGTGCAGTTGAACCCTCCCAATTGTGAGTCTGGCAGGGCTCTTCAAGGAAGGCGAACGCGGCTTCTTAAGCATTTGTGGTGGCTGGGGAAGGTGTCATTTGGAGGGTACCACATTAGAGAAGGCTGCCCTGCCCTGCCCTTTAAGGCCTCCTCCTTGACTTGCAAAAATCAAAATTATGCAATATATATATATACATACACACAAATGCTTTATATTTATCACAAAATTTATTTATTTATTTTTAGATTTATATCCTGCCCTTCCTCCCAGTAGAAGCCCTGTAATCATAGGCATCCATGGGAATTTGTCTGGGGGAGGAATAAAGCAAAGTGAGGACTAGTATCTCACAAATATCTATCTATACATGAGAACAGCGCCTGCACATTTTGCCTCCTATCTCAGGTTCTACGAATGCCAGAAACTTCCCCATTTGAAAGCTAGGAATCTGGGGATTACAGTTCATCCAGGGGGAGGCAACTGTCAACACCTGCTCCCCATGGGCACCCAAGCTTGTATGGTGCAGAGTTCAGGTTAGCTTGTTACATGACTATTGTTACAGGATTTGGGGGGTTGGGACGCGTGATGTCTGTGGGTCCCCTCCAAGCCATGAATCGCTCAGAGACTGGGGTGCACACAACACTCCAAACAGGAAATGTTTTCTCTTACCTCCCCAACCCCCCAAAATAAAATAATTTTAAAAAAATTCAGAGTATGCTTTTCAAAATTTCCAGTAACAGGGCTCCTTGTAGCAGATTGCGGATGGTGAGACTTCACCTGTTAGGTTTACTCCAGGAAGACTTTCATGGCACCTTTTCAAAAAACTGCCAAGCATCTCAGAGAGGTAAGGTAAAACAAAAAACCAAACACAAACAAATCCCAAACAGGATAGATGGGGAAAATCTCAAAAGCTCTTTGTCCCTCTTGGCTACCGAAAGGCCTGCCTGGAACAGTGGGTGGGCTGCTGCCAGATCCTCTCCCCAAGCAGGTAACAGACAGACTTGGAAATGACTTAAAGGTACACTTCCCTTCCCATTTCTCTCCCCTAACTATGAACCTTAAAGAGAGAAAAGGCATTTCTAGTATGCTAGCGCAACATGGGAATTACACAGAACTGGGCTATTGGTCCATCTAGCTCAACACTGCCTACACTGACTGGCAGCAGCTTTCCAGGGTTCAGACAGGGACTATTGGCAGCCCTACTTGGAGATGCCATTGGGGATTGAACCTGGGACCTTCTGCATGCAAACCAGATGCTCTACCACAGAGCTACAGCCCATCCCTTAAGACATAAAAACACAAGAGGCTGCCTTGTACAGAGTCAGGCCATTGGTCCATCTAGCTCAGTACTGCCTACACTGACTAGCAGTGGCTCTCCAGAATTTTAGACAGAGGACTCCCCCAAAGCTACCTGGAAATGCTGGGGACTGAACCTGGGAATCTTCTGCATGCACAGCAAGCTCTCTACCAATGAGCTACAGACCTTCCCCAAGAGGAGGAAGAAAAGCTGGATATACCATGCAAATTGGCATGCCAGAGTGTCAATCTGGCTTCAGAGAGTTTTGCAACTCACCACCTATTCACCTATGGAGAGTTACGAATCTCTTCCAGGGGACCAGCCAGGAAAGTGCTAGGCAACCTACCCAGAAGACACCAGAGTGAGGGGAGGAAGGAAGCATTATTTTCTTCTTCTCTTACCATCACTCTGAGGCTTCACAGCAATCCTTTGTACCCCTCACACTGCCTAGGAATGAACTAGCGAGGCACTCAAGGAAGCGCCCAGCACCACCGTGCCTTTTTGCACACCCTGCAAGTTGAACTAAAATGGGCCCCAGCTATAGATTTATATATTGCTTATATGCCAAAATGGCTTCAAAGTGGTTTACAACATAAAATCAATTATAAAATACATACATAATTAAAATACTCAATTACAACTCAGTCAGAATCTTAAAACACCCTTCATTGAAATATACAAGAAAACAAACCAGTTAAAAACATGACAACTAAAACAGTTAATAACATCAGAAGTTCAAGTTCAGAGGAATGCCTAAACATGGGTGTCCTCAGGAGCCGGTGGAGCCTCTCATATTTTAGCAGGGAGGGCATTCCACAACACTGGTGCTACCAGTGAAAAAGACCTGCCTCCGTGTTACTACAAGATGAGAATCAACCAAGCCATGGCAAAACTAACCTGGCAAAATGGAAGCGGAGGGGGGTAGGGGGTTCAGCTCAGCACTTAAAATAAACTCAAAACACTTTGCTGAGAGGAAAGAACTCAGAACCAGACCTAAAACTTTAGGGGAGCAAACCAGCAAGATTTTGAACCCCATATCAAGCATCTTGGTCATGCACCTTCCAGTGTATGCTGTGGATGCACTTTTGACAGTTAAGGTATTTTTCTGGGATCCCCCTCCTCTCTTTCATTTCATCTGTGCCGCTGCTGTTTGGAATTGTTTTACTGGTTTTTATAATTCTATGATTATGTAAACTGCTCTGGGGCCTTACAATGAAAGGTGGGCGAGATACCTTACAAAGAAATGAATAAATAATGCAAAATACTACAGGTACATGCTTGCTTTTTAAAAAAAAAAATGCATTCAACAGTGGAATAGGAGAGTCATGGGGTGGGGGGAGGATATCATACAGGTACCATTATCACTGTTATACGTACGCCATATAGAGACTGGAAGGCCTAGAAAAAAACCAGAAAAATTGGGGAACAACCCAGGGGCTTGTTTCCCACCCCCCTAATTTTTGTTTCTTCCCCCCAGAAAAACATGAAAGAAAAGAAAAACCAAATCCTGGGGGGGGGGGAGAAGAAAAAATGTGCCCCCCCTTTTCCTCCCCTGGGCCTTTATATCTCTAATGCCATGATTCTGTTGAAGATGAGAAAAGGCAGGGTATAGCATTCAATGCAGAGTCCAGCTTCCTAAGAAACTCAGTTTTCAGGAATCCCAGTGTTTTTGTTTTGTTTTTAAGTTTCTAGCCCCTATGAACATGAAGTTATGCCAGCGGAAATCTCAGAACCAGGGGCTGGGTTCTGAACAAGATTTCTAGCAGTCAACTCTAGTCCCTCCCTTTCTTCAGACTAGGAGAAAAATAGCGGGAAATAATGCAAATACACTAATTTGCACAATTGATGCAGTCCCAGAAGTCAGCTTTCCTTGGCCTTGAATTTGGGTCACAGAATTGTGACTTTGTTTCAGGACAGAGTGCATGCAGCCCGAACATTTCAATTTGCCCACAAGTTACTAGTCCACATTGCATTTTACCACTTCACCTGCCCGCCTATAACCCAAGTTTACCATTTAACTCTTTAAAAAACCAAACAGTTTGGGGTGGTGTTTTTTTTTTGGTAAAGCATGCCACCTAGGGACAACTCTCACCATAGGCAAGTAGAAGAACAATCTGCAAGCCAACCCATAACCTTCCATTTCATAAGAATCCCACAAGGGCATACCTTATGGGGGGTCATGAAAAGTGGCGGAAAAGTTATTGACTGGGTGAGAATTCATTCCACTGTAAGGGGACAGTACTTTCTCACCTATCTGGCATCACAATCATGGTGAGTTTCAGAATTATCTAATTCCACCTAATCTCGTTTCATCACCAGTGCTCTACCATAGCAGAGAGGAAGCTCTGCCTATTCTTGTCTTCAGGTGCTATCTCCCGTTGCCTTAGCAACGCAGCAAAAAAGACATTTCCGCAGAACTGAAGTACCACCCACAAAATTAACTCTAGACTTTTAAAAAAAAAAAAATACAACCCTTATATATGTGTGTGTTTAACAGTGCATAATATACATTCCCTAGGCAAGAAGAGAAGTGGAAGGGGTGGTGGTGCAGAATCCAGCCCTAACTCAGAATCCATCAGTGAGAGAGAGAAGTTAAGCTGCATCAAATGAAGAAGTTAAGCTATAGAACTCATTTAGTTCAGTTTTGGCCACCCACTGAAATATGGGGTTCAGACTGGCTAAGGATAAAATAATCGGTTGCATCCAACGTGAGTCCTACTCAGATTGAAGAAGGTGAAAGTGTTCCCGCACTTGTAGTGCGAGTCGTTTCCGACTCTTAGGGTGACGTCTTGCGACGTTTACTAGGCAGACCGTATATATGGGGTGGGATTGCCAGTTCCTTCCCTGGCCTTTCTTTACCCCCCAGCGTATGCCGGGTACTCATTTTACCGGCCACGGACGGATGGAAGGCTGACTGGACCTCGGCCCCTTTTACCGGAGATTCGACTTCCTCCTTCCGTTGGAATCGAACTCCGGCCGTGAGCAGAGCTTCGGCTGCGTTACCGCCGCTTACCTCTCAGCGCCACGGAGGGTCTCCTACTCAGATTAGACCTAATGAAATTAATGGACCCAAATTAGTATTGTCTAGGGGATGTGGGGGAAGCTCAATTCAGTTCACATTTAAAGGTGAACTTACCAAATCTGCCCTTTCTGGAAAAAAAATGCAAACTGAAACACAGCCACCCTTCAAAATTCGCACTTTTCTGGATTTGGCAATGTTGTCCTCCAGCTAAGCAGTGTGTACAAGAGCACGTATGTTAGAGGAAAGTGTACATATAAATGCAAATATTCATGAAGGTAACATATAGTTATGCATTTTATTAGGGAAAGTTGCATGCAACAATGTGTTTACTAGAAGAAATCTGCACCAAAATGCTGACAAATACTCATAAGGATTTCTTTTAAATTGCAAATTGCTGCAGAGATGTGGAGAACTGATTTTAAAACTGACCAAATAATGAAAAACTGAGAGAATGAAAAACTGACAGATTTGTCCATTGCTGGTGAGAGAAGATCTACTGAAATTAATGGACATAACTAAGGCCCCATGTGCATTATACATCTAAAGCGGTATCATACCACTTTAAGCAGCCATACCTTCCCTCCAAAGAATCCTAGGAAGTTGGCACACATCTTGTCCATCTTAGCAGCTGGCAATCTGCTAGCGTTTTTTCATAACGGAAGCTCAAAAAAGAGGATTACAAACTTTGACAACTATACCATACAATAGAAAATTGGAGCCTTGTTCCGCCTGAGGGCCACATTCCCTTCTGGACCGCCTTCCAGGGGCCACATGCCAGTGCTGGGTGGGGCCAGAGGCAATTGTGGGGGAGACAACAAATGTAAATTTTAATTTTGTACACTAGGTTAGTTTCTGCACACGCTCGCACACCCCTCTCCATCCTCCAGGGAGGAGGCATTATCAGAGTTCAAGCACACATCCCAGGCAGACGAAAACCCTCAAAGAGGTTCCCACTCTCATGGCCTGTGAGGTTCCCAAGGGCCAGGCAGAGAGACGTAGAGTGCCGCGCTTGGCTCCGGAGCCTGAGCTTTCCCGACCCTGTCATACAAAACAAAATGAAAAACCACAAGCGACCAACTCAAAAGGTCAGCTACAAAGTACTAGCTGGCTTTGAACGCTCACAAAGAACTGCTCCGGTTCCAACCCCCTAAAAATAAAAAAGGGCCTATGAGCTCTTTCTGGCTGACATCCCGGGGGCCGTGGGGGACACAATGACTCCGTAACACTGGAGCTATTGCCCCAAATGCCTCACCCTGTCCCTTTGCAACAAACCAATAAGCTTTCGGTAATCCAGTTACAAACTCTAGAAGAACAGAACTTGCCTCTTGGTCTATGCCTGCCTCTGGCACCTCACCCAAAAAAATGGGAGTAGCTGAAAGACACATTCATTCCCCTTCTTGAAGTTGTGTGTTTGCTTACCAAATCATAGAGGGGAAATTCCCACACAACAAGCAAAGCTGCTGCTCTGCCGGATATCCTGGCTCTCTAGCTCTGGTTCAGCTGAACTCAAGTGTCTTGCATCAAAGCAAGGGTTGTCGATATGGTGCCCTCCAGATGCTGCTGCTGGACTCCCAACTCCCAGCAGCCCCAGGTAAAACCAAGGTCAAGATCCCAAACACGTGTCCCAACCAATCAGGAATCTCATAGCAAATGCACTTACAGAAGTGTAAAACAGCAATGGGGAGTCCATGGCTCTCCACATATTGTTGGACTTCAACTCCAATCGGCCCCAGCCAGCATGGCCAATTGTCTGGGATGACGGGGGTTGCATCTACAACATCTGAAGGGGCACCATACTGGCTACCCCATGTCAAAATGTGGGCTTTACTCCCTTTAAAAAAAACAAACCCTACACTTACTTTCTTCCCGCCCCGTATGCCAACAACTGCTCCCAGAATCACCTTTGTGATGCCATCTTCCTCTCTTCATTCAAATGTCTCCTCATGAAGGTTCATGAAGCCTTGGCACAACCCCTTTGCTCTCATTCCCCTACTGCAGGAAGCTGTGGCCCTCCATATGTTGGACTACAACTCTTGTCATCTCTGACTGTTGGCCATGCTGGATGCCGGGAACTGGAGTTTGGCAACACCTGGAGGGCCACAGCTGTTCCCCAGCCCTGCTGTACTGAAACCAAGCCTAAGCACACACAGAAGTGACCTCAACACCTTGGGTTATATCCAGTGCAGACCAACTGAGCTTAATGGACATGACGAACAGAGGTCCATTAAATTCAGTGGATCTATGCTGAGCAGGACATAGTTGGATACAACCCATGATCTTCCTCTGTTTACCCTCAACCTTCCATCTCCCTCCTGATCCCTTACTGCAGGTGTGGGAACCTCTGGCCCTCCAGATGTTGCTGAACTACAACTAGCCCCTGCCAGCATGGCCAAATGTCCAAGGATGATGGGTGTTGTAGTTCAGCAACATCAACAAGGCCCAAGCTCCCCAACACCTGCCTTATCTTCTCCCCTGATGGCCAATGGTCAGAGATTGTGGGAGTTGGGAGTCCAACAGCATCTGGTAGGCCACAAGTTCCCCATCCCTGATTTATAAGGTTTATTCGCCCATCTGGAGTCCAGCAACGAAAGCAGGCAGCTGGCTAAGACAATTCTGAGCAGAAAAACCAGCTGGTGAGGGGGAAGAATTAAGAACAATGGCTCTTCCTTCACACAAATATCACAGCCTCCCAAAGCTTCTTTCCATTCTGCTTCTAAAGAGTGGTGAATACGCCAATTTCGGTTGCTCTCATTTCCCCAAATTCTAAGTTCAGTTCTCCACATTCCCACATCAGTTTGCAACTTTTTTTTAAAAAAAAGTAATCACAATTTTATTGCGAATTTCTCCTAATACACACATTTTTGTATGCAATTTTGCCTAAAATACACATTTTTGCAAAGCAGTTTCCCTTAATATAATGCATTCTTGGATGCTGTCTTCACACATATATGTATTTAAATGCACAGTTTACCCGTGTACAGTATATGTATTTTTGCACACATTTCTTGGCAAAATTTGCAGATGTGCGAATTTCAAAGGAAGATTGTGGTTCAGTTTGCATTCAGTCAGAGGCTGTATGCTTCGGATACCAGCTGCTGGAAACCTCAGGAGAGAAGAGTGCTCTTGCACTCAGGTCCTGCTTACAAGCTTCCCATTGTAGCATCCGGCTGACCACTGTGACAAAAGGATGCTGGACAATGACAGGCCACTGGGCCTGATACAGCAGGCTCTTATGTTTCATAAAGTGTGAATTAGGCAAGTTTGCCTTTCAATGCAAACTGATTCAAGACTTTCTCCCACCCCTCTTTGCTACACATATATATATGCCTGTCCAAATAGCCCACTTAAGAGTAGAAGCGGCAGCAACTATTGGCAGGGAACCAGCACAAGGGTCTTTGGGAAGGGCAATACTGAACTGGATGGATCACTATGTCTGACTCGGCGTAGGGCAGTTTCTTGTGTTCCTAAGGACCTACAAGGAGAAGATGAGTAATTGCAGTCAAAAGAGTTTAGCAGTGGCGTTCAGAGCCAGAAGAAAATGAGCAAAGACAACTTCAGAGAAAAAAAGGACTATGGCGAGGTTACTATCACATCGGCTAGCAAACATTTCAACATGAGCTTGGGAGGGGGGAAGCGCACAGACTCTAATACCCTTTGTGCTTCTATTTTTGAAAAGTTGATCTCTAGCCCCCAGGACCGCTTTCAAGAAATGTTGTGTGTCCCAGCTGGCTTTTTACGGCAAAGAAGAAGAGCCGCACCTTAATACCTCCACTGTCAGAGGCAGTAAATGCTTCTGAATTCCACCTGCTGGAAACTACAAGTGAAGAGAGTGCTGCTCTGCTCAGGTCCTGCCTGCGGCCTTCTCTAAACAGACGTCTGTTTGACCACAGTGTGAACAGGAAGATAGACCAGATGGGCCAGGGGCCTGATCCAGCAGCCAGGTAAATTTCTAAAGCTAAAAGTGGCTACCAGCCACGATGGCTACGTTCTACCAGGGCTGTGGAGTCAGTACGTTAAGCCTTCGACTCTGACTCCTCTATTTTTCTACTGTCCTTACACCAACCTCTATGCCTCTCTTCCCTTCAGTCTTGTCACCCAAAAAACAGAACTCACCCAACTTTGGCAGTACATACCAAACCCTATTTTGCTGGGCCGCAGGGCTTCGTCCCAGGTATAATTTGCACTCAACCATCTCCATCTGGATGGCTTTAAAAGTGGATTAGACACATTCACAGAGAATAAGGCTTTCAATAGCTGTTAGTCACGATGGCTACGTTCTACCTCAAATACCAGTTTCTGGGAATCACATGCGGGAAGAGTGCTGTTGCACTCAGGTCTTGCTTGTCAGCTTCCCCCACTGGGGCATTTGGCTGGCCACTGTGAGCACAGAGTGCTGGACACGTTTGGCCCCATCCAGCAACCAGGCTCTTCTTATGTTCTTAAGGGGGAGGGGGATCCAGGCCTCTCTTGATCTGGAGCATCGGACTGCAAGTTATTCAGTGTGAAGTTCAGCATCACATTTTTGAAGAAAAAAGAGCTTCAAAAATGTCCACAAGAACTTCCCCTCCCTGGATTTTCCCTTGCCACATCCTCATCCGTGCACATAAAGTTTCAAACAATTTACAGAGCCTCACTCAAGAAAGCTGAATAAATTATGCAGAGCTCAAGAGATGCATGCAACGAAAGAGAGTAAGCAAAATGTGTTGTGATAGCAGGGTTTTCTTTTTCGCAGATGCAAAACTGGGTTTGGGGGGCACAGAATTCATTTGGAGAAGAAGAAGAAGAAAATAGATCATTGCTCATTTATAGGAAACTATACAATTGTTCATTTATTAAACTGGACTTTTAAATAACTATCCAGATAATTGGAATAGAAGGTCTGGTTGAAACACTGGCCAATTCGGTAAGTGCAATTGGAAAGTGATTTCGCCCAAGGGTGTCCCCCACCCCCAGCCGTGTGCAAAACAAAACCAAGAGCAATTAAAACTTCAGCTATAACCAGATCCTGAATTCCGTGCATCTGGGAATTCCCACCCTTCCGTCTCCTTTAGGCAGGTTACAACAAAATCCCGCAACAGATTATATTCCTGACTCAGGGGGAAGACTGCAGCTTCCTCTCTGCCCTCGCTAATTTTGGGAAAACAAAATGGGGCCAAGAGCAAGGGCTGGTGAAAAAGATGCAGCTATAAGCAGGGAGGCTGAAGTGCCTGAAGTGCCAGCCCAAGAGAGCTAAAGGAGGTGACCAGCCAAAGCTCAGGGGCAGAGCACCTGCTTTGTACGCAAAAGGTGCCAAGTTCAATTCCCAGCATCTCCAGGTAAGACTGGGAGATAGCCTGGCCTGAAATCCTGGAGAGCCACTGCCAGTCAGTGTAAACAACACTGACCTAGCTGGACCAATGGTCTCAGTATAAGGCAGCTTCCTACGCTCATTAGGAGTGGTCGAGCATTTGCACGCTGAAGGCCCAGGTTCAATCCCCAACATTTCCAGGTCAGGCTCGGAAAGATCCTTTGTCTGTCACCGAGGACAGGTGCTGCCAGGCAGTGAAGAAAATATTGTACTAGGGAGTTGTATCTAATCCCTACACTGATGGCTTTTTAGATGCTAGTCAAAGACATCGCCTGAGCCTTTGAAAAGTGAATGCTCACTGAAAATTCAGAAGCTGGTATAAATGTGCATTTGTAAGTTTGGAAGTGCATTTCTAGATGCTTTTACTGTACAAACGGCTGTTATTTTTAATGCTCTTTGCTGCCTTGGGCTCCTATGGGAACAAGGTCAGTACAGAAATTAAGAAATTAATGGTCAGAACCGGTACATAGAGGCATCTTCCTCGGCAAAAGAACATCAGAAGAGCCTGGCTGCTGGATCAGGCCAGCAGGCCCATCTAGTCCAGCATCCTGTTCTCATGGGGGCTAACCTGATGCCCTGATGCCCACAGGCAAGACCCGAGTGCAATAGCAACACTCCCCACTTGTGATTCTCAGGAACTTATATTCAGAGTCATACAGTGGAGCCAGCACGGCTAGTAGCCACTGATAGCCTTGCCCTCCATGCATTTGTCTAAACCCCTTCTAAGGCTGTCGAAGTCGGTGGCCATCGCTACATCCTTTGGCTGTCTCTATCACACACATTAATCCCACTGTAGGAACATAAGAAGAGCCCGGCTGATTAATCAGACCAAAGGACAGCTGGTTGCTACAGAGGCCAAACAAATACCTATGGGAAGCACGCACGCAGGGCCTGAGTGCAAGACTACTCTCCCCACTCACGATTCCCATCAAGTGGTGCTCAGAAGCAGCCTGCCTCCAGCAGTGGAGGTAGAGTACAACCGTCCTGGCTAGTAACCACAGATAGCATTACCCTCCACGAATCTGTCCATGCAAGTAAATACATCTCTGGAAATCTAGCAGAATAGATATGGGAAACCTGAATTCCCCTTCCTCCCGAAGACGTTGCTAGACCCCAAGTCCCATCATCCCTGAGCACTGATCATGCCAGCTAGAGCCCAACAACTTTTGGCAGGTATCCCTGCACTAGAAGATGTTGACTTCAGTTACAGAAAAGCCAATGCGACACCAACATTTTTAGGGCCTGATCTAATTGTGATTGTAATTTGTTTTAAACTGTTTTTGATTTGTTTGTTTGTTTGTTTGTTCACTTTGTATCCCGCCCTTCCTCCCAGCAGGAGCCCAGGGCAGCAAGCAAAGCACTAAAACACTTTAAAACATCATAAAAACAGATCTTAAAATACATTAAAACAAAACAGCATTAAAAACATTTTTAAAAACAACCTTTAAAAAGGGTCAAAAACATTATTAAAACATATTAAACAATTCTGACACAGATGCAGACTGGGATAGGTCTCAACCTAAAAGGCTTGTTGAAAGAGGAAAGTCTTCAAAAGGCGCCGAAAACATAGCAGAGATGGCGCCTGCCTAATATTGAAAGGGAGGGAATTCCACAGGGTAGGTGCCATTTACATGCTGTAGTTTACATTGTTGTGACCCGCCCTGGGACATTCTGGTGAAGGGCACGTAATAAATCTAGCAAACACAACACACCCACCCACTGGCACACAAATGATAACACCAAATGCTCGGGCAGGACTGATCCAAAAGTTATGACTCTTTTGCAATAAGGCATGTTGGGGGGATGGGAGGTGGGGGAAGAGAAGGAAAGTCAGAGAGGGGGAGGTGGTGACAGCAGTGCCCCCACCCCATCAACGCAGACGCAGCACCGACATCTGTTGCATAGCAAGATTCTTGCCAAGTCTCTAGATATAAGAAACAGGCTGAACAGAACCAAACCACCCGCTGACAACCCAAGGAATTAGGTAACATGGTGAGAGAGTTAGAGGCAAAATGGAAATGGACTGCCTTCAAGCCGATCCCGACTTATGGCAACCCTATGAATAGGGTTTTCATGGTAAGCGGAATTCAGAGGGGGTTTACCATTGCCTCCCTCTGAGGCTGAGAGGCAGTGACTGGCCCAAGGGCACCCAGTGAGTTTTGTGGCTGTGTGGGGATTCGAACCCTGGTCTCCCAAGTTGTAGTCCAGCACCTTAACCATTACACCACACTGGCTAAAAAAATCCAAAAAACATTTTTAATTTTTTGCATGTGCTCTTGGAAGGATTTTCCTTTCCCTTGTTTGCCCCCCCCAATCTCTCTTGCAAAAAGCCAAGAACAAACAGGACAGTGTTGCTTCTCCATTCCAATTCGAGGGCCGGAGGGGGGTGGGGGGAGAGGCAGCTTTTCTTGATCCTTGGGACAGATGGGCACTCAGCAACCCTGCCCATTTGGGAATTCAGACCAAGTGCCTTGTGTATGTTCGCAAGCAGGTCCCAGTTGACAGCCTGCTCCCCCCCCCCCACACACACAACGAAAGCAGTTCCCTGTGAGCCTGACGCAGGGCAGCCAAGTTGGGGACACGGAGCCACCAGCAAATTAAAAACAGTCGCTCATGCCCTGGAGCGGTGGAGACAGCCCCGAGCAGTTTTAATGACATCTCTAAATAATTTTGACAGCGAAATTACTTATCGGAGCTCACCTTTACACTGCCCTTGACACATCACTAACAAGATGAGGCTGCTTCCCGACTTCCCTGTTTATTAATTTATTTGAATTCCTGCTTCTGCTCCCCCCCACATCCCATCCCACCCCCTGTCTCTCTCTGACTTTAATAAGTTCACCCAAACCTGGATTGCACTCGACAGCCAACTGCATGGCCAGAACTGTCAAGCCCACCTTCCGCCAGTTTTCTGGGCCGCATTCGCACCATTCTAGTTAATTCAGTCCCCAGGTAAGTAGGGAGAAGGGGCCGTACATCAATGGCAGAGCATTTGCTTTATGTATTTATTCATTCACATATTTATAATCCTCACTTTCCTAAGAATATATCAAGACACAGTACAACATAATACAAATAAAATCATTAAAAACCAACCATAAAAACATCATTAAATATCAAAACATCAATAAATACAGATGGGGGGGGAGTGGGGAAAAAACAGATGACAAAAGATTGTCTAAACAATATAGTTTTCACAAAACATCCAAAAGGAGAGAGGGAGGTGATTCCTGCCAAACCTCTACTGGTAGGGAGTTCCACAGGGCAGGGCCTGCCACACGAAATTTTGCATACAGGTTCAATCCCTGACATCTCCAGATAGGGTTGGGAGAGACCCCTGCCTGAAACCCTGAAGAGTGGCTGCCAGTCAGTGTAGGCAATACTGAGGTAGATGGACCAACAGTCTGATTCAGAATAAGGCAGCTTCCTATGTTCCTCGGATTGCAGCCTCAGCTTCTCTATTGTAGGTAGAGAGACCCTTTGGCCCTGCAGATGTTGCTGACCTACAATTCCCATAATCCCCAGCCACTGGTCATGCTTGGTGGGGCTGATGTGAGTTGTCGTTCAGCAAAAGGGCCAACGGTTCCCCAAACCTCCTCTATGATGTTCACCTTCCACAATTTCTCTGCAGTTTCCATTGTCTACACAGCAGGCCCCTATAAACTAACTGCCCCTCTCCCCATTAACCAGACTACAAGCCAAACTTGCTGGTAGAGAGAAGAGGCCAAGGGGTTCGAGAGACTGGGGGACACTCCAATCCTGCAGAGCCCCTCATCAACCAACCCTCCCCCCGATAAGTAGCCCCCTGAGCCACTCAGATTAAATGCCTGTCCATTAAACAGTGGAATTCCGACACTGAAGGCTGGCTCCAAAGGGTGCAATTTTGACGCTTCCCCCAATAAATCAAACTCAATGTACCAGAATAAACGCCAATTCAAAACAGCATGAAACCACAAATAAAGGAACCCTCCCCATGCAGAATTAAAGGTCTGCAGGGACCAAAATGACTGCAAATGTGACTTCAGGACGATGGGGGGGGGCTCCTACTGCAACAAGGATGCTCTTCCAGATACACAGAGCGAGCCTCAGAAATCACCTCCTTGCACAACCTCAGCATCCATGGAAACAGAACGCCAAATGTTTGCCCTCGACAAGTTGTTCAGATAGGGAGCAGGGAAGCTAGAAATCAAGAGCACGCTAGCACAGCGGTTCCCAAACTTTTAACCCCACAGACCACTTGAAAATCACAAAGAGTCGTGGCAGGCCGCTTCATGGTTTTTCTGCCTGTTGTTAGCCATTATATAATGTGCTAGGTGCTGTATGATTTTTTTTCCATTGTATTTTTATTGTGTCTTTTATTTCCTATATTGCACTTCAGGATGTTATCAACTACATTCCATAGAATTCAAACTGTAATACAAGAAACTAAAGAGGCAATAAAAATACAATGAAAAAAATCAATGTGAATATTTAATATGGACATTTTATTTATTAACTAAGTTTATATCCCGCCCTTCCTCCTAGTAGGGGCCCAGGGCGGCAAACAAAAACACTTAAAACACTCTAAAACATCTTAAAAACAAAAGATAAAACATAAGCATAATAAACAAAAGTTTATTAAAATAAAACTTTTAAAAAAGCTTTAAAAACATCTTAAAAAGCAATTCCAACACAAACACAGAGTGGGATCAGGTCTCTGCTTAAAAGGCTTGTTGGAAGAGGGTCTTCAGTAGGCACCCAAAAGATAACAGAGATGGCGCCTGCCTAATATTTAAGGGGAGGGAATTCCAAAGGGTCGGTGCCACTACATTAAAGGTTAATTTCCTACGTTGTGCATAATGGACCTCCTGATAAGATGGTATCTGCAGGAGGCCCTCACATGCAGAGAGCAGTGATCTGCTGGGTATATAAGGGGTAAAACAATTTTAGGTATCCTGGTCCCAACTTGGGTAGGGCTTTGTACACCAAAAAAAGGACCTTGACCTTAGCTTGGTAGCGGATCACCTAAATAAAGCCCACAGACCACAGTTTGGGAACCACTACATTACCAGGCATACTGTAGAGGGGCAAGACATCACAATAGCCCCTATCCAGAAAAAAAAAATTCTTGCAGCTAAGGCTGAAATCCTATGCACATTTATCTGGGAGTAAGCCTCACTGAACCACCATCAGAACACAGGAAAAGGCCTTATACTGAGTCAGAGCATTGGTCTATCGAGTTCAGTAATGTCTACACTGACTGGCAGCGGCTCTCCTAGGTTTTAGATGGAGCCTCTCCCAGCCTCTCCGGGGATGCCAATGAACCTGGGACCTTCTGCATGCAAAGCAGACACTCCCCCACTGTGCTATGGCCCTTCCCATATATATAAAGCAATGGGATGTAGGTTTTAAACCACTCAAGTTTTAAAACCAACAGCACAGAAGTGTTGCTTGTGAAAAACCCCTGGGCTTTTTCCAGCCTTTTAACACTTGATTCGCCAAACTTTGAAGCTGTGTGTAAATTAATGATGGGGTGGGGGGCAAGAGAATGGACATGAAATAATAAGTAGATAATTCCAGTTGTCAGAGATGATGATCAACCAGTGCCTGCATTACACCTGTACTGTATGTTAAAAATTAATCTACTGAATGTTGTTATGGTTTGGTCAATTTTGTTCTGTGTTTTTAACATTTATTAATTTTATTTATTTATTTATATCCCTTCCTTCCTCCTAGTACACAGCTGGTATAGCACAGTGGGGAGGAGAGCCTGGCTGGGAGGCCAGAGTCTGTGAGTTCAAATCCCGGCTCGTGTCTCCTGGGTGTAAAGGGCCAGCTAAAGATCACCCCACAGTGAGTGGCTCAGGGGTTACATGCCCTGCCACCTGTGCAGCCGTGGGCAAGCTGCAGAGTCCCAAGGAGCCCAGTTCCCCCCCAACTGGCAGTTGTGGACAAGGAAGGGGCTGGCTGGTGCAGCTGTGGCAAGCTGAGCAGGCCCTCGTCAGCTGGGGAGGACTAGCCCCAGAGGGAAGCAATGGGAAACCCCCTCTGAATACTGCTTACCATAAAATCCCTATCCGTAGGGTTGCCATAAGTCGGGATCGACTTGAAGGCAATCCATGTCCATTCTTCCTCCCAATAAGAGCCGAAGGCAGCAAACAAAAACATTAAAAACACTCTAAAACATCATATAAACAGGCATTTATATATAAGCAAAACATCTTTAAAAGCATGAAAACAAAATGTCTTTAAAAACATTTTTTAAAAAAAGCTTTAAACACATCTGAAAAAGCAATTCCAACACAGACTCAGACTACAACGGTATGTTGCAATTCACTTTGCAAAGGTTTTTACTCTGAAAAGTGGATTAAAAATCTAGTAAATAAATAATGAAAGTTCAAGGCTTGCATGGCTGAATGCTCCCTTTCCTGGGGTGCAGTGGGAAAGGTCTGTTACAGGGGGGAAAACAGAAATGGGCAGTGGAATGGAGTCTCCTGGAAAGGGGCATGGCTGGCTGCAGGGGAAACTGGGAACAGGAAAACCGCATGCTGATAATTTGTTGCAGGTCTCTGAGTGTGTGTGACTGAGCTGGGTGTTTTACCCAGTGATATTTTTATCTCATGTTTTAGGGCCAAGAGTCCTCATAACACAGCTGATGAAATAACTATGAGGATTAAGAACATAAAATATAGGATTGGGCTGTGACTCTACACACACACGCAGTATCAAGGAGAAAGACCCATTGCACTGTGTGCTTATCAAGCCCAATGGGACTTGTTCTCAGCCAAACATACACAGGATTGTACCCTACCAGGGCAATCTTATCCACTTTTGTTATGGATAAAACCCCACTGAACTCAGGGAGATTTACTTCAGAGTAAACACGGAAAAGAAAAGAGTACTTGGGCAAGAAACAATGGAGATTTCAATGACCTTTGCTTTGGAATGAAAACACACACCGAAGTAAGGACACCTCTCAACTTTAAAACACTTGTCACACGTTAGCTTGAACGCGTGACGGCAGGGTTGGGTCAGGGAGAAGGAAACGGGCTCCTTTCTGAGAACTGCGCTGCGTTCCCAAGAACACGAGACTCCGCTTTCCTTCCTTCCGTGCGTTCAAAGCCACGTGTGAACGGGTACCCTTTAAGTGGCGGCGAGATCTTGTTGCGCGCCACAGCAAAGAGAGCCTGAGAGGTGCTTCCGTTCGAGCCATTCGCTGCAAAGCGGAGAGGCGCTGGAACCGAGGACTCACCGAGTTTGCAAGCCCCCTTTGGCTCCATACATGTCGCTCTCTCCTCTTGCCGCAAGGAAGGAAGGAAGCGAGCGAGCAAGCAAGCAAGCACGGCGGCCTGTTCCGTCAGGGGAGCCGGTGGCCCCTTCTCCTCCTCTTGCCCCCACCGTGACCTCCCTGCCGCCCGCCTCCTGTCCCCTCCCGCGCCGCGCCCTTCCGCCCGATTAGCCGCCCGGCCGCCGGGTGGGCTCTCTCAGTTGCGTCGCTTCATTCATGCCGCAGGAGGGAGAAAGCAAGGCGCGCTCCACTGGAGAAGGAGGCGGCACCGCCGCAAGGACCCCAGCCAAAGGGGCGTCGGGCGCTCGCAGGTGGTAAATCAGGCTCGTTTCTCCCTCCTCCTCCGCTGCCGGTGGTTTGGGGTTTGTGGGGGGGAGTCAGTATTTTTGGAGGTACTCTTTCATGAACCCACGTGCGCTGAGAGCGCTTCCCCCAGATGGCCACCAAACTTGCGACGGCTTTAGAAGAGGATTAGACAAAAGTCACAGAGACCACGCAGTTGCGTAACTGGCAAATTCAGAAGTGCAGGGTCCCTTCACGTTAGTCACAGCCGTACCCCCCTTCCACTTTTATTTATTTAGTTAGTTGCTGGGGTTCAGAAGGACATCGTCGTTAATAACGCCTTCTCCAACAACAACAGAAATCCCTAGCAGCCAATAAAAATGAGGAGTGTTGCTACTGAGAAGAGTCTTCTCAGTGGTTAACACACTCCCCTTGCATGCAGATTGGCTCATAGGATGCTGGAAACAAAGGGACCCTGCTCCCCAAAAAGTAAGGGGTCCAAGACCCCCTGAAACCCCAGATGACTACACCTCTGAGAATCAGGGCTATGCAGGGCTACTAGCCATGATGTCTATGTTCTCTCTGACTGCCTCCACGGTCAGGCAGTAAATGTTTCTGAATACCAACTTGCTGAGAATCACAAGCAGGAAAGCGTTGCTGTCACACTCAGATTCTGCTTGTGGGGGCTTCCCATTGGGATATCTGCTTGGCCTTTGTGGGAACAGGACGCTGGACTGTGGTGGCCTGATCCAACAGGCTCCTCTTATGTTTGATGCTGGCTGGTCCTGTACACACCAACGTGCTTTAAATGATAGCAGCCATTTTTTTTTACACCCCACCTTACCTGCAAGGAACTCAGGGTGGTCTAACATGGCTTGTCCCCTCTAACCCATTTTATCCTCGCAAACAGCCCTGTGAAGTAGGCTGTGCTGAGAGTGACTGGCCCCATAGTAACCCATGTGGGGAACCTTTGGCCCTCCAGATGTTGCTGGACTACAACTCCCATCATCCTTGGCCATTGGACATGCTTGCTGGGGCTGAAGGGAGTTGTCGGTCAGCAACATCTGGAGGGCCAAAACTTCCCTACAGTACACCTGTCCTTCTCCAACCGTTACACCAGATTGGCCATTACACATAATCCTAATGAACAACCTTAATTAGTAGGACCCAATTCACACTGTTGCAGGAGAGCAACCAAGGTTGCCAGTGAGCAAACTTTTATTTAGCAGCTAGCTTGATAAAGGGTTCTGGAGAATGCAAAAGCTTGTTCTCTACTTTGGAACATGTTGGGTGGTCTCTGAAGACTGTAACCCAGCCTTCCCCAACCTGGTGCCCTCCAGATGTTGCTGGACTCCAACTCTTAGCAGCCCCAGCCAACATGCTGCCCTGGGCTCCTGCTGGGGAGGAAGGGCAGGGTATAAATCAAATAATAAATAAATAAAACATGACCAATGGTCAGGGCTGATGGGAGTTGGAGTCCAACAAATATTTGGAGGTTATCAGATTGGATATTATTATTATTATTATTATTATTACTATTTATTAGATTTATATCCCACCCTTCCTCCCAATGGCCCTGGGCGGCAGACAAAAGCGCTAAAAACACTCCAAAACATCTTAAAAACAGACTTTAAAATATATTACAACAAAACATCCTTAAAAACATAACAAAAGATGTTGAAAAACATATTTTAAAAAAGCTTTAAAAACATATTAAAAAGCAATTCCAATAGACACAGACTGGGATGAGGTCTCTACTTAAAAGGCTTGTTGAAAGGCGTTTGTAATTTTAAAAAATATGTATACATATATGGGCCAAAATGGCTAGCTACCATAAACCACACAGAAAACCTTGGTTATTGGGCAGGATATAAATATTGCAGGTAACTGAGGCTGCAGTCCAAGTCTACTCAGAAATAAATTTTATTGGGTTCAATGGGACTTACTCCCAGTTAAGCGTGTATTAGATTGCAGCCTAAATAACAACCGACACTATTAGGGCACCCTCCTTACTGTCAGTATTTTACAGGAGGGATTCAAGCACATACTATAAATTTAAGTTTGCACAATTAAAGTGCTCTGGGTGGTGTTTGATGCTAATCCTACTCCGAATAGATCCACTGCATTTAGCAGACATGACTAAGGCTGCAATCCAATACACACTTACCTGGGAATAAGTCCGACTGAACCCAGTGGAGCTTACTTCTGAGTAGACATTATTTGATTGCAGCCTAAGTAAAATTCATTAATTTCGGTGGATCTGCTCTGAGTAGGACTTAATTGAACACAACCCTGTGTCTTCCCAGCACTACAAATCCCCCTTAAAAATGGTCAATATATGTCAGGATGGATGTTGTAGACTAAATGGACTATTTCTAAGTGCTGGATATGGGTTTTCAGAGTTTTGAACAAGACTGATGGCTTGGATATTTTTGATTCTACGGTGTTTTGTTTGTCTGTCTCTTATGTATTAGTATTTCTGTTCTTGGATGAATTCGAGAATAAAAATAAGTTTAGGAAAAAATAAAAATGGAAATAGACTTTCTGCGGTTAGGAAAGTGACAGGGAAAATACACTGAATAGGATTTAATGTTAATAGCAAGACGTATATTAACAACCTGCAAGCAAATCAGGATGATTGCTCATGATGGTATAACCTCCCCACAAACAAATGTCTCGTGTAATGGTTAAGCAGGTTGGCAGGGGGGCCTGGGGTTCAAATGTTCACTCAGCCACGAAGCTCAGTGGGTGACCTTGGGCTAATTGGCAGTCTCTCAGCCTAGCCTACCTCACAGGGTTGTTGTGAAGATAAAATGGAGAGGGAACTGAAACATGTTTGTATGCCGCCTTGAGCTCCTTGCAGGAAAAGTGGGATATAAATGTAATAATAATATCATCATCAAACTAAATGCTCAGTACAGACCAGCTATAATCTAACCTCCACGTAAGCTTTATGCAAGCAAATCAAGGATGCTCAATAAATAGGTTATCTGGAGGGGCCTTATTTAACGTGGAAGTAATGGTAATAGTATTCCTTTGCATATATTTAATCAAAAGTCAACACGCATTGTGTCTTGTGGGCAAGAGTGTCCGCAGAAATATTTAGGGGGGTCTATGAACTACAGGTCATTGGGAACCCATTTCAACCACCATTACATTTAGAATTCTGGGGAGGGGGAGTGCCCCCCTGCAGGAACACGTGCCGTGCCTGTGGTTGCAACCGAAGGTCTCTTTAACCGGGCCAAGCTTTGGAGCAAGTATGCTCAGGTTGGGCTGAGGTGCACCCCTTAAGGCAGACGCCTCTTGATTCTAGTGTGCGACATGCTAAGCACAGACTTCTATTCCCATCCATGTAGTCAAATGCTGTCTTGAGTTGCCGTCTGTTCTAGTACAGCCAGACTGATTGCGAGATTAAACATTCTATCCCATGCTGGCTCCAATTTTGAGGTGGGTGCGTGGGTCGGTCTTCGGGCAAGCCACCTTCAGCCCACTCCCCAATTGATGTGGGGTGGAAACATTTTCCAGTCCGTTATTTTGCTGCAGAAAATTTCCCTGTTTCGTAACTCTAACAGCATCACATCCCAGGGGGGGGGGGGGAGAGAGCAGACGGGCTGGCCTTAATTTGAAAGCCCTCAGAAAAGAAGGGAGGGCATTTGAGTACATGGAGAGTGCACATGTGTCTTGCTCAAGATTTATATGGAATGTCCCCAGTATGGTTGCTTAAGGCTGCATGCAGCTATGGGTAAACACACACATTGGACTGTATGCAGCTAAAGAGAGCCGGCGTGGTGTAGTGGTTAAGGTGTTGGACTACAACCTGGGAGACCAGAGTTCGAATCCCCACACAGCCATGAAGCTCACTGGGTGACCTTGGGCCAGTCACTGCCTCTCAGCCTCAGAGGGAGGCAATGGTAAATCACCTCTGAATACCGCTTGCCATGAAAACCCTATTCGTAGGGCCGCCGTAAGTCAGGATCAACTTGAAGGCAGTCCATTTCCATTTCATTTTTTCAAATCCTACTCAGAGCAGACCCACTGAAATTAATGGGACTATGTTAGTTGTGTCAGTTAATTTTAATGAGTCTAGTGTCATATCCCTACACTGTTAGATCTTGCTTCCATTTATTTATTTTTGGCTGACGTTTGACACAACAGCTGGGTGCAACCGGGAGAAATCCAAACACCTGCAGCTTTTGTGTGTGCAGGATGGAGATGCAGTGAGGGACGTTAGAAAAAAAAAAAGTATCACCTGTTGAATTTCAGCTTGTCAGTGCAGGTGTTAAAAGGCACCCGGAACCCTGCCAGAAGGAAATGATGCAACTGGCATGAAGTAGTGGTTCAGAGCTACGAACTCACTGGATGGACCGGCAACTGACCTTTACTGTGGGAGTTACAGTTTACAAGCTGCCTTAACTGCACTCGTCACAGAAAGGTGTGATATAAAAAGTTAAAATATATTCAGAATAAAACAGAAGAGCCCAGAGGCCGGATCAGGCCAATGGCCCATCTAGCCCAGCATCCTGTTCTCACAGTGGCCAACCAGATGCCCACTATGGCAGTAGTTCCCAAACCTCTTTTGCCCCATGGATCACCAGAGAATTGCTGCTGGTCTTGGCAGACTACTTAAATGATTTTTTTGCCCGATGCAGCAATCACAACAAGCTGTGCTAGATGCTGCACAATTTTTAATTGTATGTTTGTTGCTTCTTTTATGGCTTATACTGGGTGGTATTCAATGCTAGCCCTATTCAGAGCAGGACCATTGAAGTTACTGGACATACCTAACTTAGGTTCATTAATTTCAATGGGTTTATTCTGAGTAGGACTTATTATTAAATTTATATGCCACCCTTCATCCCAGAGGGAGCCCAGGGCACCAAACAAAAACACTCTAAAACATCTTAAAAACATATTTTAAAAATTATTATTGTTATATCCTACTCAGAGTAGACTCACTGAAGTTAATAGACAGGGATAACGGGTTCATTAATTTCAGTGGGTCTACTCTGAGTAGGGCTTAGTTGAATAGGAGTTCAGCAAAAGGCATTCTAGGTTCAAATCTGCAACAAACACACCCAGCCAGCCACCCATTATTATCATGAAATAATGGGTGGTATTCAATGCTAATCCTATCAGACTAGACCCATTGATGTTAATACTAGGCAAGATTAACTAAGCAGCATTCATTCTAATGGGTCTACTCTGAGTAAGGCTTGCACGGACTATCTTCCACCATCGTTTAATGATGATAATGGCATGTTGTGGATTTGAGCCCAGGACCCCTCTCATTGAAGTCCTAAGCACTGGTCCACTCTCTAACAAATTTTCTCAGAGTTCCCAGTGAATGTATATAAGCAAGATGAGTTTGTCCTAAGGATGTCCTACGGTGCAATCCCATTCACTGGGAAACAGACCACAATCTTCCCAACTGAACCACCCCAATTCCAAGGGATGCTTACAACACAGGCCTTACACACAGCAAGAGTAAAATATGTATTTTAACAAGCCACATTACTGCATTCAGTCATTCACATGAAACATCATCAGCACATGAGACACATATTAAAACATAGGAAGCTGCCTTCTCCTGTCAGACCTTTGGTCTATGTAGCTAAGTACTGTCTACACTGACTGGCAGCAGCTCTCCAGAGTTTCAGGCAAGAGTCATTCTCAACAGTACCTGGAGATTGCAGGGATTGAACCTGA
Organism: Rhineura floridana; assembly: GCF_030035675.1. Classification (NCBI taxonomy): domain Eukaryota; kingdom Metazoa; phylum Chordata; class Lepidosauria; order Squamata; family Rhineuridae; genus Rhineura; species Rhineura floridana. The sequence continues at coordinate 22,358,942 of NC_084497.1, read as the reverse complement.
GATCTTCCGCTTGCAACGCAGGTGCTCTACCACTGAGCTATGTGGCCCTTCCCTTAAGAAAAAGGGAGTTTCCTTATACAGAGTCAGACTGGTAGTCCATCTAGCTCACTGACTCTGGCTAGCAACAGCTCTCCAAGGTTTCAGGCAGGAATCTCTCGCAGCCCTACCTAGAGATGCCATTGGGGATTGAACTGGGGGCGTTTTGCTTGCAAAGCAGATCCTCTGCCACTGAGCAACGGCCCTTCCTTATCAGTCTCTCGTTCTTGGATTTTCCTAATGAGGTTTCATAGCGGGAGAAAAGTCAGCTGAGAAGCAGCTTCAGGCACAAGGTGCAGTGAAGGAGGGGATGTTTTCCTGCCAAGCTGATTTCCAAACGTGGATCTATAGCCAAATGCAATTTCCTCTTCAAATCAATTTCCCGCCCTTCACTCATTCTGGGTGGCTGAGGGTGGTCTCCAACCATTCACTGAGGTTGATTAAAGCCCCTGACACTACAAATTTAATTTGACTCAAGAGAAAGGGGGGTAAGGTGGAGGAAAGAGAGGGAGGGAGGAAGGATTGGATAAATTTAATATTTGCAAGAACAGAGAGTTCCATGTTAGAGAATTTCAGTGCTCACACCCCTTGGCTATGAGGCAAGCAAGTGGGGCAATTTTCTATTTTTTTTATTGTTGTTGTTGCTATATCCCTTCTTCCTCCCAAAAGGAGCCAAACAAGCGATAAAACAATAAAAACATCTTGAAAACAATTCCATTACAGATGCAGACTGGGATAAGGTCTCTACTTAAAAGGCTTGTTGAAAGAGGTAGGTTTTTAGTCGGCACCTAAAAGATAACAAAGATGGTGCCTGACTAGTATTTAAGGGAATTCCAAAGGGCAGGTGCCACCACACTAAAGGCCCGATTCCTATACTGTGCAGAACAGCCTTCCTGATGATATGGCATCTGCAGGAGGCCCTCACCTGCACAGGACAGTGATCAACTGGGTATATAAAGGGTAAGACGATCTTTCAGGTATCCTGGTCCCAGGCTGTATAGGGCTTTATAAGCTGAAATCAGCACCTTGAACTTAGCCTGGTAGTTACCCATCAAAAGCAACTCCCATCCTCCATACTTTTTTTTTTATTAAATGAGTTTAACTATCAAGAGGCATACAACATGATGGAAAGGGCGTTTGCTGCAATCTTCAAGCTATGTTTGCAGTGGGGCTGCTTCAGAGTGCACAGCCCGAGAACATATAGGCAGCTATCCTGAGACATGCTTCCTTGACCGTCCCTGATTATTGGCCATGTTGGCTGGGGCTGATGGGAGTTGCAGTCTGGCATGTGGAGGGCAGCACGCTGTTTAGTATGTTTGTCATTAAATGATGTGTTAACTCTTTGTTTTATGACTTTAAATATTATAAAGTTTATGCAATCAAACTGAGTTATTTGTTGGGTTATATTTTGAAATGATTTAGTATTTGACTGTCAACTGATGTACTGATTTGCATTTTTGTTCTATTGAGCACATTTATATGGAAGCGGCATATAAATTTAAAGAGTAATAATTGTTTCAAGCTACAAGTTATCAACTAAGGGATATTTAGGTAGTTGGATTAGTAGAATGGGAAGCGAGAAGTAAATTTTATGAGGTTCATTGGGGCAAATAAGTGTGATCTAAAGAAGATTATGCACCGTTGCCACCGATTTTACATTTGCAGCGAGTGTGGAGGGGAAGTGAGACAGCCTCAAGCAATGAGTGGAAATATATTCTTTGCCTCACTTCTCCTCTGTTCACAGTAGACAACACACTTTACACTCCCTTTGCAAAGTTAGAAGCTGGGCCCCTGTAGAATTTTCTCCAACTGTGTAACTGCTTTTGCAAGAGCACAGACATCTTTATACATATACACATACAGAAGAGCTTTACTGCACTCTTGCCTCTGCCCAGGATGGATCAGTTCTCAGTTTGTACATGGATGTGAGCAAGCCACTCTTTCCAAAATGCACAGCAAACTACCTCATGAGGACCCATACTGGCAGACACCTTGTGAATGGTACCCTGCACAAAATCACCTGTATTGGACCAAGCACGTAACCCTGTGAAAACAACCATATATCATAAAGAGCCAAGTGTGTAATGACAACTTGGCAAACCATGTGTCGAACATGCTTTTTCCCTCCAAAAAAACCCTTCCACTCAGACATGTACATGGCACATACACACGAAATATTTAGCTCACAGTGCCAAATTATTAAACACATTGATGTTGAAATGGATGTGAGGTTTTTCAGCCTCAAAGAATTGCAGTCTTGAGTAAACATGCATCTGTTGTGCTTCCCATTATGATTATGATTATTTAGTCCAAGCCATGAAAACATCCAGGACTAAAAGCAGGCAAGCCCAACTGGCCCAAATAAAGCCACAAGCTAAGCCAAACTCTTTTAAAACTATTGTTTTAAAAACACACAGTCAAATACTTGGTACACTATTCAGATTTCCAGGGACGCTGTGTTCCAGGGAGTTTTACTCTTCATAGACTATTTTTGACTAACAATTTTAAACAATTATCTACACCAGACACATCTCTAGTCTTTTCTCCAGAGAGGGTTCTGGGGTGATGATGGGGGAAGCGGGCAAGAGAAGAATGATATGAAAGCCTAACAATGTGGCAACTGCATGCAAGGAAAGCTGTGGGAGTTTCTATCCCCATTTTAATTAGGGACTGCACAACTGTTTAGACTGCCTATTTGATCTTGTGAATTTCAGCACTGCCCCTTACTGCTCATTTTTAGGGCATGGTCTTACACAGAGTTGATGTCTGGGGCTCAGAGACACAGCCTGAACATCACTGGCAATTCTGGTGACCACCACTAGCCCCACACATAGGCCACATCTGCACTATACATTTAAAGCGCTATTATACAGCTTTAAGCAGTCATGGCTTTCCCCAATGAATCTTGGAAACGGAGGGTGCTGAGAGTTGTTAGGAGACCCCTATTCTCCCCCACAGAGCTACAATTCCCAGAGTGGTTTAGCAATCCGTCCCTCTTCCCAGGGGCTTTTGTAGCTCTGCGAGGGTGAATGGGGGTCTCCTTACAAATCTCAGCACCCTTAACAAACGACAGGTCCCTGGATTCTTTGGGGGAAGCCATGGCCGTGTAAAGTGGTATGATACTGCTTTAGATGTATAATGCAGATGTGGCCATACAGCATTGTGGGGTTAGCTCAGAGGGTAAAGTTAAACACAGGGCAATATTGCCTGGAACTTTGTGCAATATGGATTGCCTTCATTGGTGCCGTCAGGTCAGGACTTTTGGGCAGATGTGCAAGCACTACTGAGCAGAAGCCACCCCGCAACAGGGCTGTCTTAGTATATTTTAAAACAGGTGATGCACATTATCATTTAAAGCTGCCCCACCCCAGATATAAGCCCCAAATCTAAAATTACCTAAATGCACCACAATTCCCATTTCCTGGAAAGGGGAGATATTGCTTTATATATTTCCTGCTCAGCTCTTCAACACCCAGCTAAAGGGACAAGGATATTCATGAGAACATGCCCTCAGGTGACAGGGGCTCCAGCCATCCATTTGTGTAGCCCTCTTATGTCTTTTGCAGCAAAAACAACAAATAGTTGCTAGACTGTTGATGGTGACAGACTATCGCCAGCATATAACTCTGGTGCTCAAAGGTTTGCACTGGCTGTACTTTGCTACTGGGCCAGGTTCAAGGTTCTTGTATTAATCAATCAATCAATCAACTTGGGTCCAGGACATGAGATACGCCTGGCGCCTTCTTTGTTATCTTTTCGGCGCCAGGTAAAAACCTACCTCTTCGCCCAGGCATTTTAAGCTTAAATTTAATTTTATTTTAAATTTAACTGTAATTGTATTTTTATTTTAATTTGTATTCTAATTTTGTTTTTAAATATGTTTTATAGTGTATGCTGTACTCCACACTTGTTCGTTTTTAAATGTGGTTTTATCTTGCTGTACACCGCCCTGAGAGCTCGTTGCTATAGGGCGGTTTAAAAGCGTAATTAAATAAATAAATAAATAAAAATACATCTTAAGGACAGCCTGATCCTTTTTATTATTTTTACTTATAATTATTATATTTGTCACTTCCTACAAAAAGTGCCTCAATAATAATAAAAAAATCTAATATAACATTTAAAATACATCAGATATTTAAAAAAACATAAAAATGAAATGGACTGCCTTCAAGTCAATTCCGACTTATGGTGACCCTATGAACAGGGTTTTCAGGGTGAGCGGTATTCAGAGGGGGTTTGCCTTTCCTCTGAGGCTGAGAGGCAGTGACTGGCCCAAGTGACCCAGTGAGCTTCATGGTTGTGTGGGGATTTGAACCCTGGTCTCCCAGGTCATAGTCTAACACTACGCCACACTGGCTCTCAAAAAGACATAACAACATAAAAAGGCCACATCCTATCCTACCCAACTAAAACATGAATACTAATTAGGATCAAAATACCTGGGTGAACGAAAATGTCTTCACCTGGTGCCAAAACACTGACAGCAATGGTGCCAGGTGGGCTCTCTGGGGAGAGCATTCAACAGTCAGGGAGCCACTACTGAAGAGGCCTGATCTTGCATTGGCACCCTCCGTACCTCCCTGCCTGGTTACTGAGGTCTTTGGGGAATCTCTGCTAGTGGCCCCCCATGCCTCGGACACATGGCTCGGATCCACCAAGAGCTGTACGTTCAGTAATGTGGGCCCAATTTTATATAACTCCCTTCTAACTGAGGTGAAGAGAGGCTCCCTCCCTGTTGAACTTCCAGTGCCCAGTGAAGATTTTCTTTTAAAAAAATATTCCAGCAGGCACTTTAACTGAATTCTGATTTTGTTGTTTTAACTTATTTTTATTTTCATTGCATGTTGTTTCTTATACGTCATGTAGAAGTGACTGTAATTAAGCGGCATACAAATTGTTGAAGCAAACAAACAAACAAAGAGCCTTGTGGCATCTTAAAAGGCTAAAATAATCATCAGAGCATAAAAGTTTTTGTGGTCTAGAGCCCTCTTCCATCAAAGGCATTAATAGTCATTGGAACAAACTAATTCAGTTTAACGACGTTCACTGAATTAGTTCAAAAATCTCTGAACAATAAAGAAGTTCACATAATTTCTGGGTGAACTGAACTTGAATTAAGTTTGTTTCAGGGTAGAATTTGAACTATTTCTACCTCATCTTCTCTTACCTTAAAAAAAAAAAAACTCTTTAGAACATTTGAGCCTTTAAGCTTAAAGGACATAATTGGTGGTGAAAATAAACAAAACCATTCACAGCCCATACTGTGTGTGTGTGTGTATATATATGTGTGTTTTCTTAGCCTTCTTAAGTATATCTTGTACTCCAACAGAGCTGCTTGTATCATTCTGAACAATGGGGTGGAAACAATTGCTGAGGATCAATTGGAGGAACTTGAGTTGAACTGCGAACTGAACACGGACTAGGAACTAGTTCATTTTACAAAGGGACAAATGTGAACTGGAATTAATCCCTTTTCTAGACATGCCGAGCTCGAACGAGAACGAGTTCCTTTGTTGTTTGAGTACAGCTCCCATTGTTCCTGACTGTTGGCAGTGGTGGGAATTTGAATCCAACAGCGGCAGGAGAGCCACAGGTTCTTCTCAGCCTGGCCTACAAAATAGCATAATGCAGCAAGCAGAACCCCCCCCCCGTCTCATTGCAGAGACGTTGGGGTGCTCCAACGCCCACAGGAACCTCTAGAACAGCCTTTCCCAACCAGTGTGCCTCCAGATGTTGTTGGACCACAACTCTCATCAGACTCAGCTAGCATTGCCAATGGTCAGGAAGATGGGAGTTGTAGTCCAACAACATCTGGAGGCACACTGGTTGGGAAAGGCTGCTCTAGAACAACCTCCCATTTCCCAAATGGACAGGTGCCCAAGAGAGTACAAAGAAAAGCCGATCAAATTACTCAGCCTGTGGGCTCTGGATTCTCTCCAGAGCCATGACTGATGCTGGTTAGTGATGCTGTAATCACTGGGAGGCCTAGACCAGCTTTTCCCAACCTTTGGGTCCCCAGAAGTTGCTGGACTACAACTCCCATCAGCCCCAGCCAGCACAGCCAATAGCCAGAAACTATGGGAACTGTAGTTCACCAACATCTGCAGACTCAAAGGTTGGGAAAGGCTGGCTTAGACTGTGCCCCCCACTCAAAGCAGTTTAACCAGGGTAGGAGGGATCTGGCTCTCCAAGGCTGAAGAACTGGCCATCCTTTGCCACCTTCTTTAGGGCACATCTAACTATGAATTTAAAAATGGAAATGGACTGCCTTCAAGTCGATCCCAACTTATGGCTACCCTATGAATAGGGATTTCATGGTAAGCGGTATTCAGAGGGAGTTTACCATTGCCTCCCTCTGAGGCTAGTCCTCCCAGCTGGCTAGGGCCTGCTCAGCTGGCCACAACTGCACAAGCCAGCCCCTTCCTTGTCTGCAACTGCCAGCTGAGGGGCAACTGGGCTCCTTGGGACTGTGCAGCTTGCCCACGGCTGCACAGGTGGCAGGGCACGTAACCCCTGAGCCGCTCGCTGTGGGGTGATCTTTAGCTGGCTCTTTACACCCAGGAAACACGAGAGGGGATTTGAACTCACAGACTCTGGACTCCCAGCCAGGCTCTCCTCCCCGCTGCGCTAAGCCAGCCTCAGATCAGTTTAGATGTTATGACCACGGGTTCCCACCCACCCCAATTTTTTTAAAAAAACCTACAATATATAATGAAGCCTTTTGGAAATGAACACACCGCCATCAAGCCAGTTCCTAGTTTTGCATGCCATCCTGCAAATGCATCAGAAATAATCAGCTGCCTTTCAGATGTCAATAACCACAGGATATCACACTTCATGGACCCGCAAATGTCATTCGTCTTTCAATACTCCTGTGCACCTTTTAAAATGTTTCCAGATGCAGAAATGTATTTCTTATCCAACAAGATTAAAAAATACTGAGTGTGACATCACCTTTTCTCTTGAAAACTGGGATGCCGTGTGACTGTCAAGACGTTCTGAGGCAAGTGACTCAATAGCCACAAATTGAAACCAAAATCCGATATTCTGTATAACGTTGCACTCCTGTAGTCTGTGTTAAACAGCCGAGGACAACCTAATTCCTGCTTCAGATTTTGTACTCCCAACGTGGTCTGAAAATCCATTCTCCACCCATAACTATTATTGGGAAGGGGTTGGGGTAGGGATCCATCTTTTCACCATCCCAATTTAGGATGCAACAGAGCGCTAAAAAAGATGCTAAGAGGTAAAAATCATGAAAGTATGTCCCACTGATTAAAGTATCACCAAGATTCCAGCAAAGTGCAATTGAGACTAGGGCCATGCATTTAATCGAACCCTACTGAACATGTTGCAAACACAAATCACTCCTGTTTTCAGAAAAATTATAAATTAAAAAAGAAGAGACGCTGTTCTCTTTTTCAAGACAGGATAGTTATTTCTCCATTTTGTGGACAACACAATTCTGCAACTGGTGTATACCAGTATCATAGTCTAACTGCAGATCCTCTTCTAACTATTTTGCACAACTGAATAATAGACCAGAAAGGGAATATGAATGATGAGGAAAGCGGATGGAAAAGTTTGCACGCTGCAATATCTCTCCACATTTGCCCCCCCCAAAACCCCATCCTGAAATGTTCCATTTGAGCTAGCATCCTTGAACAGCACTTTGCCTGCCTGCTGGAGGTTGCAACCCTGAACTCTTCTCTGACACAGAGCTGAAACCACATGCGTTAGGCATAAGAACCTTACAAGATATAGCTCTCAATAAATAGCTCTTGAAGAATGCAACCCCTATTCACCTGTTCCTCCCCCCCCCCAGACACTTCAACTATAACAAAAATGGGAGGGTGGACAGAAGGAGCAATAATTAAATAGAAAGGGGCTTAATCAAAACAAATCGTTTTCATGTTTTTATTTCTTGGTTTTTAGCAATAATCTTACCACTGGAGACGAAATTCGACACCCAGGGCAATCACAGATTGGAGGATGTACCTGTAAGATTCCTTTGGACATAAGAGTCTTCAAACTTTTCCCTGGATGAAGAAAAAATGGGGGGTAGAGATGAAGAAATGGGAAAAAACATTAATTTGGCTTTTAAAAAAAATATCTTTAAGGAAAAAGACAGATCAAGAGGCTTTGCACAAAACAAGCCAATCTCTCCACACCAACATCTTCCTTTTCCCACCCTTTCAGCTCCTAGCTTGTACCTTAATCGAACTTTTTACCCTGTGGAAAGGATGAAAAGGGGAAACAGTCCTTCTCGAACCAGAACTAAACCTTGTTTTTTTAAAAAAAAATGTTCACCAGGCTGAAAAGTAACAGAGGGACCCTGAAAGGGGGGGGGGCTGGAAGAGCAGAGCTGCTCCCTCCACTCACCCCAGGCTTGCAGCAAGCCAGCCCCATTCAAGATGCATCTGCAATTCACAGCTCAGGATTCTCAATGCCCCAAGGATCGTGCATGCACACACACACACATCAGTGCAAGGGGTTAGAGATGGGCAGCGAAGTCAGCTTCAGCTGGGCCGCCGCTGCCACACTCGGCTCTCCCTCCCTTGAACGTCTGCTCTCCCCAGAGGCAGGAGAGTCTACTTGGAGGCAGCCCCGGAGAGTCAGGGAGGAAGTTGGAGCATCATTAGAGCAGCCGCCGCCGCCGCCGCCACCCTCCTCCTCCTCCTCCAGGCGATCAATAAACAAGGCGAGATGTCAGTCACCTCCTAATGGCTCTTGGGACCCTTTGCCTGACACATCCAGCCCTCGGCTAATGACATGTCAAGGCGGCAGCCACCGCTTGGAGTTCCCTCCACCTTCTATGTCGCTTGCACCCGCTTCTCTCCATCCTCAGCTGCCTCCCCAATGCCTAGACCACAAAAAGGGGGGGTGCCAAGAACAAGCCGAGCCCCACACCGGCTGCCCTCTCCTCCTTGCACAGCCACAACACCCGCCTGCTGTTCCACTTTCCGGAGGGGGGGGTGTCACTGAGGCTTTAAAAAAAAAAGAGGGAGGGAGGCAGCAGCCCTGAAAAAATTCCCCCCTTAAAAACAAAAAAGCAGCAACGCTGCCGACGCCACCCACCTGCCCCGGCGCGTCGGAGGATCCGGACTGGGAGGCTCGGGTTGCGATTTCGGTTTCTATTCGCATCAGCCCTCTCCAAAGCGACTCCCCCCACCCATCCGCCCGAAGACTGACAGGCGCGCTTCTAAGATCGGAGGCAGGCAGGCGCAGCCTCCTCTTCCTCTTAACCGAAGGGTCGAGAGGGGGCAACCCAAAGGGACGTCGAGGCCAATCCCAGATCGAGACCGACACACACACACCCCGGAGGCCAGCAACCCACGGAAGACGCCGAGCCGCGGGAGAGAAGCCCAGCCCCCACGTGTGCCTCCCCGACTCCGGATGAAACGCAGCTCCCCTCACTAGGGCATCCTTAAGAAATGCAACCCCTCCTCATCCCCCCAACTACTCGGAAGTAAGCCCCAATGAGTTCACAGGCACTTCCTCCCAAGTGAGGATCGCAGCCTTCAAGAGCGACACGCTAGGAGCACATGCGAAGCTATTCTTTAAAAATAAAAAAAAAACGCACCCGAAAACCTTGTCGTTGTTGCTGCTGACCGTCGTTTGCAAAGTGAGAGGCGGCAAACCAGCGCGAAAAGGGGGCATGCATCAGCCCGAGGAGGGAGGGAGGGAGCGGAGGGATGCGACGAGGCAGAAAAGGTCCTCCGCTCGCTCTCTCACACTCACTCACTCACTCACACACACACACACACACACACACGACGGGCTAGACGTAAACAACAGCTGTGCAGACACAACTCCGAAGGGCGCCCAGCGCCAAAACCACAGCTCCGTAGCCAAGGGAGGAGCCGCCAGCCAAACACAGAGCGCGGGAGCCGGCTCCAAAAAGATAGATTTGTCTTTGTGAAGCCGATCTTTCCCTAGCCGCACTCCTGATCCGATCCTCCTCCTCCTCCTCCTCCTCCACACACACACACACACACACGCGCACGCACGCACCAGGCTCAGGGCGCCGAAGAGGCGTCGGCTCCTCAGCTGCCGGCCTTGAGAAGTTGCGGCGCGCTCCAGACAGTCCTTCGCAGCGCGCCAGGCGCGGTTTGAAGTGGAGGAGGAAAGAGCCTCCAATTCCTCTCTCTCTCCCTCCCCCACGCCGCCGCCCAACAAGAGCAAGCCTCCCCCCCCTCCTTCGGTGCTGCCGCTCCCGTGCTAACCCCCCAACTCGCTTCGCTTTTATTTCGCTCACATCAAGAGGCGCGCAGCAAGAAAGCTCCGCAACTTTCTAACCGCGCGTGAAACTTCCGACACGACCTCGCTCCCCTTCCTCCCCGCAGCCCATCGCTTCTTTCGGATTCCGCGATACCGCTCCGGCATTCATTCATTTACACACACCAAACGCACGCTTCAGCCGAAAGAGGTGTGTGTGCGTGTCAGCTGAGTTCCCCCCCCCAAAAAAAAAGTTGAGAGGGAGGGGGGAATCGAGACTCGCGAAAGAGGCACGCACAAACACGTGGGGCATCAAGATACCACACGGCCACACGCACGCACATTCGGCAGACAGCTGTTGTCTCCGCTGGGCGTCAAGGGATGCGGCGGTAGGAAGGGAATGGTTAACACGATCCCTCCTAAGGCGCGAAAGCCGTGCTTCTCCAGTTTGACGGGACCTTTTCTCCCTCTAGCACGTGTTGATAGTTAACACTGTCACGCTACTCCGGCCCAGAACTTTGAAACTCCGGAGTCAGGCGTGCCTCTGAACATGAGTAGAGCTCTCGCCCCCCCCCCGCGCCGCAACACCCGGGGGGGGGGAAGACCGGGACCCAAACCACCACGCAGTTCTGGGATTTGGGAATGGGAGTAAGGGAAGGAAGGACTAGTCAGACTTGAACCCCAGCCATCTATCATTTTTGCAGTTGCGCGCTGTTTCAGCAAAGTTCAACAGCCCTGTGAGACACAAAGCCGACCAACCCTGCACCCAAGCACACCCTGGGATTATAAAGGCTTGTTCCATCTACGGGGGGGGGGGGAAGAGTCCCATCCTTAAAAAAGAACAAGCACTCTGCCTACTTTTCCAAACACGTTGCCTGACGAGGAGCCCTGTGCCCCTCGAAAGCTGACACACGCCCACAGAGAAGTCAGCCTAGCGAGCAGACACACAGAGAGAGAGAAGTCCTCGCCTCGATTCTGTCTCTCTTTCCGGCTTCCCCTGCCTGCCTCCGTGTTACCTTTGTGCCTGATGCTCCTCTTCCAGTCCTTGGCGGTCTCCCGGCCGCTGACGAACTGGAACTCGTTGGGGGTGAGCCACTCGCCCCGGTAGCGGATGGAGGGCCCTTTGCTGCCCTGGCACAACTTATTGATGTAGAGCAGCGCCTTGTTCTCGCCGCACTCGACCTCGATGCACGGCTCGCCGTTGTCAAAGAAGGGCTGGAAATCCGGGATGGAGGAGAAGCGCTCCAGCATCAGGTCCTCCGGGAGGGGGTGCGGGTGGGCGGCGGCGGCGTGGAAGTCCAGGTAGGCGCGCTGCTGGTGCTGGTGATGGTGGTGGGCGGCGGTGGCGAAGATCTGCTCGTAGGCGGGCGGGTGGGGGGTCACCACGGGGATGGCGGCGGCCGCCAAGGGGACCAGGTAATCGGGCAAGGTCTCCATGGGCTGGTTGAAGGCGGCCAGCGCCAGCTCCTCGCGGTCCGGGCGCTCCCTCTTGATAGCCGGCATGGTGCTGGCGGCGGCGACGCGCTCAGCCGGCGGCGGCAGCAGCAGGAGCAGCGGCGGCGGCTCCCTTTCCCAGGCTGCAAGTTGCGCTCTCGGAATCAGCCTCCCGCAGCAAGAGCAGCAGCAGCAGCAGCACCTTGCAGGCGCCGGCTGGAGCGGCGGCGAGGAGCCCGCTGCTGACGGTGCTTCTTGCAAAGGTCCCCAGCGGCGGCGGCGCAGCAGCCAAGGGGCGCCGGGATCCCGCAGCCAGCAACCCGAGCTTAATGCGCCCAGGAGGAGTTCAGAGCGGCGGCGGCTGCAGATCTGCCCCTCCGGGTTAATACTTGACATCTTGGCCAGGGAGAGGGCGCCGCCACAGCCGCCGACGCCGCCGGAGACATGGTTTCGGTCGCCAGAGGTTTATTGATCGCCGCCACACGCCCCCCCCCCGCCGCCGCCCCCCAAGCCGCCGATCGACCCTGCGCCTCTGCGCTCGCTCGCGCTCGCTTCCCCCTACGCCCACCCCTCCCCGGCCGGAGTATCCCCTTCTGGCTTGCCCTCCATCCCACGCAGGGTGGCTTTGTCTTTCTTACATTATTTTTAATCTCTCATTCAGACCAAGTTAGTTGGCTTTCTCGCTCTCTGTGCGTGCTTTTTTCAAAAATAAAAGATAATTTTTAGAGTATTAAAGACAACCCTTGCAACAACCCACCGCCACCCGCCTTATCCTCCTCACTCTGCTTTCCTTTCCACGCAAGAGACCCTCTCCTTCCCCGCCACTTGCAAAAATAAGAAGAAATTCAATTTATAAATATATATTGCAACCTTTAGTTTTTCTACCCTCCCCTTTTAGCTTTTGTTGTAGCGAGAGCAACTTTTGAACAGCTATCTCCCCACTCTAAAATAATCAGAATGTCAAAACCCACCCTCATGCATCCACACGTGCACCTGCAAAGGGGGGTTCTCAAACAATCACACACACACCAAACCCCGCAGTCTATGGATTTGTTCTAGCTGAAGGATCCATTTCTAGGCTACAATTAAAAAAAAATTAAGCAGCTCCACAAGATGGGTCAACAATTGACCCCCACGCACCCCGATACCCAAAGACATCGCCCCTCCCTTTACTGGAGGGAGGGCGGCTCTATTTGCTGGGTTTCCACCTCTCTCCCTCCCACGTCCCCGTGACAGAAACTTATATATTGATATATTTTCAGAAGTCAGCGTGGAGTTCAGGCAGACTCCAACCAAACAAGTTTCCCCCGCCGCCGCCACTTCTCTAACGTGCCCCATTTAAACTGCACAAGGCGCTTGCAAAAAAAAAAAAGGGGGGGGAGAGAGGCGAAAAAAGTGGAAGGTTGGGAGACCAAGTCTGGGAGAGGGGGTAAGCGACGGGCAACCGCTGCTGTCAATGAACCACAGAAACCTCTTTTTTTCCCTCTCCCTTAAAAAGCCAAAGTTAAAAACCTGGAGTGGTGGCTTAATAAGGCTGCTCTCCTTACCTGCCCACTGTGGATGCCCTCTAGGCTGTGGGGAAGGGGGGTGTCATTGAGGCAATGCCCCCGGCACTTATTTTTCAACGGGAGGGCTCACTCACTCTGCCTTGGGCGTATGCAGAGGGACATATTTTCCTCTGTAAGCCCAGGTAGGACAACACTGGTGCTTTGGAGGAATGGGCTTCCAGATCGAGGTGGGCGTGGCTTCCAGGTAGCATTGAGCCCCAGAATATATTTCTTTCCATGAGCAATCTTACTAGGAGGTCATTCTGTTGCATCCTCCAGATTCACAACTCCCCACCAACCCCAGCCAGCAAGGCCAAGAGCCAGGGAGGAGCTGTAGTCCAGCGACACCGGGGAAGCCCCAACCTTTCCCCATCCCTGCCCTCCAGTACTGCATCACCCCATGTTGTCTTCAAGGACAACTGTCTTCAAATCATGTCCAGCTCAAACATCTTAACAGTCCCTTCACCCACCACAAGGTTCTTGATTTGACAGGGATGTATCTGGTGGAAACAGACCTCAAGGAAGAACAAGGGGTTCCTGGCCTGAATGGGGATGATTCCTTTTTTGGGGGGGAAGGGGCTCCTGTGCTTTTGACAGCCACACAGATTCTGTTGGGGAAAACATGCTTTAGTCAGAGAGAAAGCCAACACCAGGGCCACTGTGTTCTCCACACAGTGATCTCTGGGCCAAGAAGGGTCAGCTGGTCACTTCCATCATACAACTGGCCCTATATCATGTCTTCCTTGCGGGCTTCCCAGAGGCATCTAGTTGGCCACTGTGAGTACAGGATGTGGGACTAGACGAGCCACTGGCCTGATCCAGCAGCCAGGCTCTTCTTATGCTTGTATTCATCATACTCTCCTTGGATGGCTTTGAAAGAAGATTGGACAAATTCAGGGAGGGTAAGGCTAGCAATCGCTACCAGTCAAGCATGGCTATGTCCTGCCTCTACTGTCAGAGCCAGTATGTTTCTGGATACCAGTTGCTGGAAACTGCAGGAGGACCGGAGCACTGTTGTACTCAGGTCCTGCTTGCGACTTCCTATAGTGGGCATCTGTTGGCCACAGGATGCTGGATTAGATGGGCCACTGGCCTCATCCAGCAGCCTGGCTCTAATGTTAATCTAGCAGGAAGGGCAATTATGGAGCATATATCCTTAGGCACAGGACTACGTATAAATATGTATATTTATCTGCATTACATACAAGGCCCGTAACAAAGATGTAACAGAGTATGAGATGTATGTACAACCTTCTTGCCTGAAGCAAGTAGGCTAGATTAAATGTTCCCTACCCAGGCTCCCTAAGCGCACGAGAGGGAATGATCCTGTCACTTCAGCTGGACCTGGACACGCCCTCATTTAGCTAACATTTCTATATTAATTTCCAATTAGAGATTTTTTTTGTTTGAATGGTATGCTCCAAGCAACTGTGGTTGATGCTTAATGTATCATGCCTACTGACATCAGTAGGGCCCACCTCCATGACATCACTAAGGCCCACCCCATGACATCACTAGGGCCCGCCACTGAAATCTCAGGGTTTGGGATGCTTCTGACCTGGCAACCCTAATGTACAAAGATCTACCAATAAAGACCACTTTATTCCTTATCTACCCAGTAGGCCACTGTGGGTAAGGCTTCTCCTGGAAGTCCCAAAGAGATCAGAAGCCCCCTCTACAGTAACTTAGAGGGGGGCCTTCAGCGCAGCTGCCCCTGCTCTGTGGAACAGCATCCCTGTCGAGATACGGCAGGCGCCCACTCTCTGCACTTTCAGGAAACAATTGCATAGTTTTTTGTTCCCACAAGGCTTTCCCAGCTGAATAAATGGGTCTCTGTCAAAATAAGGGTGTCTGTTTTGTACTGTTGTTGTGTACTTCTTCACACAGCACCTAGTTAAACTATGGAATTCGCTCCCACAAGAGGCAGTGACGGCGACCAACTTGGATGGCTTTAAAAGAGGGTTAGACAAATTCATGGAGGAGAAGGCTATCAAGGGCTACTAGCCATGAGGACCACGCTGTGCCGCAACAGTCAGAAGCAGCATGCTGGTGAATACCAGTTGCTGGGAATCACAAATGGAGAGAGCTGCTCTTGCGCTCAGGTCCTGCTTGTGGGGTTCACATTGGGGCATCTGGTTGTCCACTGTGACAACAGGATGCTGGACTAGGTGGGCCCCCTTTGGCCTCATCCAGCAGCCAGGCTCTTCTGATGTTGTTTTGTAACTGTTTTTATTGTACATCGCCTTGAGACAATTGTATAGAAGGCAACTAATAACTTAACAATAATGGTAATAATAAAGTGTGGCATCTCTCTTTCACACAACACTGATTAGTTTTGTATATATATTTTTGGCAAAGCTATCGGATGAAGGAAAAATGACTTTTGGGGTACTTTATCATTATTATTATTGGAGGCGGTAGCAGCAACTGGTGGCTCCATGTCAGTGGGGCAGTGGAATCCGCTCTGTGTTTTAGTCTGAACCTTCAAGGAGCTGAAGCACCTTGGATAGCTCCTTGAAAGTTCGGACTAAAATCCAGAGTGGATTCCTACTGGCACGGAGTGAGGAGCTGCCACTGATTATTTTTCTTATTATTTATATCTTGTCCTTTCTCCCAAAGGAGCCCAGGGCGGCAACCAGTACATCCGAAGCCACCAAGCTGCCTGTCCTAAAACATCTGTATTTGGCTTCTGCCAGGCAAACATTTGGGCCACTGTATCCCTGATCTGCTGCTGATCCTGTCCAGATGGTCTTACATACAGTAACAAACTGGGGGAAAGGAGCCAGAGAAATTATTAAAAATAACAAGCAAATGAAAACAACCCACCACCACCTTTTTCTCCACTCCCCCCTCCTACCCACCTGATTCACACCCTACCCACAGAGGAAGGGGAGCGTTGACCCTAGTTTGTGGTTCACAACTTGGGGGTGTTGGGCGATATCCTTCCTGATGGCCACATTTACTGCTTTCCATTAAAAGTTTAATGGCATGATTTAAAACATTACATTAAAACGAATTGCATGTTTACTTGCCAATATTTCTCTGTATTTAAAAAAATGTTGTTTTTTAAAAAAATACTATTTTTTAAAAAAATGGATGATGAAGTAAAGCTTGGCTGGCTGCCTACCACAAAATGAACTATTTCCCACCCTCATTTAGAATATTTGAAACTGTTTGGAGTCAAGCAGCCCCCTTAAAGCTCTGACAATTAAGAGAAATGCGTCTCCACAGTGGCGAAGACAGATGCAGCAAAGCACAGAGTTCCGTCTCCCTGCTCGCTGCTGACGACCAAGCTGGCACCAAAAATGGGTTTGTCAGAGAAGCTGTGCGCTCTGTCAGAGCTCTACGAGATTCTGAATGCAGGATGGCACAGAGAGGGTGCTCTGTTAACAGAAGAGTTTATGCTTTTGATTCTGCATCCAGGTTAGGCACTGGGGTGCTGCTTTGGGAAAACCTTTGCCTCAAGGATACACCCCACCCACCCTTATTTGAAGGGTCAGTGTGGTATAGTGGTTAGAGAGGGTCAGACTAGGACCTGGAAGGCCAGGGTTCAAATCATCACAAAGTTCACTGGGTGACCTTGGGTCAGTCACTGGGTTCTATCCTATCTGTACTATAATATTTATTTATTACATGTACACCCCACCTTTCCTCCAAGGAAATCGAGGTAGTGTACATTTATTTATTAATTTTATAAAATTTATATACCGCTTGATTGTTAAAACAAACGGGGGGAAAACAACAACCCCAGACAAGCAGGGATTTGAACTCTGGTCTCTCAGCTCAGTCTAACATTCAAACCACTACACCTATTCTTTGCAGGCACCTGCCCTAAGCGTAAGAAAAGCAGAGACTCTCTGAACAGTCCCTCTCAACCCAACTTGTTCAGAGGGAGGTATACACAGGAAGCATTCTTTGAGTCATTCACCTTCAACAGGTGGGTCATCAACATCGCAAACTAACATTAGTTGCAACAGTGGCACCAACACCACCATTTCTCCCTTTATTTCCTGGTGGAGAGAGAGAGGGAAGACAAAAACGTGACATGTATGCTAAAAACATTAAAAGCAGACTGGGGTTAAAGGTGGGTCCTAGGCCTATAAAAGCTAAAGAATATCGCTTTAAGGCATTTTGGCCCCGGACCATTTATAGTTTTAAAGGACAAAATTAGCACTTTAAATTGCACCATTAAATGGTGCCTGGAAACCTATATGTGTAGTTCTTTAAGGCCAGGTGATCAGTTCCTGTTAAAATGTAAATGTACGCCTTCAAGTCAATCCCGACTTATGGAGACCCTATGAATAGGGTTTTCATGGTAAGCGGTATTCAGAGGTGGTTTACCATTGCCTCCCTCTGAGGCTGAGAGGCAGTGACTGGCCCAAGGTCACCCTAAGTGGGGATTTGAACCCTGGTATCCCAGGTTGTAGTCCAACACCTTAACCACTACACCACACTGGCTCCCCAGTTCCTGTTAGCAATCTGCTTACCAGAGTTTGGACCAGCTCTTCAAAGGCAAGCTTCCTACAGAGTGCATTATAACAAACCAACTTAGAAACTGCAGAGGTGCCTATCACCTTGGCCAAGTCCCTAGACCTTTAAGCTTAAGATGCTAGAAACCGAACCCAGTACTTTATGCAGACTAAACAGATCAACAGTGTGTTTTGCAACTTACTAGCTTATCTTACATTCAGTGGAGCTAATGTCTTGCAAGGAAGTCTGCTTTCCCACCACAACCCCAGCAGCTCAGCTTCTGCAAAATTCAA
This sequence comes from Rhineura floridana, assembly GCF_030035675.1. Taxonomy (NCBI): domain Eukaryota; kingdom Metazoa; phylum Chordata; class Lepidosauria; order Squamata; family Rhineuridae; genus Rhineura; species Rhineura floridana. The sequence continues at coordinate 22,340,941 of NC_084497.1, read as the reverse complement.
CTTAATTATTTTGCAGACGAACTGTGGTCTTTATATGGAGCTTAAACTGGAGACGCCGCAGGTTTACACTGTTTAAAGCTAACTTGGACAGAAGACTTCTGTATCCTCGAGCCATTATTCTCCAGAAAGTATTCCAGAGGCTAGATCTGACTCTAATTGGAGCGGGGGTGGATCCCAGAATAACAACCCAGGAAACTGCCTTATTCTCAGTCTCACTCAGTATTATCGTTCCAGTCTCACAGCAGCTCTAATAATAATAATAATAATTTTAAAAAATTGAGATGCAAGGAGGCCCAGGTTCAAATTTCCATTCAGCCAGAAAGCTCAGTGGGTGACCTTGGCCCATCTCTCAATTTGATATACACTGAGCAGAGGGTTGGACTAGATGACCCCCAAGATCCCTTCCAACTAGTGGAGGCTGGTCTGTTAGGGCAAATAGAGCGCTGCCCCACCATCCTCAATCTACGCCTACTGTTGGCTTCCCTGCCTTCTGCCCTACCACTCCCAATGGGCTCCAGCAATTACTTGGATTAGCCACCTAATACAAGCTGTCTCTAGGCGATTTGCATACAAAATTTTAAAACAAACAGCCTTCAAAAACTAAAAATAAATCAACAATACCCACAAAAAAAATACAAAATGCAAAAAACACCAACACTAGGCATCACCAGCATGGGAGTCATAATAACCAGTTCATCACTTTCCACTGTAAGAACGTAAGAGCCTGACTACTTGACCAGGCCGATGGCTCATTTAGTCCATCATCCTGTCCTCACAGTGGCCAACCAGATGCTCCAAAGGAAAGCCCGACAACAAGACATGAGTGCAGCAACAACTCTCCCCACTTGTGATTCCCAGAACTGGTATTCAGAGGCACTGCCTCTGACAGTGTAGGCAACCTACCTACCGGAGTTGTTGGAAGGGAGCGGGGAGGAGAGACCATGAACAGAGTGCAGAGTAGTGTCTGCACTGGCTGGCTGCAACTCTCCATGATTTCAGACAGGGAGTCTCTCCCAGCCCTACCTGGAGATGCCAGGGATCGAACCTGGGCGTAAAGCAGGTGCTCTACCACTTGAGATCCTTGGGAGAAAGGTGGTATGTGTAAATATAGTAAGTCAGGAATAATCAATGTGGTGCCCTCCAGATGTTGTTGGCCTCCGACTCCCATCTGTTTCAATCAGAATGGTAAGGAACGATCAGAGTTGCAGTCCAATAACATCTGGATGGCATCCCGTTGGCCACCACTGTAGTTCATAAAGAGTGCCACTGCACTCTCTTCCCAAGGAGTAAAAAAAAACCTGCTGATTTGTATGCAAGTGGGCAAACCAGAGTGAAGATGGAATATGGAAAGCCCCATGTGCAAACAAGGTTTAATTTGTAGAATGCTAAGCTGAGCAGCAGGAAAGCATTTGGAAGTCAGATGGCAGGATGAGTCCCTGCTGGGTTCAGACCGCAAGAATTTTGCTTCAGCAGGAGATGTGGAGCCCAGCCGTGTGACGCAGGCAGGGTGGTATTTGGCCTGCTGTCACCACCCAGTTTCCCCAACGGGAAACTGACTTTAAACCAGAGGAAGGGGAGCCTTTTTCAGCCCAAGGACTGGGCACAACTTTCCGGGGGCCACCTGTCACTGGTGGGTGGGGCCAGAGGCTGAGGTGGGCGGAGCAAAACCATGAATTGCACCTTTGTACAGGGAGCCAGTTTCCATATACGCAGTCTTTCTATCCCCCACCTAGGAAAGCAAGATGCATCAGCATGCCAGGCAAAAACACTCAAGGAGGGTGCCCACTTTTGCCACTGGCCCCACTCACCAGTGGCACGTGGCCCCTGGAAGGTTGCCCAGAAGGGAATGTGGCCCTTGGTCTGCAAGGAGGTTGAATCGTCTGGTCCCTGCCTCCTTCTCCAACTCTCTTTGGGACACTCTCCTTTTGTGAACTTCTCCACCCTAATAAAATTGTCATGTCACCTACTAGGGGACAGGCATTGTTTTCTCCAGCTTGCTGGAACAACAGGAATAAAATCATCTCAGCAGCCACTTTGGTTTTGCTCGATACCTTAAAAAGACTCAGGTCACAGGCCCATGGCATGAACGTGCATATGCTAATTTATATGTATGGCAGACTTTCAAGGGCTGAGTAGGAACAACATCCATGTCTGTCAGGGTTTACTCTGAGCTATGGGATGCCAACATGATTTTCTGGGCCCACTGCACTGTATACCTGCTTGGTGTTGCCCCATTATTATTATTATTATTATTATTATTATTATTATTATTATTATTATTATTATTATTATTATTATTATTATTATTATTTCCTGCCCTTCCTGCCCAAGGCTGCAAACAAGAACAATAAAAACACTCTAAAACATCTTAAAAGCAGACTTTAAAATATATTAAAACAAAGCATATTTAAAAACATATTAAAACAAAACAGCTTTAAAAGCATCTTAAAAAGCATCACAGACGCAGACTGAGATAAGGCCTCTACTTAAAAGGCTTGTTGAAAGAGGTAGGGCCTTTTCAGTGGTGGTTCCCCATTTGTGGAATGCCCTCCCCAGTGAGGTGTGTTTGTCTCCCTCATTATTAACTTTCAAGAGGAATGTAAAAACATTCTTGTTCACCCAGGCATTTGGTGGCTGAAATATACTGTTCCTGGCAACCCTGAGATCAGTGGTTGACAAAATGTTTTTAATATGTTATTTTAAAAATGTATTATTGATGTGTTTGCCACTCTGGGCTCCTTCAGGAGGAAGGATGTGATATAAATGGGATATAAAGCTCTGCTTCTCTGTAACATCTGAATCAGGAGAGATCGTGCAAACCCTGGACCAGTGCCTGGACTTGGTGATGTGCTGGATGAGGGCCAATAAACTGTGTCTGAATCCTAGCAAGATGGAGGCACTGTGGGTTGGTGGTTCCCGAGTACAGATAATTGGTCAGTTGCCTGCTTTGGATGGAGTCGAACTCCCTCTGAAAGAGCAGGTCCGTAGTCGGGGGATCCTTCTGGATCCATCTTTGTTACTAGAGGCCCAGATGACCTCTGTGGCTAGGAGTGTCATTTACCAGCTTCGGCTGGTAAGACAGCTGTGGCTGTTTCTGGACCAGGATAGCCTGGCCACTGTTGTCCATGCACTGGTAACCCGCACGCTGAATTACGGTAAGGTGCTCTATGTGGTGTTGCCCTTGAGGTTGGTCCGAAAGCTACAGCTGGTGCAAAATACAGCAGCTCAACTGCTCACTGGGACAGGTTATCGCCAACGTGCCACCCTGCCACTGAAAGAAATGCACTGGCCGCCCATTAGCTACTGGTCCAAGTTCAAGTTTCTGGTTTTGGAGTACAAAGCCCTATACAGCTTAGGAGCAGGACACCTGAAAGATTGTCTTACCCTTGTATACCCAGTTGATCACTGCACGCTGCAGGTGAGCTCCTCCTGCAGATGCCATCTTATCAGGAGGTCCTTTCCACGCAACATAGGAAGCAGACCTTTAGTGTTGTGGCACCTACCCTTTGGAATTCCCTCCCCTTAAATATTAGACACAGGGAGCCAGTGTGGTGTAGTGGTTAGAGTGTTGGACTACGACCTGGGAGACCAGGATTCGAATCCCCACACAGTCATGAAGTTCACTGGGTGGCCTTGGGCCAGTCCCTGCCTCTCAGCCTCAGAGGAAGGCAATAGTAAACCACTTCTGAATACCATCATGAAAACCCTATTCATAGGGTCGCCATAAGTAAGAAATATTAGACAGGTGCCATCTCTTGTTATCTTTTTGGTGTTTATTGAAGACTTTCCACTTTCAACAAGCCTTTTAAGTAGAGACCGTATCCCAGTCTGCATCTGTGTTGGAATTGCGTTTTAAGATGTTTTTAATTTTTTTAAAAAAAGATGTTTTTAAGGATGTTTTGTTTTAATATGTTTTTAAAGATGTTTTGTTTTAATTTATTTTAAAGTCTGTTTTAAATATGTTTTAGAGTGTTTTTAGTCTTTTTGTTTACTGCCCTTGGCTCCTACTGGGAGGAGGGGCAGAATATACATTTTATTATTACAGAGATGTCTCTGTGAAGATCACAGATGGAGGAAGAGGCAAGGCTAACAAAGGATGGGCATAAGTCAATTTAGAGTGGGCAGAGTTGCTAGAGCTTGGGGCAGGATCCATCTGACCTTTGGCTTCCAGGGCTCTAGTAGCAGCACACAGATCTATCGGGTTCTAGTCCCAGCAGCTCCTGGGAATATGTGCAATTGCTTGTAAAATGTGTTGAACTGTTTTTGGAATGCTTTTTAAAAGATTGTTTGTTTGCCACTCTGGACTCCTTCAGGAGGAAGGGCAAGATGCAATAATAAAATAAAATAATAATGGGCCCTCTGCCCCACCCACATTCTGTTGGCAAGAACCACTCCTTATGTACATGGTAAAACTAAAAGAAGGGCCTCTGGGTAAATTAAAACGATGGATAACAGAGGTCTCACGGACACTGTGCTTGGTACTCCATCCAGTTAGCCAGGGTCAGGGACCTTGTGGCCATCCAGATGTGGTTGGACTACAACTCCCATCATCCCTGACCACCGGCCATGCTGGGAGCTGTAATCCAAAATATCTAGAGGACTTCTGGTTGTAGAAAGAAGACTGTCCTAGATCTTTCGTTCTGGACCGTGTCTAGCACTGCCAAACCACATGAGGCCTTGCGCTCAGTGTGCTGAGCAGGCAAGCATGGCGGCTTCACCAGAGTCCTGTTCAGTGGGATCAGCATTGGAGGTCAGACTAGCCTAAGGCCAGACTACTTCATTAGGGGAGATGTTTTGACAGCGCGGCTGCTGAGAATAACAGCCGGCAAAGGGGGGGGGGAGGCTGAGGGAGCGGACTTTTGGGTTGGGTGACGGGGGGGGCTAAGGAATGAGGATGCAAGGCCTTATTTTTAGTTGTTTAATTACTGGAAAAATCCAAGGGAGACTGAAAAAGGCCAAAGTTCCACATTGGCTTCTCGGAACGTTGGAAGAAATATCCACAGACAATAAAATTTTCCCCTTTTCCTGAAAAAGCATCTAAGAGCTCACATCTCTCCCCCCCCCTGAAAAACTGCCCTAAAGATGCACCACTTGCAGAGGAAGGAAACTTTCCTTAAGTGTCAAACTGCCTGTCCCCGATAATAAAATAGGATGGAATTAGAAATCTGTCCTTGTTTGGATTGGGATGAGGCCTTTGATACTGTTACCACACACCCGTGATTTTTATTTGTTTGTTTGTTTGTTTGTTTGTTTTCTCTTACACTCTCTCCCCCCCCCACCACATTTTTCCTTTTAGTCTTATTCCCCAGACAAGGGATTAATTGAAGTAAACCCGTTGCCAGGACAACCACACAATGTGGAGCTTTAATCAAACAAAACTCCGATAAGATGGGAAAGAGAGGTAAAGACTGAGGAAACAAAACCCAAAACACACACGAAATATTAAGACCCATGGCTAAACTACACCAAATGCTGCAAAGATATGAACAGGTGGCTTCTCTGCCTCCGAGAATTTTAGACAGAGTTGAGTCAGAGGCTTGTCATCACCCTGACCGTGAGGCAAACTGGCGTTTGGGGCAGATTCAAGGTGCCAATAAAAAGCAGCAGGCAGGCAGATCGGGGTCTGTGGCAGGGATGAGGCACCAAGGGCTGCATTCCCTTCTTGGAAACCTCCCAAGGGCCACATGCCAGTGGTGAAGTGGGCGGAGCAACAAATGTAAATTTTACCTTGGTCCAGTAGGGTAGTTTCTACACATACTTATACACCCGTCTCTACTCAGGCCACCGAGAGGCATCATCAGAGTTCAAGGACTGTGCAAAAACACTCGAGGATGTGAAACAGGGTCAGTGAAAGCTGTGGCCTCAGAAAGGGGAGGCCTGTGGCTCAGTGTTTAGAGCACCTGCTTTGCATAGAAAGGTACCAGGTTCAATCCCTGGCAACTCCAGGTAAGGCTGGGAGAGATCCCTGCCTGAAACTCTAGAGAGCCGCTGCCAGTCAGTGTAGACAATATTCAGCTAAATGGACCAAAAGGTCTGACTTGGTATAAGGCAGCTTCCTGTGTAGACGAGGGGATGTGGCTGAGGAGGGGGTATGGCCCGGGGAAGTTCCCAAGGGCCAGTCGGACAAGCCTGGAGGGCCATGTTTGGTTTCCAGGCCTGAGGTCCTCCCCAACTTCCTCACAATAAAACCACTTCACTTGCCTTCCCGTTCTGCAGTGTGTACGGAGCACTGCGCAGCTTCCTTGAAACAATGCCAGTAGTTAAACTGGCCATATCTTGTATAGCCCTACTCCTCTATCCTCTGGGCCACACCCCACAAAGGTTTTCCCTAGCCAATTCTGTTGCTGTTTTGCTTCGAAGCCAGGAGTTTGCTTCAGGCGAGCGTGCACAATTACCAGCCATGTGTTAGACAGTTTGACAGGCATCAGCGGCCCACTCTGAAAACAAGCCCATCGTCCAATTTATTCTTCTTCTTTTTTATTTATTTATATAAAGTATTTCTATACCACCATATCATATCAGGGCAGCGTACAATGTTAAAACACAAAACACTGCTTAAAAAAAATGCAGATAATCATTAAGCTGATTGGCTGATCAATATTAAACTTACACAGCTTCAAAGGCCTGTCAGCCTTTTAAAAAAAAGTCTTCAAGAGATGCCTGAATGTCAAAAGCGAGGATGCCTGTCGAATCTCTGTGGAAGAATGTTCCACAGTGGGACTGGCAGCACAAGATGCCTGATTTTTGGTTGAGGTCAGTTGGGCGTCTCCAACACAGCGGACAACTAACAGTGCTGTTCTGGATGATCTCAGTGACTGGGCTGAGATATAAAGACTTAGGCTGTCCTTAAGGTACCTGGCCTGCACCCAAGTTGTTTAGAGCTTTGTATATCAACACAAGAACCTTGAACCTGGTCCAGTAGCAACTGTGAAAGCTACTGAGGAACAGCATGTATCAATCAATTAAAAGATAAGTGTGTGTGTGCGCGTGCATGCACACGTGCTAGGAATGAACAAGAATTTCAATTCAGTTTGCATTTCAAGCCGAATCTATCGGATATGCACTTTCTGAAACAACATGAGGACCGAAACACAGCCAACCTTCGAAATTTACACTAATTTGAGTTTTGCAATGCAGTTCACCAACAAACAATTTTTACAAAAACTGCATGTATTAGGGGAAAGTGGGCATAAAAATGAACATATGAGTGAAAACAACATGCAGAAATGAATTATATGGTGAGAAGTGGCTTGCAAAAATGTGTACATTAGTCAAAAATACCTACAAAAATGTGTTTATTAGGAGAAATTCGTACTAACATGCTGGAATATTTTCACGAGGATTAAAAAAAAACAATTTGCTGCAGACATGTGGAGAATTGCATTTAACATTGGAAGAATGAGAAACTGAGAGAACTGAAACTGACAGAGCTTTCCATCCCTACTTGTGTGCACATGGATGAATATATTTATTATTTATTTATTTGTATATAAAGATATATTGGGGAGAACAGACAGACAGAAAGTGCTCTTGCCTTGTTTATTTTCTAGCAGGAGTTCTGGAGGGGAGGAGGAGAAGCCCCATTTCTTTCAGTTTGCTTCATCTGTGCCTTCCCTCTCCCTCTGACTACTCATTGCTGACTCCCACAAGGGCAGTTCCGAGACAGACACGGCTGCAATTCATCAAAGAGGAGGCATAAGTCTTTGATGACAGGCCTGTCGCGGATCACACTGACGCAAGCGATGCAATGGGGTAAGGTAGCAGCGGAGCACAGCAGAGGAGAGGAAGGGCCTGGAGGTGGCCAGCCCTCTCACCATGCCAAGAAACAAAAATCCTGGGAACTGTAGCTTGTTGAGGGTGCTGGGGATTGTAGCTCTGTGAGAAGGTAAACGTAAATGTACTGCCTTCAAGTCGATTCCGACTTATGGCGACCCTATGAATAGGATTTTCATGAGGCTGAGAGGCAGTGACTGGCCCAAGGTCACCCAGTGAGTTTCATGGCTGTGTGGGGATTCGAACCGTGGTCTCCCAGGTCGTAGTTCAACACCTTAACCACTACGCCACACTGGCTCTACAGTTCCCAAAATTCTTGGGGGTGGGAAATGTGCTTTAAGTGTATGGTTTGTGTAGGCAGCCTGTGTGTGTAACTGTCACAGAGACCCCATCTCCATCTAAGAATAGACAAATCTATCAATTTCAGTTTCTTAGTTACTTATTTTTCCAACCCTGAGTTCAGTTTCTGCATCACATTAAATAATCACGATAAATGCTGTAAATTGGGGGTGGTTAACTCAGAGACTTTGCCCAGCATAGAGCCCCTCCCCAAAAAAGTCATTAAAAATAATAATTTTAACTGCTCCCATAGTCCCTGCTGTGATACTATGATGGGAGTAAATCCCACTGAATTCAACGGGCTTGCTTTTGAGTAGGCATGCATAGGCCTGCACTGTAATTTACATTCATTCATTTCAATGGACTGGAGTATAACTTACTTAGAACCCTGTAAGTTGATTACACCCAATTTTACACTTCATTCATACCTACTTTGATTTGTGCCCCCACCTGGGGGGGTTACACATTGATCAATGTGACCCCTCAGTCAACACGGCAAGGCCCTACATGTGAGTAATGTGTGAGTAGGGCTTGAGCGGACCAGTGAACAAGAGCACTCCAACATTTTGTTGCAGATCCCACTTGTCATGTCTGCTGGCCATAGCAGACCAGGTTGACAGATCTGGTTTATGAACTTTAAGAACATGCCCCAGGATCCTTTGCAGCACACAGGACTCCCTGTGGCAGAGGCTCCGGATTTCCACGCCAGACAAGTTAACGTAGAAGTATCCCCTTAAGGTTCAATGACTGGGGCTGCATACACAGCATATATTTAAATTTATAACACATGACTTCCCCCCAAAGAATCCCTAGTTTGTTAAGGATGCTGGGAACTGTAGCTCTGTGAGGAGTAAACTATAGTTCCCAGTATTCTTTGGGGGGAGAAGTGTTTTAAATGCATGCTGTGTATGCACAGCCTGAAAAACACCTGTGTGCTATTTTTTCTATCTGCCAAGATCTATTTATACTGCTCATTTTCTTCCTTTTCTCTCTGTTTCCAAAATGGTGCCACTGGTATGACCTTCCTTAAGGTTTGGCACAGCTGCGCACAGTGAACGATCCACCCGCTGAAGGTGGCCTCAACTATTACGATGGTTGTTTATCATTTCTATGCGGTGTACTATCAAGCAACACCATCGTGGGATTTATTTTATTTTATTTTAAAAGATTCACCGTGCCTCCGGCCTCAAGCCACCTGCTCGGCCAACAGACAGGGGACAGCTTGAGATGGACTCCTTTTTTTTTTTAATCTCGCCAGAGCGGCTTCCGTCTTTAACCCGATCATTGACAGGAGCTGGGCGGCAAGCCAGCTGCTCCCGGAGCCTGCGCCCAGGTCAAAGCGACATCAAAGGCGAGACTGCAAGGCCTGTCTCCTTACATTTGTCGCTTGGCATCTGAGTTTCCCATTTCATCCCCCACCTTTTTTCACGTTTGTAGTCTTGAAAGAAGGTTCTGAGTTGTAGCGCTGAAGCAAAGGGAAGGCGGGGTGCAGGGTGGGAATCAACCATTCATCCACAGATCTGATAGGACATGTCGTAGTCCCCGCACTTCTTCCACCAACACATGCACACATCTTGAAACACTCAGTAAAGAGTGCCTAAACTTTGCTTGAGGTATCAGACAGCCACATTAACCAGGCCTGGAGTCAGCAGCACGTGGCATCCTTGGGCAGTCGCTAGGGCATTAGAAGTGCAAGGCCCACCACTGACTAATGTCCTGGCTTCTTTTTTTCCCTCTGGTGTTGAGCAAAGGAGAGCCACCATTTAAAAACGTAAGAATAGCCCATGTCGTCCAGCATCCTGATCTTACAGTGGCCAACCAGATGCCCCAATGGGAAGCCCTAAAGCAGGACTTGAGTGCAAGAGCAACTCTCCCCTCTTGCAATTTCCAAGAAGTTTATATTCAGAGGCAAAGTGCCCCAAACAGTGGAGGGAATATATAACTAGTATCCATTGCTATCCTCTTGGAATTTATCTAAACAAGTTTTAAACTACCCAAGAAGAGTATGATCATAGAATAGTAGAGTTGAAACGGGCCTATAAGCTCATTGAGTCCAATCCCCTGCTCAAGGCAGGAACCCACCTTGAAGCATCCCTGGCAGGTGGCTGTCCAGCTGCCTCTTAAATGCCTCCACCTCCCTAGGTCATTGATTCCATTGTCCTATCGCTCTAACAGTTAGGAAGTTTTTCCTGATGTTTAACTGGAATCTGGTTTCCTATAACTTGAGCCCATTATTCCGTGTCCTGCACTCTGGGATGATTGAGTAGAGATCCTGGCCTTCCTCTGTGTGTCAACCTTTCAAGTACTTGAAGAGCAGAGGGAAACAGTATTACAAAATGAAGCCAGAAGATTCAGGAGTGCAAGAGACAGTGAAAAAGAGAGCCAGTCAAAGGAGTTTAGAACCCTTCTCCCCGCCGAAGGGCTGCACTCCCTTGGAGGCAACATGTTGGGGCTACACACTGAAAGTGTACAGGGCAGTGTTCAAACCAGTGTTGGGTTGGACAACCCTTCTCTCTCTCTTTTTCTTCTTCCCCCTCCCTTGACACCCACATGAAATTAGAATGAGGGCCATAGGGTACCCACCCCTGGAGTAAATGAGGAAGTCAGCATAGGAATAACCCACTCCCATCTGGTAAAAAAATGGTACAGCCAGAATAATAGTGTGATATGTCATAAACAACTTTCACTTTAAAAAAAACCAAGTTTTCTGGCACCTTAGATACTAACAGAGTTATTATGGCATACGTGAGTCACTCCCAGTCTCTGTTGAGCCCAAGCTTGACACTATCAAATCTACAAATGAATAACCAAATACTGTTTTGCACCAACCTGATGGATACTGGTTTATACTGCCCAATTCCCTAGGCAGACAGGAAGGGTGTTTTTTTTGGGGGGGGGTGTACAGGTGTAGACTTTGACAGTCATTTCCCTTGTGAATAGAGAGTACTGACAGGCTCTAGTGTGGGTTTTGGGGGGGTGTCATTTCTGCTTATTTGCAAATATGCCCCTTGAGCACAAGGAGGAAGGAAGGCACCCAGGCGGTGCACACCTGTAGAGTATTATCCGTTCTACCCCCCCTCAAAAAACCCCACCAAGAACGTAGGAAGTTGCCGTATACTGGTCATTGTTCTATCTATCTCAGTATTGACTGGCTCTCCAAGGACTGTTCAGAAGTCTCTATGCAGCTACACCAAGAGCCTGAGCCTGAGACCTTCTGAATGCAAAACAGGCGCTCTTGCCACTGAGCTACAGACCCCTCCCCGTAACAGCATGTGCTTCAAGCCCCTGCCCCACCGCCAGCTTCCAAAATCCCCCCCAAAACAGAGTTCTAGGTGCTTTGCTGGATGCATATCACCTCCAGTCTCTTTTTCCCTAACTAAACACACCATACGCATGTGTGTGACGTTAGGGAGGGAAGGGCGGAAGTCAATTTTGCCTGCATTTCAGTGAGAAAGAACCTAATTCCCTCTTCTCAAACGAACATGCGAACCAAAATACAGCTCTCTTTTGATATCCGCACTTCTCTGACTTTTGCATTGCAGTGCTCCAACCAATATGTACAAACCCCGCATGTACCAGGACAAAGTTTATATTAAAATGGATATATTAGTGAAAATAAGATACAGAAATGCATCATCATATTAGGGGAAATTTGCAAAAATGCGTATGTTAGTCAAAACTCCATACCAACATGTGTTTATTATGAGGAATTCACTACAATTTCCAGAATGATTTAACAATCAGCCATTCTTCCCAGGGGACTCTAGGAACTGTAGTTCTCTGAAGGGAATAGGGATCTCCTAACCACTGTTAATACTTGTAACAAACTACAGTTCCCAAGATTCTCTGGGGGAATGAGTGTTGGATGTGGTATCATAGTGCTTTAAATGTATGGTGTGGATAGGGCCATAGTACTCAGATACCGAACACAAATAAAATCCATGCTCTGAGCTGATTCTCTCTCTACATACGCACATGCCGAGTTTTCCCCATTAGCTCAGCACAGCGCCTTCTGTACTTTAAACTGGGCATGTCTGGCGTGGACAGTTCCAGGCGCCCAAAAGCTGCTTCTGCTTCTGCTTCTGCTTCTGCTCTCTCTTGGCTAGGCCGAAGACAACCGCTTATCCTAATGAGATTTTGAGCTCTGCTTATCCCTTCAGTTCACTGAGGTTAAGTGCTATTGTACTCAGCGGCTGAAGCAAACTTTACAGCCCTTCATTCAATCTTATTGCAGAACAAAACCAGCCTGCATAGATGAATGATGAGATTATATTATTATTGTTGTTATTTTACAAACAGGTGCAATGTATGCATGCCACTATTTTGGCTTCCTTGAGGGCCACCCAGGCCAGAACTTAGGAAGCTTCATTATTCAAGGTCAAAGAGTATCTGTCCATCTAGCACAGTGTTGTCTGCACTGACTGGCAGCAGCAGTGCTGGCAAAGGATCCCTGCCATCGACCGCTACCTGACCCTTTTAACTAGAGATGCTGGGGAATGAACCTGAGGCCTCCGCCATGCCAAGCAGCTGCTCTGCGACTGACCTACAGTCCCTCTCCCTTCCTTAACCACAACTCGATGAGCTGCTTTCGACCAAGTCAAGCTACTGATCCATCCAGCTCACTATTGTCTATTCTGAAAGGGCAACAGCTTTCCAGGGTTCTGAAGTCTCCCAGATCTCAGCCAGGCAAAGGCCTCACTAAGTGAGGGCTTTCAATGGACATGGCAGGAACTCAACCCGGGACCCTTTTGCATGCAAAGCGTGTCTTCCACCATTCCACAATGGACTCAGCCTTTCACACCTAACGGAATATCTGCCTTATCCTAGGTCAGACTGCTTGTCCATTTAGCCCCTTATTTTTTGCTCTGGCTGGCAGCAGCAGCTCTTCAGGGTCTCTGGCAGAGAATCTCTCTCATCTAGTCGAGATTGGTCCATTAGGGCAAAATGGGGCACCGGCCTACTAACCTCAGTCTGCCCTCAGCCAGCCCTCACTTGCTTGACCTCTTACTTGCAACCAGTCCAGAGGGAGGTGGCCCTGCCTGTCAGCTTTCTCCTCCTCAGCAGAGATGGGGGCAAAACTAGAATGAGTTGCTCCACCGGCCATTGGCTTCGGCTCCACCAAAGCCGGCTCCCTGCCCTCCACCCCACCAATCCCAGTGGGCACCAGCCACCGCTACACCCATCACCCGCTACCTGATTGTTTCAACTGGAGTTGTTGTGGGCTGGGTGGGAAAGCAGGTGCTCTACCACTGACCGTGGTCTCTGAAGTGCCACAGGTTCCCCATCCCTGGTATTAAGGGACTGGGCTGGTTCAAACCTCGCTATTGCTATGAACTCACTAGCCAGCAAGCCTCTCTCTCTCTCTCTGCCTTCTATCTGTAATATGGCAATAACAGTAACAACAGCCTACTTTGCAGGACTGTTGTGTAAGGACTGTTGCCAGAAGCATGTGCAAAGTGCTTTGCACATTCTACGGGGCTATATAAAGCATCACTATTCTTTGGTCTGCAGTTATCTGGGATGTAATCCAAAACTGCCAAGGGTAGATGTGTTGCAAAGGTGCAAGTGATTATTTTAGTGCTCAGAATAAGAGAGTGGGAAGCTGCCCTGAAGCTCCTTCACAGGCCCTCCTGCGGCTGGGTCTCAAGCCTGTTGACTTCTCCCCCCCCATAGCCCCCTTCGCCCACCTGCTAGCCATAGTCCTGATGTAACGCATGCACACACACACACATGGCAGCTGCGATGGCTTCTCCCGATGTAATTAACAAGGAGCAAAGGCCTTTTGGGATGCATTAGCTTCAAGCAGCAGAGAGAGCGAATGGGAAAATAAATGGGCTCAGGAGCTCTGGGGACATTAGCGGGCTTGCAGACAGTGAGGAGGCAGCCAGCGGAACAGAAATATGGCTGGCCAAAAGGGGTAGGGTAGGGTGGGAAGGATATTTACGTCCCTTCCTCTTTCATGCGACAGAGAAAAGGAAGGCGGAAGGAAAGGAAATCTAAGGTAGAGGGTTTGACACGGAGCACCAGCACAAAGTCACATTCAGATGCATGGAGGGGGGAGCCTTGCTAAGCTGTAATGCAGGGCTCAAAACTGCTCTGAACATCAAGACAGCAGCTGGATCAGGCGACTGGCCCCTCAAGTCCAGCATCCTGTTCTCACAACAGCCAACCAGATGCCCCAGTGGGAAGCCTGAAAGCAGGACCCGAGTGCAGCAGCAACTCTCCCACAACTTGCAGATTCTCAGCAACTGGTATCCACAGCCATGCTGCCCCCGACAGTGGAGATGGAACATAGCCAACGTGGCTAGTAGCCATTGCTAGCCTCATCCCCCATGAATTTGCCTAATCCTCTTTGAAAGCCATCCAAGAAGGGTATGGTAGGTAAGGACGTAAGAAGAGCCTGGCTGCTGGACCAAGCCAGTAGCCCATCTAGCCCAGCCTCATGTTCTCACAGTGGCCAACCAGCTGCCTGCTATGGGCATCCCGCAAGCAGGACCTGAGTGCGAGAGCACCCTCCCAACTTGTGATTCCCAGCAACTGGCATTTCTGACCGTGGAGGTAAGATCATAACAACAAAAGAAGAATCCTGCTGCATCAGGCTAGTGGCCCAGCTAGTCAAGATGCCCCAACAGGAAGCCCGCAAGCAGGAAATTAGTGCAAGGGTTTCATGGGACCAGTTGTATGCTGGAGGTAACTGTTCTGGGCTCCCAAGAGCACTGTCTGGAGAACTCACCAGCCCTTGCTCTGACTTTCTCTCTGGGAAGAGGGACTGATTGTTCAACCACTTTGGGACCTGTAGCTCTGCCAGGGGAATAGGGGGTCTCCTCACATCTCTCAGCAGCCTTGACAAATGACAGTCCCCAGAATTCTTTGCGGGAAGCTATGACTGTTTAACGTAGTATGAAACTGCTTTCAGTGCAGATGGGGGCTGGGTCCCCACAATGACCAGCTACGGATGCTCCCAGACGGGGGCTTAATTTGCGTCGAACAGGTCGTTGAGCTATCGCAAACCAGTCACTGGGAACAGTTTTTTTTTTAACCATATTCGATTCCCCCCCCCATAAACCTGGATTAAATGGGGTGGGGGCACGGGGTGGCCAAAAACATTGCAGAGATGCTTCAGAAAACTTGCATGCAGGAGAATTCCAAATTCCACACCCAAAAAACCTGCCTGAAAGCAAATCCTCTATTCTTGTGTAAAGACCGTTAACTTAGGGATACAGGAAGCTGCCTTATACTGAGTCAGGCCAGTGGTCTATCTAGCTCAATACAGTCTACCCTGACGGGCAGTGCCTCTCCAGGGTTTCAGGCAGGGGTCTTTTCCCTAGCCCTACCTGGAGATGCCATTGAGGATTGAACCTGGGGCTTTCTGCATCCAAGGCAGATGCCTAGCACTGACCTACGGCGCTTCCATCAAGCAGAGCATGAGGGCTATAGCCATCTCACCTAGTGAGGTTCCCCCGTACTGGCATTCCGAAGCGGTGCTTCTGAGCCCAGAGATAGAATACAGTCACTCAAACTAGGAGCCCTTGATTATCTGTGCAAAAGGGGCAAGTATGATTCAACACTGGGTTATCTAGGACTGAACTGCTGAGGCAAAGGCATGCTTGAAAAATGGGATGGGAAGCCTCAAGCCTGGTGGAGAACGTAGCCCTCCAGGCCGTTGGACTCTCCCCAGGCCACGCCCCCTCAACCCCAGGCCATGCCCCCTCAACCCCAGGCCACGCCCCTCACTGCCCCTACTTTACACCCTCCTTGAGTGTTTCTGCCTGGCTGGATTGTGCCCATGACCTCTGATAATGGCTGCATTTAAAACACATTCCCCCCCTGCCCCCAAGAATCCCGGGGCCTGTAGTTTGTTACAGGTGCTGTGCATTGTAGCTCTGTGAGGGGTAGACTACAGTTCCCAGGATTCTTTGTGGGAAGGGAATGTGTGCTTAAATGTGCTTTTAGTGTATGGTGTATGTGTATGCAGCCAATGCAACTTGGTTGCCTGGGTGGAGGACACAGAAACTAGCCTGTTGTACAAAGGTAAAATGTACATCTGTTGCTCTACTGCCCAGCAGTGACATGTGTCCCGTCCCCCAGGTTGCCAAGAGGGGAATGTAGCCTTCAGGCTGAAAAAGTTTCTCCACTTCTGCCCTTAAATATAAAAAGAAGAAGAGCCACTCCAAGAAGCCTGAACTGCTTCCAGCACTGCTCCTCCCCAGCCAAGGGCCTCTTTCTTAACTCCCCCCTCCTGTCAACAACCTGGATGATTAATGGTCTGGCACTGGGGCAAAGGGAAACCCAGTCAGCTGAAGTGGGGCTGGGGAAAAGGTGAAATGTTAATTAAGGCCTGTAAACCATTTTGAAATCACTGGAATTAGGCGACAGAGCAGAGCATCCCGCCCTGGATCAAATAAAACACTAAAAAAATTAGCGTTGCAAGGAAGGTGCAATCGTTAGCTGTCGGCAGGAAAACTCAACTTCCTCTGCAGCAGGTACTCTCAGAATGTGTCATAGTGAGCCTCCCTTTTCTTCTTTTAGCCACCGTCGGGGCCGGCACAGATATTTTGCTGCCTGAGGCATTCCATGTACTGAAAATTCAGTAGAATCATACCTAAGGCTTGCAGGGGATACAGACTAAATGTCAAAAAGAGAGCTCTGCCCTCCAACATCTTTCTGATGCTCCTGGCCCCCCAGATGTGCTGCCTGGGGCAGTTGCCTCACTTTGCCTAATGGTAGGGCCATCCCCAGGCAGAGATGCTGCTTAAAACTAGTCAGACCTGCTGGCCACATATCTTTTTGTTAGGTAAACTAAAAGTGATATGGTGCTATGGGGACTAAGCAGGTAGACCAAGGGCAGCTAACATGGTGCCCTGCAGATGTTGTTGACTACAACTCCCATCATCCCATGGTGATTAGGACTGATAGGAGTTGCAGTCCAAAAAATCTGGAGGTCCAACACACTGGCTTCCCCAAGCACTTCTTGATACAAGACCATTTTGGGAATGCTCTGAATAGGATGAGAAACTGAGTAGAGAAAGAGGTCAGACCTTCCACCCACCTAGCTAAGGATGAGATAATCCAGGTATCTGTATGTGTGAGAGGGAGACGGCAGTTTGAGCCAGGGAAACAGGGTGAGAAAGGAACAGGGACACAGTGACCTTCTTCCAAAGGAAATCAAACCTGGCTCAGTGTTATGCCCCTAGAACTCCCCATTGAACAAAGTGGGCTGAGCATTACAATATGGTACAAACACACATATGGACTGCAGTGATTAATATAAGAGCAGGTCTTCTGGATGGGACTAAAGGTCCAGTTTATCCAGCCTCCTGTTTCCAGCAGTGGCCAACTAGATACCTCTGGGAAGCCCACAAGTAAGGCACAAGGTCATCCACCCACTCCTGCTATTGCTAAACAGCAATAACTAACACACAAAAGACATACACCCTCTGAAACTGGAAGTTGTTAGGGAAATGGAAGACCACACATTTTGCATGCCAAAGGTTATGTGCTCAGTCCACAGAATCTCCAGGTAGGACGGCCTGAAACCCTGAAGAGCTGCTGCTAGTTAGTGTAGACAATGCTAAGCTAGATGGATAAATGCTTTAACTTGGTCTAAGGCGGATTTCTATGTCTTAATTTTTATTTTATTTTATTATTACATTTATATCCCACCTTCCCTCTAAGAAGCTCAAAGTGGTGGGCAAACATCGTTTTCCCCTTCCTGATTTTATCCTCACAACTACCCGGTGAGGTAGCTTAGGGCCGTAGCTCAATGGTAGAACATCAGGTATGCATGCAGAAGGACTCTGGTTCAGTCCCCAGAATCTCCAGGTAGGGCTGGGAATATCTCTATGTCTGAAACCCTGGAGAGCTGCTGCCAGCCAGTGCAGGCAATACTGAGCTAGAAAGACCAACAGTCTGATCCAAGACAAGGCAGCATCTTATATTACTACAACCTGGTATAAAACAAATATGTTTTAGTGTAGATAGGACCTACAGCTCAGTATTCCTCCCACCCCACCCCAAATGTACAGGGCGCTGGTGGTGAACAGATTCTCTCAGCTCTTCAACCCGTCAAGGAGGGGTGGGAATCCAGTGGCCCACCACATGTCCTTGGACTCCCAACTCTGTCATCCCCAACCACCATGGATGGCATGATCAAGCATGATGGGAGCTGGAAAGGGCTTAGGTTCCCCAACACTGCTTTAAAGACATTTCCACCCTTAGCATGACAAGCAGAAATCCAACAGGTGCTGCAGTTTTCCACATCTCTGCCCCTAGTTAGAGGAGGCTATGCTTCTTCTGATGAACTCCTGCCTGCCAAATGGTTAGCTTAGAAAGAAAGGAGGAGCCAACCTGCTCTTTCCTTTTTTCATTAACCGACTATTAGGCAGGAATCCAACGGGTGAAGCTGAGCCTCTGATCGAGGACAAAAATGCGTACAGTTGATGAGGGCTGGGCGTCAGGAGGAGGAGAAAGAAAGCAAGAGAAGCCCTGCTAGAAAAGTTTTGGCTATCTCCAGCTGGCAGGTAAAACGTCGTTGCTCCAGATCCCCCTTGCACGGGGTACCCTCCTCCTCTGCCGCCGCCGCCGCCTCCCCTGGCAGCTTGGCAGCCGCCCCGGAGCCGCAGCGCTGCCGCCGCCGCCGCGGGAGAGAGGTCATAAATAACCCGTCGAGCGGAGCGGAGGAGCCCGGAGGGCGGCGGCAGACCTGCTGCTGCTGTTGTTGGAAACTCCTCCAGGCCTCCCGCCCCCGATCGCCTGGAGCCGACCGGGCCAGACGGAGGAAGGAAAGCAGGCGGGCGGGCAGGAAGGAGGCGCGCACCAAAAGCAGCCCGGATCGCCCCCGGGGCGCACGGGAGAAGGCGGCGGCGGCGCAACCAGCCAGCCGGCTAGCAAGGAAGCAGATCAGCTCTTTGCTCTTGCCAGCCTTCCTGCCCCCCCCCAATTTACAGAGGAGCCCCTTTCTTGGGGGAGGTAGAGGGGCCACGGGGCGGGTGGGCGATCTTGGGCACAGGATCAGGGCCCAGTAGTTGTGAGAGCGCCTGTGGCTGCAAGTGGATTCTTCCAGGTTTCTGGCTGGATCCCAAGGGACTCCTCCACCACAACGCCTGGGTCAGATTGAAAGAGACCTGTCTGCGCGTGGGGGGGGGGAGGAGGAGGTTGTTTTCTCAGTGCCCCGCCCATCTTAGAAGTCGGGCAGCCGGAAGCGTCCTCCGCCACAGTAGGCGGCTTGGTGCAGAAGTTCGCACCTCTCACATGAGAAAGTAAAATGCAAAACAGGAACTAAAGGCTTCTGAAAAACAACACACACAGAGAGGATAGCTTTTGGGCCACCCCAAGCATGGAAGGCAGCCCCGGGTGTGATCCTATAAGGTGATGCCTAAGAACATAAGAAGAGCCTGCTGGGTCAGGCCAGTGGCCCATCCAGGCCAACATCCTGTTCTCACAGTGGCCAACCTGATGCCCATTATGGGAAGCCGGCAAGCAAGACACAAACGCAACAGCACCCTCCCCTCCTGCAGTTTCCAGCAACAGTTTCCGAATGTGGAGGCAGAGTATAGCCATCATGGCTAGTAGCCATTGATAGTGTCCTCCTCCTCCATGGATTTCTCTCTCATCCTTTTGAAGCCATCCAAGTTGGTGGCCGTCATGGTTGTGCATACAAAGATGGAACCACATGTGCAAATTATTGCATGCACGGACTACATGTGAGAATTCTTGCTAACTGAAGGAAGATCATTTTTGTAGTTAGCACAGAAACAACTTGTAGAGCCTGGGGGGGGGGAGTTACAGATACTTGCTTTTTGCCACCCTAGCTCACTGCAGACACTACATTAAAAAGGCACAGCCAATGAGGTCACCTTTTGCCCCCCCCTCGGGTCAAGTGGGCAGGTGACTGCCCACCTCTAAGGCTGGTCCTAATTATTGGTGTAAAGTAGGCCTCGGAAACGATCGCTATTGGAATGTGCTACAGCTCAGGACTTCCCAGCTGGACAGTTCTTTCTTTCACAAGGACACATGGCAGGATCGGGCCTAAGGCTCAATTTTCTCCAGCACCCTGCTTCCCACAGGCCCCAACAAGAAAAACACGTAAGCAAGGCATAAAAGTAACAGCCCCTCCCTCCAGCAACTGGTATACAAGGGAGGTTCCTCCTTCCTGGGCTCCAAGGCCAGCACAAGCTGTCAGAAACTGCTGCCTGTCAGGATCTGCTATCAGGGCCACTTCTTCCCTACAGCAAAAGTAGCCAGCATGGTGCGCTGCCCGCACGTATAGATGGCGGAGAAATCTGATTCAGTTTGCATTTAAAGCCAACTGGCATTTTCTGAAACAATATGAATAATGAAACGCAGCCATGCTTTGAAATTTGCACTTATGCTAGTCTTGCAACGCAGTTCTCTAACCAATGTTTATTTAAAAAATCATTTATTAGGGGAAGGTGTGCATAAAAAAAGAATGTATTAGTGAATATAACATACAAAATGCATTATATTAGGAGAAATTGCTTGCAAAAATGTGTAGTCAAAATTGCATACAAAAATGCAATTACTGTAAACCGCCCAGAGAGCTTCGGCTATGGGGCAGTATATAAGTACAATAAATAAATAAATAAATAAAAATGTGTTTTTATTACGAGAAATGTGCACTAAAAATGCTTAAGTATTTTCATGAGGATTTAAAAAACCAACTGGCAAATTGCTGCAGTAATGTGAAGAACCGAATTTAAAATCAGAAAAATGAGAAGCTGAGAGACAACCGAAACTGACAGATCCTTCCATCCCTACCTGCAGATATTGTTGAACCACAATCCCCACCTGCCTTGACCATTAGCTGGGGCTGATGGGAGTTAAGAGCTCAGCAAGATCCAGAGGGCACTGTGTCTGCTATAGACAAAGACTCTTGGCTACTTGCAAGAACATACATACACATTGACCATGCTCCACTTCCATGCATGAGAGTCGTTCACCTTTACCACAGTCTAGAGCAGGGGTGGGGAATCTCAGGTCCTCTTGATGTTTGTGGACTCCCAGCCGCCAAGGGCAAACACTAACATTGGTAGGGCCATAGGTTTCCCAACCCTGCTTCAGTACAAATACATATTGTTATCCTCTCCAAAAAATAAGGTGGCAGTCCTGATGGATAGCAATTTTGGCCATCAGGTCTATCCATAAAAGCCTCCTGTCCAATTTTACTCCCCTTGGACCAGAGAAGCAGAGAACAGTTTTTGTAAAGCAAGGGGCACCAACCTTTTTAGGCCTATGGGCACAACTGGACTTCTGAGCAACTGCTGTGGGTGCCATCTCCTTTAGTCACTTCTCCCCCCCTCCCCCAATCAGCCTGAGACAGAAAGAGGAAAGGCCACATGCACACATTTTATCAACAGATCCAGTAGAATTAATGTGCCTTAAAGAGCAGCTGAAAGAGGAAGTGGGAAAGAGTGTCACTCTTTCAACTGACTTCCTCAACTCTATGTGCTTTTCAAGAGAGAAACGTACACACAGACACACACCCTGGCTCACTGCCCCCCTTGGTCAAAAGGTGGAGATCCTTTCCTCCCTTGAAAATTGATTGCCGAAACCAAAGCAAATCATGCAAAATAGCAAATAAATAAATGCAGAATAAAATTGTGGAAAATAGTAGAAGCTAGTCACATTTGCATGATTTAATCATGTTGCAGACTCCAGGTGTTTCTTTTTCTGCAGAAATGGGGTGCAAATTTTTCATTTTTCTGTTACCCCCCCCTCAGAACACACAGCCCTGCTCTTTCTCCCCCACCCCTCCCCACCATAGTTGATGTGATGTAATGAATAAACATTGTGACTGACGGGATGAGCAGCTAGACAGAAAGCAAGTGGCATTTGGTGGTTTTAACCAGTTTTAACAAGCAGGAGGGGGAGTGAGGCATCCCCCCCCCAAAATACTGGAACTGATTAAGCACCGCTCTGGTTGCTACCACCTCTAAAGCAATAAGCCTCAAAGTGTTGAAGAAACAAGGTTCTTTTTATCTTTTTTGTTGTGTGGCCTTTTTTTAAAAAAATCTGGAGCTGTCAAGCATGAGGATGAAGGTTCCGCCAGAGATCCGCCCGTGTGGCGAGAGAGACAGCTTATGCGCTTGGCTTGGTTCCCTTCCTTTTATCTGTGCCAGCTGCCCTTCAGCAAGGAGAGAGGAGAACCAGAGCTGCCTTTCTCAGAAGAGGGGAATCCTGCACCCACGCTTAGGACTCCGGCACGCCCAGAAACCGACTCTCTCGCCTCCTCTCTTGTGGTTTTCATTCTCTTTCCCCCACCACTGCTGCTGTTGCTTTAAAAGAAAAGGTGGGTAGTCAAACTAGTTTGGCAAACATATATAATTGCTCAGAGTTGGAGATGTGTGTGTGTGTGGAAAGAACCTCCCTAAACCTGGAGGTTGGCGGTGGTGGTGGGTGGTTGGAGGGGAGGAGAGGAAACATGAAAGGAGAGGTAGGCCACTAGGCTTCCCACGCTTCCCGTAACTGGGTCAACATGCCATGGTATTTAGAAACATGGGAAGCGGCTTTATACCAAGCCAAACCCTTGGTCTATCGAGTTCAGTATTCCCTGTACCAGGAGTCGGAACCTCTGGCCCTCCAGATGTTGCTGACTGACAACTCCCATCGTCCCTGGCCATTGGCCACGCTTGCTGGGGCTGATGGGAGTTGTTGTTCAGCAACACCCAGAGGGCAAGAGGCTTCCCCACCCGGGGTCTACACGGACTGGTAGCGGCTCTCCAGGGTTTCAGGCAGGGAGTCTCTCCCAGCCCTGCCTGGAGATGCCACTGGGGATTGAACCTGGGACCTTCTGCACACAAGGCAGGTGCTCTGCCACTGAGCTACAGTCCTGCCATGTATGAATATAGGAAGGAAGCTTCCTTATACCGATGCAGACCCTTGGTCCATTTAGCTCAGTATCCTGACTGGCAGAGGCTCTCCAGAGTTTCAGACAGGAGCTACCTGGAGATGCCATTGGGGACTGGACCTGAGACCTCATGCATGCAAAGCAGATGCTCTGCCTCTGAGCTCCGCCCCGTCCGCTATCTACATTCATGCCCTGTATGTAAGCAGGTCAGCGTGTGTCCATTCACGCCTGCCGGTTGTGACCTGGCATCTGCTTTCCACAACTGAAGGATGCAATCTGAGCACCTGCTGGCCTGCCTAAGCACCCTCTTTAATGCAAATGGGGAAGTGAGTGTCCCAGACCGATGCAGCCGGAGGCAGAACAAGAGGGCGGATGGCGTGATTATTTGGGATGGCTTCTTCCCTGAGGCTTAGGAGAAGCTGGCTCAACTCCTTCCCCTCCCTGCTCCTTCTAACCCTAGGCAAGCCACACCCTTCTGCCTGCTCCTTGGAGAGTCACAGCTTTGGCTTTGCACAAGAAGCGAGAGGAGGCTGCCATGCTGAAGGGAAACAGAAGCTCAAGTGCACTGATGGACTCCTTGAATGTTGGCCGACCCAGGCCAGTGATGTGAGGTCGCACGTGACATTTGTGCTCCAGTTTAACTGACGCACAGCCAAAATCTACAATTGTCCTATCCCTCGTCATACGACTGTCATAGTTAAAACGATGGAATTTGTGCCCAGCAGTGCTGCGTAGCGACAGCCACCAACTTGGATGGCTTTAGAGAGGATTAGCCAAAATTTGTGGAGGATAAGGCTATCAAGCCAGGGCTACTAGCCGCAATGGCTATGTTCTACCTCCACTGTCAGAGATGGTACACCTCTGAATACCAGTTGCTGGGAATTATAAGTAGGGACAGCTGTGTTGCACTCAGGTCCTGCTTGTGAGTTTCCTAGGAAGGCATCCGGTTGGCCACTGTGAGGACAGGATGCTGGACTAGATGGGCCTACTGACCTGATCCAGCAGGACTCTGATCCAGTACACGCTTTTATGGGCTAGCCACCTCTGTGGATTTACTTGCAAGGCTGAGCGAAAGCATCCCTGATTGGGAGCCAGGATGGGTTAACTATTAGGCTAACTACTCTTTAGTGCAGGGGCAGATTTCTCAGGGCCCCAAACACACCTGAGCAGCATATGTTTTCCAAAACGCGTGCAGGGGAATTTAACTGAGGAAGTGGCCCTTGGGACCAAGCTGTTACAGAGCTTTCTTTAATCTTTCCAAGATCAGCGATTTCTGCCTGGCGGCCATCACTTTCTTCCCGCTACATGCAGCAACAGCTGCTGCGGGACATCTGCACCAGTAGTCTGATACGCCACTCAAAGTGGTAACCACTTGGCAAACGCCAAGCAGTCGGGGGGAGAGTCAAGGAAAAGAGCGAGAGCCCAGCATGCATTCGGGTCAGGGCTGAGCGAGCAGAGTCTCTGCTACTCCTGGTTCCCAGGGTTTTATAGGGTTACAACAGGAAAAAGCAGATAGCTACGAGGCCTTCCATGGGCCAAGAACAAAACATAGCCAGCAGCCCGTGCCTAGGCAGAATGCACATGTGTATAGGACCTCTCTCTGTGTTATCTTTTCAGATTTATACTCCACCGTTCCTCCAAAGGGCTTAAGGCAGTGAACAGAGGCTTATTGTGGGTAGAGATTTTATTATTATTATTATTACATTAACAACAATAATAGTAATTGATTGATTTGATTGACTAAATTTGTACCCTGCCCTTTCTCCCAGTAGGAGCCTAGGGTGGCAACCGAAACGAAACATACTCTAAAACATCTTAAAAACAGACTTTAAAGTATACTAAAACAAAACATCCTTAAAAACATATTAAAACATCTTTGTAAAAAAACTTTAAAAACAACTTAACTAGTAAAAAATTAGCAAAAGGAAAAGGCAATGTTGGAGAATTCAGACGGAAACAGGAGTGGAAATTGCCAATGTTTGCTTACTAGTCCCGTGTCTGGAACAGAAATCAATCCAGCGAATACGATCAATATTCGCTATTGTTGTTGCTTTTATGCCATGAACGATACGTAATTGATTATGTTTCCCCACGCCCATTTGCATTGCATTTGTTTTGCATTTAATTGAATGGGGGAGGGGTATGGAATAACATAATGCCGACACAATGTACATAATTAATTATTCAAGCAGCACCTGACTGCAATAGCGCTCTCCCCACTTGCGATCCCCAGGAACGGGTGTTGCCTGTGACAGCAGAGGTGGAACATAGCGACTGTGGCTAGCAGCCACTTCCATGAACAGCCACTGATAGCCTTACCCTTCTGCAAAGACCTATGTCTGGAGTGCAGAACCCATGGCCCTCCAGATGTTGCTGGACTACACTTCCCACCAGCCCTAACCATTGGCCATGCTGGCTCCTGGGGCTGATGGGAGTCCAACAACACCTGGGAGGCCACATGTTGCACACCACTGAGTTAATCCTTTGTGGTCTTAAAAAAAGCTGTTTGAAGTAACAAGCCCCATAAATTGTCAAATGGAAACATACGTGTGTAAACACGGGGGAGGCACACACCAGTTATGATGCAAAACAGCCACTCAACCAGACAGTCAAATTCCCCACCCTAACCCTGTTGTAAACAATAAAGGCCAGCCAGCATTTTCCCCTTACAAAGCTGCAGTCCAAAGCCCTTTGCCCAGGGGTTGTTTTTTTTGGGGGGGGGGGAGTGAGCCAATGGGCTGAGCAAATGTCCAAAATTAGTTGCTGACCACAGTCCTATTGCAAGTGTAGTTGATCTGGAGATCTCTCACAGCAGTTTCCCTCCAAAAGATGACTTTTTTTTTTTTGCAATAAGGAAAGTGATGGGAAAACAGAGTGGAAAGTGTGGGATAGGGATGGAGGATAAAAAAGATTGAGATTGCATCTGAGGCAGAATCTGCCTTATTTGTACTTTCCAAAACAATAAGCAAACTGAGACACAGGGATCCATCGAAATTTGAGCTTCTTTGAATTTTGCAGGGCAGTTCTCCAGCCAAAATGCCTATCACTGGGGAAAAATGTTCATAAAAATAAATATACTAGTCAAAGCAACATACAATGCATTATATCAGGAGAAATTGCTTCCAAAGCTGTGCAGATTAGGCAAAGAATGCACGCAAACATGTTAGGACAAATGTAATACTGATGAATTTTCTTTCTTTCTTTTTTAAATTGCAAGCCGTGGAAATGTGGAGAATCCTAAGACTAGAAAACGAGACAGGGATGGGAGAATCTGTCAGTTTTGGTTCTTTCCGTTTCTCATTTTTTCCAGTCTTGAATTCTGTTCTCCACAATTCCACAGCAACTTGCCACATCCTCGTGAAAGTGCACTAGCATTTTAGTGGGAGTTTCTCCTGATAAAACATTTTTGTATGCAGTTTTGACCAACGTGCACATTTTTTGAAGCAATTTCTCCTAACATAATGCATTTTTGTATGTTGCTTTGACTAACATATTTATTTTTATGCACATATTCCTCTAATGTACAGTTGGGCCACACTCATACGGTGGGTTACGTTCCAGACCCCCGCCTAAAAGCAAAACCCGCCGAAAAGCAGAACTCATTCAATAGAATGGCGCCCAATGGCCGAAAAACGCCATACAAGAGGAACAAGTGCCGTATGAGTGGGGCCTTACTCTAATTGAAAGCTGCCGTATTAGCAGAACGCCGAAAAGTGGGGCCCTACTGTATTTTTGTGAGAGCCAGTGTGGTGTAGTGGTTAAGGTGTTGGACTATGACCTTGGAGACCAGGGTTCGAATCCCCACACAGCCATGAAGCTCACTGGGTGACCTTGGGCCAGTCACTGCCTCTCAGCCTCAGAGGAAGGCAATGGTAAACCCCCTCTGAATACCGCTTACCAGGAAAACCCTATTCGTAGGGTCGCCATAAGTCGGGATCGACTTGAAGGCAATACACACACACACTGTATTTTTGTAAGGATTGCTTGGTTGGTGAACTGCATCACAAAATTCAGAGAAGGGCAAATTTTGAAGGATGGCTGTGTTTCAATTCTCATATTGTTTTGGAATATGTGAATTTGACTGATTTGGCTTTAAATGTGAACTGGATTTAATTTCTCCTTCACCCCTAGTGTGGAATAGCAGTTACTTTGACACAATATCATCTAACCTCCCCACAAACAAATCAGCTCATTAAATAGCCAATGTTGTCTAATCTCCCTGTAAACAAATCAGGATGGATGCCCAGTAAACAGGTCCTCTGGAAGCATCGTCCAACTCAGGAGTGACAAAACAGAAGCATAAAATTTGCTTGAAATCTCCCAAAGATCTGATGCTACCAGAGATTTGGATCACTATTTATGGCTGAGCTCGTCTCTCAGACTGTTGTTGATCCTGCTGGCTCCCACTCGCCTCTGACTAAACCGGTTCCACTTTGCAGAACTCCGTGACCGGCCTTTTGTATAAATAGCAACGCTTTCATCACCCTTGGTTGGGGGGGGGGGGCTCAGCTATCTCTGCACTGGGTACGCCTCCACACTCTGATCGCTATGACCTGTTTGGCAAAAACACTGCCGCATCCAATGTGCCCAAACGGGATCGGCTGTGGCCTTCTGTCCAAAGACTGAATTATATGCTGCAGAGCCACTGGTTGGGTTGTAAAAGCAGGTGTTGGGGGGGGCAGGGAATGCCTGGAATGGCGGCTTGGCTGGAGGATTCAAAACCCGGACTGGGAATCCCTAAGTGGGTAGGATAGTGGGAGGCAGAGGGAAGAGCTCTTTGGCATGAAGCCGGAAGGAAGCTCCTTCTCTTGCTGGACACCAGCAAGCTGGAGACAAAACAATGGGTTGTCTCTGACAAACATGTCCTCAGAGTAGACCTACTGAACATAATAGACCCAAGTATGTCATGTCCATTAATTTCAATGGGTGTACTCTGAGTAGGACTAACTTTGGATACAGCCCCCCCAAACTGTTAAGAGGACAGAGGAAGCTGCCTTATTCTGAGTCAGACCCATTAGCCCATCTAGCTCATTACTGACTACACAGACTGGCAGCAGCTCTCAGGATTTCAGGCAGGGAATCTTTCCCAGCTGTACCTAAGAATGCCAGGAATCTGACTGCATGGAAACCGACTGTACCGACAACCAGCTTCATTATCACCTGCACACCATCTCGTGCAGGTTGGGAAGCCCCCCTGATCCCCAAATCCCCCTCTCAAACGCTCAGGGAGGTGAGGGCTGTACTGTATATATTAATATGCAAAGCATGCCTTCCTTCCTAATTAAATGGAAAGTGCTATGATTAAAACTAGTCAGATAGTGCTGAACAACGGGGCTTTATATGCTCCACGTGGAAGCCCCCACAGGAGCTCACGAGGGGAGGGGCAGAGTGGTGCCAGCCAGGGAGATTACAGGGAGCACAACTGGAACAGCAATGAAAATCTACTCGAGTGTTCAGGAAAGGGGAGGGAGGAAAGGAGTGTGTTTATGTACAGTTAGATTTTTTTAGCTCGCAGGAAAATTAGAAGGTGCAGAGCATGGTGAGAAATGGGATCCCTCCCAGCCAAGGATCACATGCCACTTCGGGGAGCCTGATGGGTTCCCACACCAGCCTCAAGCCCCTAGTCCTCATGTTTAAAGCACTGCACCTCATTAACCAAGCCCTGCAAAGTTCAAGGAACTAGGGAATATAGCAAGGAGACCTCTGTCCCCTGTCTACATGCCCCCTCTCAGGCTCTTCACTTCATGCATGCTCACTGGGTTGTATCCAACCCAATCCTACTCAGAGTAGATCCAGTGGAGTTAACTGATCTAACTTAGTTGTGTTCATTAACTTCAATGGGTGTATTCTGAGTAGGACTAGCATTGAATACAACCTATTAACAGCACAATCCTATGTATCTCTACTTAGAAGTAAGTCCCATTGGGTGAGATGGTGCTTACTCGCAGGTAAGTAGATATATATGGTTTCAGTCTAAGGGTGCTCCCATACAGTCATTCCTCCAGCTGCAGTAGAACCAACAGGGCCACAGCTCAGTGGTGGAGCATATTCTTTGCATGCAAATGTCCCTGGTTCAGTCCTTGACATATCCAGGGTAGAGCTGGGAAAAGTATCCTCCTTGAATCCTTAGACAGCTGCTACCAATCACAGAAGAACGTAAGAAGAGGCCCTGCTGGATTGTGTCAAAAAGCTCATCTAGTCCAGCATCCTATTCTCACAGTGGCCAACCAGATGCCTGTGGGAAGCCCACAAACAGGACCCAAATGCCCAGGGGTGTAGTTATCCAGGGTCTGGGGTGTGTGTGTCTTAGACCCCTTACTTTTTTGGGAACAGGGTCCCAGCAGGGTCCCAATGCCTCCAGGGTCCTATAAGCCTATTAGCTTGAAAGGGGAGTGTGTTAGCCACTGAGAAGAGTATTCTAACATGCTTCCTTGTCCTGAGAAGATTCTTTTCAGTAGTTAACACTCCCATTTCATGCTTATTGGCTCCTAGGGATACCTGTTGTTGTGGGAGAAGGCATTAACAAGGATCACATTGTTAACCCAGCAGCAAAAAGGGGTGAAAGGGGTGTGGCTGTGACTATCATGAAGGGGCCCTGCACTTCTGAATTTGCCACTACACTACTGCGAATGCCACAGGGCTCCCCCTACCTGTGATCCCTAGAAACTAGTATTCCGAGGTATACTGTCTCTGACAGTGGAGGTAAGAACATAAGCACATAAGAAGAGCCTGGCTGCTGGATCAGGCCAATGGCCCATCTGGTCCAACATCCTATTCTCACAGTGGCCAACCAGCTGCCTGTGGGGAGCCCAAAAGAAGAACCCGAGCGCAACAGTGCTCTCCCCCATGTGATTCCTAGCAACTGGCACTCAGAGGCTTTTTGCCTCTGACAGTGGAAGCGGGCAATATTGAGGTAGAAGGACCAGTGGGGACTGGTGGAGGGCAGACTGAGGTTGATGGGGCAACACCCCATTCATCTTAGTGGGCCAGCCTCTACTGAGATGGACCAATGATCTGACATTGGCATGAGGCATTTGCATAGACCTACTCTGATTGAGACTTCGCTGAATGCAACCCATACATTCTTTCTAGCACAAGAGTTGGGGGCCTGTGCTTCTTTCATCTAATATTCCCCCAGCCTGATACCCTCCAGATGTTTTGGACTGCAAGCTCCCCATCAGCCTTTGCCAGCAGGTGTGCGCTGGGTCTTTTGTGCCAGGTGGCAAACCTCCTGTCCCTATCCCTTCTTTAAAACAACAACAGCAACAACAACAACAACATCCACCATCACCGCCACATTTTGTTTATAAGGCAGCTGGGCACGCTACAAAATGCAGTTGCTGCTGAATCCCTGGCCTCTTACCATCTTCCTTTGCCCAGAGGCATCTAAAATGATAAATTAGCATGTGCAAATTCATGCTGTGGGCTTGTGCCCCCAAATCCTTTAAGTACCTAGCAAGGCTCCTTGCTTGTACTGTTTTTAAAAATTATTTCAAATGCTAAAATGATTAAAGAAAAAACAAAACCTGCCGCATTTCTTTAAACGCATATTGTCAATAAGGCCCTTCTTTGAAACAAGGGGGGGGGATGAGCAGAGGACTTCGCAGCAGCAACCAGCAGCTTCCAATTAAGCTGATTAAGAAGCAGGAGAGAGGAGGAGCAATTAATTCATAGCAGGCCGGAGGCCCCACTCTTGTCTTCCAAAGGTGGGGGTCACCCTGAGCTCACCCTGAAGCTTCCCTCCACTCCCTTGCAAAAAAAAGCCCTATGTCATTAATTTGGGCCCACCCACCCCTCCCACAATGTCACTGCAAGCCTTGCACTCTGTGTGTGTGGGGTGGGTGGGCGGGCTGCCTGACTCATGTTTAATTAGCTGAGAAGGCAGACCCAGGTACATATAGGGATTTCTAATCCTTGCGCATTTCCCCCTCTGTTGCCATGGGTTTCCTTCCAGAATAGTACGCTCTTTCTCCCCCCCCCGCACCCCCTCACCATGCCTGCAGAAGTTCCACCAGCATTAAACACTTAAGTATCTTACGGGAAGACTGGAAAACCGTTCCTGATCCAAAGAATCCCAGCTATGTCTGCAGATGCCACAGTGCCTGGACTGCGCACCACTTTATGCAATAGCTGCAGCGTTGCGAATGCTTTGAGACTGGGATGGCACATGGCGTTACTCAACGCCTAAGAACACAAGGGAGCTTGGAAGCTGGATCAAGCCGAAGGCTCATCTAGTCCGGCATCCTGCATGGACCGTAGCCAACAAGATGCCTCAATGGGAAGCACCCAAGGAAGACCTCAGTGCAACAGCAAGTCTCAACTTGTGATTCTCAACCACTGGCATTTGGAGGCATACTGCGAATGCAGAGTCCCCCGCTCCTTCCTGCTGCAAGCCTGCTACAGCTAATCTGGACTGCCTTAGTACGAGTCAGACCACTGGTCCATCCAGCTCAGTATCTACCAGTGATGTAGACATCCAGGGTCTCAGGGGGCCCTAGACCCCTTACTTTTTTGGGAGCAGGATTCCTGTGTCTCCAGCATCCTACAAACCAATAAGCAAGAAAGGTGAGAGTGTCAGCCACTGAGAAGGGTCTTGTAACATGCGTCCTTGCCCTTTCCTGCTGATTGGAACCGATCAAAATGAAAGGAGGTAAGTCAGCCACTGAGGAGACTCTTCTCAGTAGCTAACACTCTCCCCTTTCTTATTGGCTCCTAGGGACTTCTGTTGTTGTGGGAGAAAGCATTAAGAAGGATCTTACTCTCAATCCAGCAGCAAAAAAGGGGAGAGGGGCGTGGCTGTAACTAACATGAAGGGACCCTACACTTCTGAATTTGCCACTACACTACTGGTATCTACACTGGCTTGCAGAGGTTCTTCAGGAGCTGGAGCTGCTGGGGATTGAATCTGGGCCCTTCTGCATGCAAAGCAGGCATTCTACCACTGAGCTATGGCCTTTGCCTTAATAGGAATATAGGAAGCTGCCTTATCCTGAGTGAGTATCATCTACACTGACTGGCAATCGCTCTCCAGGGTTTTAGACAAGGAATCTTTCGCAGCCCTACCTGGAGATGGTGGAGATTGAGCCTGGGACCTTCTGCATACAAGGCAGATGGTCTGCCACTGAGCTGTGGCCCTTTCCCTAAAGACACATAAATCTGCCTTGCACCAAGTCAAAACACTGATCCATCTAGCTTAATATTGCCTATACTGACTGGCAGCACCTTGTCAGGGTTTCAGACAGTCCTCCCAGGAGATTCTGTGGATTGTACACATAACCTTTGCTGTGCAAAGCATGTGGCCTCCCGCTGGCCATTTCCATAATGAAGCCTGGGAACTGTATTTTGCTAATGATGCTGAGAATTCCCCGTTAGAGATTCTGAGCCCCCGGAGCTGTCTGGGAAAGGGAATTATTTTTTAAAACTAGTTTTAGTCTAGTATAGAATGCGCTTCAGGTTGTAGCTTTCTCCAGAGACAGGAAGGCAGTGTGAATTTACAAGGTGTTGCACCAACTTGCCAACTCAGGGTTTTAGGCAGGGCTCTCTCCTAGCCCTATCTGGAGATGCTGTTGGGATTAAACCTGGGACCTTCTGCATGCAAAGCAGGTGCTCTGACGCTGAGCTACAGCCCTTCCCTAAGACACAGGATGCTGCCTTTTGCCGAGTCAGTCCATCTAGGTCAATATCTGACTCTCCAGGCCTTCAGGCTGGGGCCATCCCTGGATATGCCATTGGGATTGAACCTGGGAGCTTCTACATGCAAAGCAGGTGCTCTGCCCCTGACCTGAGGCCCTTCATCTCAGGTACAGAGCTGTGACAAACCTCTCCGCCTGAGGTCTTGGACAGCTGTTGCCAGTCAGAGTAGACAATACTGGGCCTGGCACACCAATGGTCTGACTTGGTATAAAGAAGCTTTGTATGTTCAAAAAACGGGGTCTGGAAAGACTGAAGAGAAGACTACTTACTGTCTGCTTCCGGTGCCAGTCCATTTTCCAACATGTTTTCTCCCTGACTACACTTTCCAACCTTAATAGGCATAAATATCATACAAGTTCATTTGAACCTGCACCCTTACAATGCATGAAAGGAGGCAAAGGGAATCCAGATTAATCCAATTTAATAAGACACTGTACCAATTAAGAAAGATTGCACATGTTGACCTATCTGAAAAGTAATATTCACTTTGCAGAGAATTCCTTCCAGCTTCTTGAGGCTTTTGCAGAGTGCAGAATTTACAAAACTGCAACCCAATCAGCTGACACCTTGTTCCATTTCTACAGCAGCTTTTGGGGGGGGTAGAAAATCCCCCCCATCCTGCCTCATAATTTCTCAGGCGCCTCTTCCACCACCACCACGCCAGCCCTAATTCAGAATTTGCCACGTTCCGTATGTTTATGTCTGACATTAATTATATTTAAACACCTCCTTATTTCCTCTCCCCCTCCCTCCAAATTTCACGCCTGGGCTTCTCTCTCATAATCTCCTTCCCTCCATTTCTCTCTCTCTCTCTTTTTTAAACTATAGTTTATGAAGAAAAGCTGACTCTACCTCCGCTCTGTCTCCTGGAACACCTCCGGCAAATAAAAAAACCCACCTCGTAGGAGACAGTTTTATTCTGTTGATCGGAAGACTGCTAGCCCAATTTATGATTGAACATAAGATCTCCAAATCTGAATTTATGCCTTGCAGCGTAACGACAGGTCATCGAGATTAAAAGTATGTTCATGAGACAGCTGTAAGGCAATTTGAGTCCCACGGCTGTGTGGTGATAGGGCATTCAGTTTGAAAATAAGGGGGGATGCGTGTGGGGGAAAGAGAAAAATCCCAACCAGATTAATAAAACACTTACAGTTCTTAGGAACATATTTCATCATGGTAGCCTTGTAGTCACCTTTTATAAATACAGCCCCCCCCTCCTCACCATTAAGAGGGCCAGACACCCTACCCCCTCCTCTCGTACTTCGGAAGGAGCCATCAAGGAGATAACGGCAGGGGTAATAAACGGCCTGAATTACCGACAGAAACGCTACCTTGCCAAATGGTCCTGATAGTGCAACTGAAAGAAAGCCGGGTGGGATGGAAATGAGGGAGTTCCATCCCTCGAAATCAAGGAAGTCAGTTTCTGCTCAAGCCCCAATCCCTCCCATCCGCTCCTCTGATGCAAAACAGGTAAAGCAAAAGTCACGGATGCGCCGGTACACTTAAATGGCCTTTACAGCAGTGGGAAGAAATATGTGGCATGTTTGAGGAGGGCCTCTTCCAAGAAGGAGAGCTAATCCAAATAATCTAGGAGCTTCTTTGCTTGACATGATATCACCACATCACAGCTCTTCCTTCTCTAGGGGCATGGAAGGCTAGTGGGCTGCAACTTAGTGACAGAGCACCTGCTCTGCATGCAGAAGGCCCCAGGTTCAATCCCCGGCATCTCCAGACACCTTGCCTGAAACTCTGGAGAGCCGCTGCCAGTCAGTGTAAACAATACTCAGCTCGATGGACCGCTGGTCTAAAAACTAAGAAGAGCCCTGTAAACAGGCCAAAGGCCTGTCATAGTCCAGCATCCTGGTCTCACAGTGGCCAATCAGATGCCTCAATGGGAAGGCCGCAAGCAGGACCTGAGTACAACAGCCACTCCCCCTTTATGATTCCCAGAAACTGGTATTAAGAGGCATACTGCCTCCGACAGTGGAGGTAGAATATAGGCATCATGGTTAGAAGCCACTGATAGCCTTTTCCTCCATGTCTTCACAAAAGGCAGTTTCCTAAGTTCTTGTGTGGGAACTTCCTTGCAAAGTGCTGCACAATTGCCCTGTGCAGACAAAACACTTTAACTACAGTTAGTTTTCCTTAACTGTGATGAAGAACATGGATGAATACCTAAACTACAGTTAAGGAAACCAGGTCATGAAACCACCGAGTGAAGAAGAGTTTCCAGACCACTGTTTGTGTTAACGAAACTACAATTGAACATTATGCCTGCACCAAAGAAACACATTTTTCCTCTCCAGCCTGTCTGCTTCCAGGGCTGGCCTGAGGACCTTTTGCTGCCTGAGGTGAAGGTCCCCTCGCCCAGTCCCATATACAGGGCACCAGACTGAAAATTGTATCTTACTTCAACAGTGGCAACAGAACAGCATTATCCCTGTGCCCAGAAGGGGTGGAGTGGACTGCAGGTAGAGACGGGGGAGAAATTCGATTCCGTCTGCATTTAAAGGCAAGCCTACCTAATTTGCACTTTCCAAAACAATATGAGAGCTGAAACGCAGCCTTCCTTCGAAATTCGACCTTTTCTGAATTTTGCAATGCAGTTCTCCAGCCAAGTACACAAATGCATATACTAAAGTTAAAGTGTGCATAAAAATGCATATATTAGTGAAAAGAACATACAAAAGAACCTGCATCATATTAGGGGAAACTGTCTGCAAAACTCCATATAAACATATATATATTAGGAGAAATTCGCCGATGAGTTTTCATGACAACTTTTTTTAAAAAAATTGCAAACTGATGTGGAAATGCAGAGAACTGAACTTAAAATTGGAAAAACCAGAAACAGAGAAAAACTGACCTTGACAGATTCTGCAATGCAAGCGTGCAGGCCAGGCTGCCATAAACTCCCACAGCGTGGTCCTCCAAGACTTTGCTGCTGCTTCCCGGCAACTGCCACCTGAGGGGGTTGCCTCACCCTGACTAATGGTAGGGTTGACCCAAGCTGTTTACAAGGTGATTAAAAAAGAAGTCTTACTACAGTCTTCCCAAAAAAGCCCAATGGGGTTGGGACTGAACTCAGAAAGTAACAACTCGGTTTCACTGTACACCTGAGAACTTAACCAGCGTTAAGGCAACAAACCATAGCAAGCATAAGACCATGAGAAGAGCCTGCTGGATCAGGCAAATGGCCCATCTAGTTCAGCATCCTGTTCTTACAGTAGCCAACCAGGTGCCCATGGGAGGCCTGCAAGCAGGACCTGAGCACAAGAGCACTCTCCCCTGTGATTTCCAGCAACTGGTATTCAGAAGCATACAGCCTTCAATCATGGAGGCAGAGCACGGCTAGTAGCTGCTGACAGCCTTATCCCTCCATGGATTTGTCTCCTCCTCTTTTAAAGTTGGTGGCCATCAATGCCA
The DNA here is from genome assembly GCF_030035675.1 of Rhineura floridana. Lineage (NCBI taxonomy): Eukaryota > Metazoa > Chordata > Lepidosauria > Squamata > Rhineuridae > Rhineura > Rhineura floridana. The sequence goes on along the minus strand of NC_084497.1, from coordinate 22,304,841 downwards.
TAGCCCAGTCATGCGCTGCATGAAGTCCTTTCTTTGGTTTGTCCTGAATCTTCCAACATTCAGCTTCATTGGATGCCCCCAAGTTCTAGCATTATGAGAGAGGGAGAAAAACCTCTATCCACTTTCTCAATGCCATGCATAATTTTATACGCTTCTATCATGTCACCTCTCACTCGCTTTTTCTCTAAACTAAAAAGCCCCAAATGCTGCAACCTTTCCTCATAGGGAAGTAGCCCTGGCCATGATCAAGTACATGTGAAGCAAGCCACTGTGCACCTATAGTGGATCTGATAGCCTTTTGATCCCGCCTAACTTTTCGATTCTATGTGAAGTTGAAAAGCGTGTGAGCTCCTGGCAAGAGAACTTGATCCAAGAAGTTTAACATATAAGAGATTTCCTGTGCCTTTCAAACCTTTCAAAGATTCTGTCACCAGGTACTGTGTGTGTTAATAAATTTTCTTCCTTTAATAAATTTTGGGCGCTTCTAGACTCTCGCTATTTTCATGTGGGATTCACTTACGTACCAGCAAATTCAAGTTGCACAATAAAAGCTGATAAAGAGCTTGGGTTCAACAAACCCGCTTCCCTCCAAAATAAAACTCTTTATGATAAGGGAAATGATGGGAAAATGCACAGGCAAGTGTGGGATTTATTTATTTACCAAAATTTATATGCCACTTGAATGTAAAGACCTCTAAGTGGTTTACAAAACATCTTGATGCAGTGTTGTCTGACCTCCCCACTAGGGATGGAAAGGTCTGTCTGTTCCGGTTCTCTCGGTTTCTCAGTTTTCCAATGTTAAATTCAGATCTCTACATTTCTACAGCAATCTGTGGATTTTTTTTAAATCCTCATGAAAATTCTCCACCATTTTAGTGTGAATTTCTCCAAATAAACACATTTTTGTAGGCAGTTTTGACAAAGGGACACATTTTTGCAAGCCATTTCTCATCGTTTCATGCCTATTATGCATGTAATTTTCACTCATGTATTCATTTTTATCCACATTTTCCCCTAATATATGCATTTTTGTAAATGTTGTTTAGTTGGCAAACTGCATCCCAAAATTCTAAAAAATGTGAATTTCGAAGGATGGCTGTGTTTCGGTTCTCATATTGTTTTGGAGATTGTGAATTTGATAAATTCTGCTTGAAATGTGAACTGAATAAAAATTCTCACCCATCCCTACTCCCCACACACAAATGAGAATGAAAGTTCAATAAAATAGCCAATTAAGTTCTGACCTCCCCACAAACGTTTTGCAAACAAATCAGGACGAATGCTCAATAAACAGGTTCTCTGGAAGCAACCTCAGCTACCAAAAGGACCAAAACTTGGCTGATATAACTTCATGAAATGAGATCAGAGCTAAGAGTAGGCTCTAATCGGTCACACTACTGTCACGAGCCCTGTGGAGAACTGAGAGTCCCAAGTCTGAATCTGTTGGAGGGAGCCTGGACAGTAGTGCTGTGTGATCTGTAACCTAAGCTATGTTCCAATCCTGTGCAAGCCTGTGGATTAAAGCCATTGGCGATACCTGAGCTGAGATTCCAGAGTCTGAGTTGGTCGAGGGAGCCAGGACAACTAGCATGTTAGCCTTTGGCAAGTAATAGCTCCAGGCAAGCTGGCTTTATAGATCAACAGGGCTGTGCAGCTGGACCATAAGCAAAGAGAGAGACAGAGACAGAGGGGAGGGGGATGACAGGACTTTTGGATCACAGAGTCCAACTTCAAGGCAGGATTGAGTCCACCAGCGTAAGACTTACTTCCTAAGCCAGGTTCAACATGGTTTGAACATGATGGGAATATCATAATTACTGACTTCATAGGATTCATCGCCAGTCATTTCTATAGCACTTTTCACAATTTATTTATCTGTCACATCTATTCCCCGCCTTTCTTTCATCATAGAAACCCAAGACGGCCTACTTGTGGTTCTCAGGCGATCTCCCATCCAGGCACTGGACAGACCCAGCCCTGCTAGGCTTCTGCAAGGTGGTGTCCTCATGTGCCTTCAGACCATAGCCTGGGACAATATGTAGTATTTCACAAAGTTTGGCCTGCATTTTAGTGCATTCACACTTCCTTGCTGCAGAAATTGACATATCTTTCTACTCCTTTGGATTTCCAAGGGGAACAGAGTTCCATAAATCCATCCAGAGGATATTTTACTAGTTCTGTGGTCCAAACTGTGGTGCCACCCCACAAGTGCCCACCAAGGCCCCTGTTCCTTCTAAATGTATAGGCACTCCTCCGGGTGCCTACTCCAAGGGAAGCTCGGAGGGTGGCAACAAGGGAGAGGGCCTTCTCAGTGGTGGCCCCCAAATTATGGAATGATTTATCTGACGAGGTGCGCCTGGCGCCAACACTGTTATCTCTTCGGCCCCAGGTCAAGACTTTCCTCTTCTCCCAGGCATTTTAGCATGTGTTTTTAAAATGTTTTTATATTGTTTTGAATTTTAAAATTGTGCTTTAAATTGTTTTTAAAATATGTTTTTAAATTGTGTATTTGTTTTAATGTTTTTGATTGCTGTAAACCACCCAGAGAGCTTCGGCTATGGGGCGGTATACAAGTGCAATAAATAAATAAATGAGAGTTGTTTATTTATTTTATTCATTATTACATTTATATCCTACTTTTCCTCCAAAGAGCTCAAGGTGGCATACAAACATGGTTCTCCCCCTCCTGTTTCTATCCTCACAACAACCTTGTGAGATAGGTTAGGTTGAGAGGCAGTGGCTGGCCCCAAGGCTACCCAGCGAGCTTCATGGCTGAGCGGGGATTTGAACCCTGTTCTCCCAAGTCCCCAGTCCAACACTCTAACCACAATATCACACTGGCTCTTTTTTTTTTTTTTGGTGGTGGTGGTGGGGAGGTTGTAGTTCTTTTTGCTTTTTAATTTTATTGGGAGGGTACAGCCTGTTTGAGTGGGTACTTGCTTTTTTCTGCCTCTGTTTTATTTTGGGGGGGATAATTGCTATATTTTCTTCCGTGAAATGGGCATTTTGTAGTGCTCACATCAGTCTCCTAGATTTCCAAATACAGACCCCTGTTGTTGCAAGTCCCTTTTTCCAGGAGGATTGACATCGCCTATGCATTCTGGCTGCAGACATTAAAGATTTGGGAAGGACCGTATTTCAGTGGCAGAGCATCTGCTTTGCATGCAGAAGGTCCAAGGTTCAACCCCTGGCATCACCAGCGAGGGCTGGGAGTGTCCCGTGCCTGAAACCTTGAATAGCTGCTGCCAGTCAGTCGATACTGAGCTAGATGGACCACTGGTCTGACTCACTATAAGGCAGCTTTCTATGTTACTACAGTACGTGCAAAATGTTAGATGATGATTTTAATTAAATTTATATTCCACTATTCCAGCCAAAAGCAGCCGAAGGCATCAGACAAACAATAAAACACAAAAAGCATCTAAAAAAACCCCAAAACTTTTTTTTTAAAAAAATTAAAACTTCTTTAAAAACAAATCATCTTTGAAAAATACTTATAAACATCTTAAAAAACAGTTCCAACACTGACTGGTTGAAGATATTTAAGAAACACTCCGTGTAGCTGGATGGCCTTAGTGGAAGAGCAGGTAAACATTGGCAGAAAACCATCTTAGCCATTCCTGTTTACTTAAAAGGAGAATTCTAATTTTTCTGTCAAAATCCAGGTTCCCTACGCAGCCCTGCCGTAGGGCGGAAACTGGGGCAGTGCTTGTTTATTGAGCAAACAGGCCTCTGACAGGCAGAGAGATAACCAGGATAGGCCTGTTCAGCCTTTGTTTAATCTGCTCTGTTGTCAGGCAGGGCGGAAGGCCAGTAAAAGTCCACCCTCCCTTTGCTTTGGGCTCGAGGGGCGGACTTGCTTCAGAATTTACACAAATAAAGGCAGAAACTTAAAAAAAAAAAAAGTGCCGCCAGCACCGATCTGATTACAGAGTCATTTATTTTCTGGTCGTTAATAATTTGTGCAATAAAAGATTGCGTGCCTTTCTGAGTTAGTAGGAGTTATTGGCACAAATTTCCCCTTCGCGCCGGTGTGAGGCTGTGCTTGGAACATAAATTATTAGTTTCTTATCGCTCTCCTCTTCATTTTTCATGCTGCCACGGCTGAATCGTCAGGAGCCAGCCCCCAAGCCTTGCTCTTATTTTGTGCTGCAGGGGCAAAGGCAGCAGACGGCGGATATTTTGCCTTTAATTATACAAGTATCTCGCACACCAGCCCCCCCCCCAGCCAGCCTGGGTGACCAAGGTGTGCGCCCTCTGTTTGTGTGTACGCAGCCACCTGCAGAGAGAGGCAGGTATTCCACCATACTGCCATGCTAACACACACACCCTCCGTTGACAGAAGCCGGGATGACAAAATGACAGCCCTCCACCATCCCTGCCAAGTTCTGACAAGATATCCATCTGGAATATGAGCAAGATGCTTGCATATGTTTCGCAGCAAGCCACCCTCACAGACAGCTATGCAGGGTGGATGCCTGGGACAGATTACAAATGCTGGAATGCAAGCTTTGTGTATTATCCATGGCGCTCATAAAACAATATGGCACCAATGACGGGCAGGTGGATCATGGCCAATTGGATAACTGATCTTAAGGGCCAGAACTTAGGAATGCAGGAAGCTGCCTTATAACATTGTCCCAGCAAGCTCAATATTGTCGACACGGACCGGCAGCAGAATCTGCAGGTTTTCAGACGCTGAATCTTTCCTCTGTTCGTTAGTTTCAAAGGATCTACTCTGAGAAGGACCATCACTCGATACAACCCCTAGGAAGCTGCCTTATACCGAGTCAGATCATTGGTCCATCTAGTTCAGTATTGTCCACACTGACTGACAGCAGCTCTCCATGGTTTTCAGACACTGAATCTTTCCTAACCCTAACCTGGAAACATTAGAGGCTGACGCTGGGACTTTTTGAATGTAAACTATATGCTCTATAACTGAGCTATTCTCCTTCCCCTAAAGATAGATAGACAGAGAGAGAGAGGGAGAGGAAGCTGCCTTATACCAAGTCAGACCATTGGTCCATCTAGCACAGTATTTACACCGACTGGGAATGGCTCTTCAGGGTTTCAGGCAAGGGTGTTAGACCTATCTGGGGGTGCTGGGGATTGAACCTGGGAGCTTCTGTGGAAATGGAACAGAGTTAGAACAGGCACACATAACACAGATTGGAAACAGTCACATATTCTTGGTGCTAGAACCAGAGACCCTTGGCTCTGTAGTGTGGCTACCCCATACGATGAGCCGCCAGCACTGTGGTTTGGAGTATCTTCCTGGGTAGTACAGTGTTTTCAGGCTCCAGCCTAGTCCCGCTCACCTAAGCTGCCATTGAGCCCTCCCAAGCTGAAGGAGCTATAGAAGTCTTCCTGTCCAAGCTGGGGCTTTGCCTGAGTGGGAATGGTCTTCCTGAGCACCTCTCAGCTCTGGCTCCCAGCCTTGTTCCTCAGCTCTGAAGCCTGCACCAACTTGATCTCCTGTTCAGATCTTCCGGCGCAACTCCTAGGTTCATGGGTTGCCAATGTTGTACCCATGGGGGCACCCATGTGCCTGTTGGTACCTCCTTTGGTGGTACCCATAACAACTCTAAATAAATATCCATTTTCTGTTATGCCATGCTTTCCCATGGCAGCCATCTTGTTGCAGGCACTCATGGGACTTTCTCTAAAAATTCCATATGCGCCCACAAGCCCAAAAGGGTTGGTGACCGGTGTCTAGCTCTGGCTCCCAGCTCCCACAGGCAGTTGCTGGTCAGCCCTGACACAGACACCCCTGGCTTCACCCTGGGTCCCTCCTCAAAAGTATGACCATTAACCATGCTGCAAGAAAAGGGAGCTGCCTTGTCACACTCTCACATACTTCTGGTGTACTGTGCACACTGCCAACATGAGGCCATCTGGATGAACCTTGAAAACAGGGTCAGCAAACCTTTTTTCAGAGTGAGGGCCACATTCTTTTCCGGGCAACCTTCTGGGGTCCATATATCAGTGGAGGCGAGGCCAGAGGCAAATGTGGGCGAAGCGATGAACGTAAATGTTTACCTTTGTACAGTAGGGTAGTGTCTATACACATCCCTCTCTGTTCTCCATCCAGGCAGCAACAGGCATCATCAGAGTTCAAGGACACATGTCCAGCCAGGCAAAAACATTCAAGGAGTGTGTGAAGCAGGGCCCATGAGGGAGGTGGTTGAGGGTGTGTGTGGCCTGGGGCAAGTCCCAAGGGCTCCCAAGGGCCTGGAGGGCCACATTTAGCCCCCAGGGCTGAGGTTCTCTACTCCTGCTTCAAAAAGACCAAACAGAGCTTGGAATATGATGCATTTTTTAAAAAAAAAAAATGAAGGCCCCGCAGGCATTTTTTACGCTGCTTCATAAAAGGCACTTTCACACCAATACAGGCCGATGTGGAGCAGCCCCAGCGAGGCTGCTTCTCATCAATAACAGGAGGTGGCAATGTGCTCTGAGCACCCCTGTGAATGTTTATATGCAAGGCAAGCAACATATTCTGTTATGGATGGGGGGCGGGGAGGGAGGCATAACAGAAGGAAGAAAAAGTGGGAAGAGAACACTCGGCGGAGCAATATGTCAATTCAAGATTGATGACTCAGCGCTGGGTATGTTCCCCGGCAATTATGCAACACTGTAGGTGAGTCACAGATCTTTTCAAACCATGCAGGATCTAGGGTGTCCTGTCCGCGTGTGAAATATTTACCTGCTTGGCCTCCTTCTGTTTTGCAGATGAAGGCTACGCTCTAGCCAACTGGCTCCGGGGCCCGTCGGACTCGCTTCCTTGGGCTTAAACAGAGTGGGCTGCCCCCAGATGTTTTAGTCACTTCACCTCACTTCAAAAAAGGATACTGTCGTGCTGGGGGAAAGGTCCAGAAGAAAAGGGCAACCAGAACAATCAAGGGATTGGAGCAACTTCCCTAAGAGGAAAGCTTTAGAGAAGCTTTGGAGCTTTAGAGAAAAGGTGACATAAGAAGGGACGTGATAGAAATGCTCTGGGGAAAGCGGATAGAGAGAAGTTTTTCTCCCTCTCTCCTAACACTAGAACTCATGGACATCCAATGAAGGTGAATGTTAAAAGATTCAAGAGAGATAAAATAAGGGACTTCTTCACACGTAGTTAAACTCTGGAATTCACTCCCACTGGAGGTAGAGATGGCCATCAACTCAGATGGCTTCAAACAAGGTGGCCAGTACAATATGCCTCTGAATCATGTCACTGGCGATCACTCGTGGCCGAGTAAGATTGTCTTCCAAGATAAGATCTTTAACAGTGGGTCCATAAGTGACTGTGGAGGCCAATTCGGGATCCACACAGCCTCCCACAGTGAGGACATAGGTTTTCAGATGGCTTTGCTTGGAAGACGCCTGTGTGTGAATTTGTTTTATGTGGGGAGATCGGTGCACCACGATCAACACACAATCTTGACAGAAAAAGGCTTTGATCCAATGGCATGGGATACCACAATGATTGGAAGTCCTTTATCTGCTGCAGCCTTCATCAGCCTTCACAGCCGTTGTAACGTACACATTGTTATCCTCTGCCTGTTCTGCCATTGAGGACTTTCTTGGATCATTCTTTGTCTGGTTCCTCTCCCTTGACCTTACCACCATGGGTGACCCTGTTGAGAGTACATGACTCCCGATGGCATCACTCACAGGGTTCACTGGAACACGCAAGCCCACTCACCACTACAAGGTGACGATCCAACGAGGGGGCTTCTGAATACCAGTTGCTGGGGATTGAAAGTTGGGAGAACACTGCTGCAGTCAGATCCTGCTTGCTGGCTTCCCACAATGGGCATCTGGTTGTGCCTCTGTGAAGCCAGGATGCTGGACTAGATGGACTTCTGCCCTGATCCAGCAGGGCTCTTACATTTTTACGTCTGTAACCAAACCACTGTTATATAGGAATAGGTTTAACCTAATTCACCTGAACAACTGATGGTGAGTCAGCCATTCTTATCAGTTGGCTAAGCTGAACATCTGGAGACTCATTTTATAGACACTGAACTTAGGAGTACATCTAGGGGTAAGTCAACATGCCATTTCAAACCCCTGAACATCAGACTTGTAAGAGCCTTCTACTCCAGCTCAGTAGAGAAGATGAACCAAGAATAGACACTCGGTTATGTATTCCTTACACTTGGGGCCCATCTACACGGGAGAATTTCTTCCTAGGAAATACACTTCTTTTACCTTCACTTTTCATTTGCATCATCTGCAGTTTCTGCTCAATGTTAGCTGCCAATCACTTTTTTCCCATTCACACAAGCAGGCATTCGTCTGGGAGGATTAGACAGCGGAGCCACAAGGAAAAAGCGAGACTAATCCTCCCCAGATGAATGCCTGCTTATGTGACTGGGAAAAAGCGACTGGCAGCTAACTTTTCAGCACGAAGAAAAGCTCCCATGTAGATGAGCCTTGTGTCTCAGCTGGCGTAATGTTCTAGAAAGTGTGAATTAAGTGGGCTTGCCTTTAAATGAGACCTGAATCATATTTTTCCCTAATAGAGATAGAAGGATCTGTCAATTTCAATTTTCGTAGTTTCTCATTTTTCTTAAATTAAGTTCTCCAGGTTTCTGCTGCAACTTGCAGTTTGGGGTTTTTTTGTACACTTTTTTGCAAGCAATTTCTCCTAATATAATGCATTTTTGTATGTTATTTCAACTAATATTCATTTTTAAACACATTTTCCCCCTAATATATCTTTTTTTAAAAAACATTGTTTGCTCTGAGAACTACTGCATTGTGAAATTAAGACAAGTGCAAATTTCAAAGGATGACTGTGTTTTGGTTGTCTTATTTTTTCAGAAAGTTCAAATATGATAAATTCTGCCTTACGTGCAAACGGAATCAAATTTTTCCCCCATTCCTGTTCCCTAAATTCCAGGCAGCTTCTGTCTGAATACAAGGAAAAAGGAAAAAATACAGAAGGTCGAACTGATTCAGATTCCAAATCCCAGCTCCAACTATAGCACAGATTCTCTGCCAGTTTCTGAAAACCCCTGCACAACCTGTAGGCATCCTCGCCATAATTTGATAAGCACCTGCACAGAAAAGAAAACTAGATGGCTTGCATTATTTTGCATGCACATCCCCCCCAAGCTACTCCTTAGTAAGAAATTATATTTTTCAGGATACCCTGCTGAGCAATAATCTAAGGGGGAGGAATACAGAGTGCACGCTGCAAACATCAGCATTGGAGTCAAGAATAAGAGCTGAGAAATGAATGCAAATATTTAAAAATGGGGGGAATGGATGACAATCTGAAAGCAGGAGGAGGGCACTTCTGAGCCCCTTTCAACCGTTTCTATAATGGCTGGGTCTGGAAGCAACAGCGTAACAGGATGTGTAGAGGAGGCAACATAAGCACCCTCTGCTAGGGAAATTACTCAAAATAGCTTTCAGTCTACAACCCTTCTGGATTGTGTAGAAGTACCCTTGGCAAGATCTTAAGAGGAATTTGGCAATCACCCCAGTGGTGGAAACGCTTGCAATTAGCAATGTGCGCGCACACACACTCTTTTTCATCCCTGGGCCTTGCCCCACCACACTGACACGCATGAAAAGAATTACCATCCGTTTTATCCAGGCAACAGTTGATTTGCCTGTGTTTCATTTAAATGTATGCAATTTTAAAATTGCTCTTTGCTGAGTGTTGTGGCTGAACTAGACACACACACACATGGATGCATGGACACAGCAGCAGATGGCAAATGATCAAGAAAGCTGACCATGCCCAATCACAGGTGATGGATGTATCTGCCATTTTGGGTTTCTCTTCAGTTTCTAAAAATATTCCAGTCTTAAGTTCAGTTTAGTACAGTAGGGCCCCACTCATACGGCGGGTTATGTACCGGACCCCGCTGTAAAGCGGAACCCATTGAATAGAATGGCACACGATGCCTGAAAACCGCCGTAGAAGCGGAACAAGCGCCGTATGAGTGGGGCTTTAGTCTAATTGTGTCTAATTGAGACAGCTGTATTAGCGAATCGCTGTAAAGTGAAGCGCTGTAAAGCGGGGCCCTACTGTACATTTCTGCATCAGTTTACAAATGTTTTTTTAAAGTCCTCCTGAAAATTTGTCAGAAATTTAGGGTTCTGGCTACATTTGAACATTAAAAAACCCCCATTAATTTCGTATGGATACCTATTTGGATATCTGGATGGCTTATTTAGTCTTTTAATTTTAGATGGAAGCACTGATGATGTTCTATCAATGTGAGCTGACAATATATATTTATATTGTGGAGTTTTTTCTCATCTTTTTGCTCTCTCTTTGTTAAATATGACACAATTTTTTTAAAAAAAAAATCCATTAGTTTGAATGGGTCTACTTGGAGTAGGGCTAGCACAAGATACAACCAACAGTGTGCATTTCTCCTGCTACACACATTTTTGCTTGTAATTTTTTTGCCAAATATACACATTTTTAGCAAGCAATTTGCCAAATATAATGCACTTTTGTATGTTTCCCCCACCACCATCACTAATATATGCACTTTTGTGCTCACGTTCCCCAAATATTCAAAACAATTTGGTTGGAGAGATGCATTGCAACATTCAGAGAAGGGTGAATTTCAAAGGACAGCTCCATTTCGGTGTGAATTACATAAGAATATAGCAAGTTGCTTTATACCAGGTCAGAACATTGCCCTATTTAGCTCAGTATTGTTTACACTGACTGGCAGCAGATCTTCTAGTTTTCATGCAGGCGACATTCCCAGCCCTACCTGGAGATGCTAGAGGACGAATCTGGGATCATCTACATGCAGAGCAGGTGCCCTTACCACTGAGCTATGGCCCTTCCCTTAAGACATAGGAAGTTGCCTTTTGCTGAGTCAGACTGTCAGTCCACCTAGCCCAGTACTGTCTACACTGACTGGCAGCAGCTTTCCAGGGTTTCAGGCAGGGGACATTCCCAGCCCTAAAGGAAGCAGACCTTTTAGTGTAGTGGCACCAACCCTTAAAAATTAGACAGCCATCATCTCTGTTGTCTTTTTGGCACCTACTGAAGACCTCTTTCAACAAGCCTTTTAAGTAGAGACCTTATCCCACCCCGCATCTGTGTTGAATCTGCTTTTTAAGATGTTTTTAAAGTTTTTTTTAAAAAAATGTTTTTTAAAGATGTTTTGTTTTAATATGTTTGTAAAGTCTGTTTTAAAGATGTTTTAGAGTATTTTTAGTGTTTTGTTTGCAACCTTGGGCTCCTTCTGGGAGGGAGGGCAGGATATAAATTTAATAAATAAATAAATACCTGGAAATGCCACTGGGGATTGATCCTGAGGCCTTCTATATGCAAAGCGGATGCTCTACCACTGAGCTATGGCCCTTCCCCAAAATATTAACTAAACCAAATTTCTTACCTAGTCCCTACCAAACTTCCCAACAAAACCCATTGTCCGGATTCCACAGGCCCAAGACTACAGACTTGTATTCCTTGTTAATTAAAATGGAAAAATAATCTTGATTTTGGCCAGAGCAACGGTTCAACTGTGTTCTGGGGAGGAGAAAGATGTAGGCAGAGAGAAAATAAATGGGTCCATTCAGAAGCCTGTTTGACATGTCTTTTTTAAAAAACAAAAATTATATCCTGCCTTTCTGTTTTTTTAAAAAATAAAACTTAAGGTGGCTTATAGCACAGTGCTAAAAAAAAATTACACATCAAAATAACATGCTATCAATAAGGACAAAGGTCTTAGCAGGGAGCGGGGGGGGAATATATATTATACAATTCCAGGGAGGCTAAAAACACTTGCCCAGCATATTCAAGAAGCCAAAAAACTCAACAAGCCAAATGCCTGGTCAAATAAAGAGCATAATCAAGAAGAAGATCACAGCAAAGGGAAAACAGATCAGGCCACATCCACTGGAGATTGCATCCCTCCTCCCCTCCATCAACAACCCTTATAAGAGCTTTGTAACTGATGTCTGAGTTTGCTTTTTTTCCCCTTCTCTCTCCCAATCCCTTTTTCCTTTTGTGTTGGATCTCTTAGATTGCAAAACTGAAAGAAGAGACTGTCTCATTATTGATTTTTTGCAAGCTTCTCTAGGAGCCCTCCACCCCCACCCCCCAGCTGAAGAGCAGGGTCAAAATACTTTCTATAAATAAAAATGCATAATAAAATAAAGAAAGGTCACAGAAACCCTTCAGGAAGAAAGTAAGGCTGATTTCTATAAGCAAGGAGTTCCAAGTCCTTGGGGCAGCCAGGCCCTCCCAACCAAGCACACTTCAGATGCTAGAAGGGCCTTAAGAGATCTTAATGCATGCGGGAAGAGGCAGCTCTTCAGATATCCTGGCCCTAAGCTATTCCTCAGGATTTAACAGCGATAAGCAGCCTGGAAATGAATCTGCAGCCAGTGAAGCTGTTGCAGTTAGGGAGTCCCATGCTCTCCTGGGTGGTCTCGTGGCCTTTGGCACACTAAGGGGCACATCCCCAGGGCTCTAGGGAGCACAGGCTTCCTCATCCTTTGATCTGATCATTTCTGGAAATTTGTCACTTCTTCCTCCATCTCCTAGTCCTCATCTCTTTTCTTCCCCCCTTGCATTTTCCACCAGCACCTGTCAAGGATGTGCTTTCGATAAAATAAGATGGCAGAGAGCCAGGTGGGCAGCATAAGGAGTCACATTGCTCCTTGGCTGAAAAGCTCTTGTATCTCCACCCTGTGGAATCAGGGAGGGCAGTGAACGGTGTGGGTGGATGAGAGAGGGCCTTGTCATCGTCACCGTGAAAACTGGGAGGAAGGAGGACTTTAAAGAGAAAAGTCAGCAGGGCATGTGAGTGACTTCACCAGGCCAGTTTGTGCAGACAGAATTGCACCCTGGCATGCCGAGGTCAAATCTGTGCCAGGAAGTCTCTGACTGGGTGGTCTGTCCACAGCACACACATTCCCCCCCAGGGAATGCCACCTAGATCCTTTAATCAGACCTTGCTGTGTACAGCATCAGAGGGCCTGCCTTTCAGAGGCCGAATTCTACCAGCACAGCCCTGGATAAGAAGATAAATTAAGCCCCGCATGAATGGCTGAGATTTAAAGAGGGAGGGAAATAATTAAAACATCACGGCAATACACATACAGCATTCTGGTGCTTCCCTTTGTAGGATCCACAGCAGAACCATAGGCCCAGGGATTGAATGCAGCCCTCAAGGCCTCTCTACCTGGCCCTCAGAACTCTGCCCAGGCCACACCCCCTCACGGGCCCTGCTTCGCATCCTCCTTGAGTGTTTCTCCTGACTAGAAAGCATCCTTGGACTCTAACAGTGTCTCTTGCTTGCTCGGACAGAGGATAGAGAGGGCTCTCTCAGCAAATGCCTCTCAGTTCCAAACCCTTTTGCCCTGGAGACTCACCAAAACCTGAGCCTGTGCATCTTTCAGACGTTTTTATTAATATTGCCTTTTGGTAGGCAGGGACAGAGGGGGACAGAGTAGAAGGACTGTACAAATTAAGAACAAACTGAAATGTAAATAATTAACTTTTTTTTTTAACCTTCCTTTAGCCCTTGGACTGGGGGTGGGCCATAATAAATCAACGCCAAAATGAATTATCGGGGCACCTTCTCCTCACATTCCCTCGACATAAGGCCATCTCCATGTAAATGGTAGCCCTTTGCACTCTCTATGGCAACTGTTAACCAAAGCTCTCCAGGCACCTGACAGGCATTAATTGATCAGGCTTCCCATCAATACTCCTGGGAGTTAAGTGACTAATGGCCAAGCAAATAGGGCATGGGGGTGCAAGTAGGCAGGGTAGCAATCCCTCTCTTGGAATATTTATTTGGATTGCAAAATGAAAATCTCTGCAGTCAAGCCTAGCTGAAGACATTTTAATCAAATCTCTCTCTCTCTCTCTCACACACACACACACACACCCCAATATACATTTTACACACTATTCTTCAACCTTGGATCCCCAGATGTTGTCGGACTACAATTTGCATCAATCCCAGCCAGCTTAGCCAATGGCTAAGGAGGATGGGAGTTGTAGTCCAATATCACTGTTATTTTTATTCCTTCTTTTCTCTCTGAAATTGGGTTGTAATGCATTTCCATTTGCATTCTGTAGAATCCAAAGTGTAATACAATAACATTAAATATAAGATATAAAAGAAGCAATAAAACACAATTAAAAGTCAATGTGAGTATTTAACGTGAACATGACACAGACCATCTGAGTGAACCTCTGATTCAAAACCCATCACATACCCTCATAGTTGCTAATTTCAAGATTGCCATGGCCAGTATCTTTCATCCATCAAATGTCTCGGTAAACAGGAATGCCTTTAAACTTCTCTGGAAAATCAAGAACGAGGGAGACAGGCACACCTCATCAAGGAAGGGCATTCCACACACAGGGAACTGCCACCGAGAAGGCCCTGTCATGAGTCACTGCCAGCTGCGCAGCAGTCAGAGGCAGCAGCACCAACAGGGCCTTCCCTGCCGACTGTAGAGCCGCAAGGGCCCTGTGTAACAGAACTACTCTCCTGTTCAGTTGAGCAATACAAGGGTCAGAGGCACTGTCAATTGCTCTAGCCACTTGTGCCTCTGGCCCCACCCGGCATGTGGCCCCCAGAAGGCGGTTCATGAGGGAATGTGGCCCTCAGGCTGACAGAGGTTCCCAGCCCCTGCCTGACCTCATGCTAGGGGCCTCCATTCTCCAAGATCACATCTGCATTCACGTGCATTTGCTCATCTCCTAGTCATACTGGGCCACAAAGCAAACCGTGTAGGCCTGAGAAGGTATACAATATTGTCTGTCCTGTAGAAGGGATTGCTCTGCTTTGAAGAAGAGCTCGGTCTAACTCCCAGAGTCTTTAATCAGCAATAAGAGATGTGGAATTGCTTATTTAGGGGGACACAGGCTGTTTGAAAATGCATGTAGGACAATCCCAGGCTACTGAAGAGACTGAACACTAAGCACAAAATTGGCCTTACTTTTCTCAGCAAAAGAATGAAATATCACCTTAACTTAAAGTGCAATTTTATTGTGTGTGTATGTGTGTGTGGGGAGAGGTTTGCACTGCCCCCCGTGCACCCAAGCCCACCTCAGCAGAAGCCGGCACTTCTCTTTTGGGAAAGCAACAGGTTGTGATGTATGGCCAAGCTGCGCTGCTCTTAAATGAGGCACTCCGGGCTCGATGAGACCCCTTTGTCTTTCCGCTCAAGCTTTGTGCTTTCCCCCTCACTGGCATGTTGCATGCATCTTTGTTAGAGCCTGGCATTTTCCCACCACTCTCATTCTGACATCCTCTTCCCATTGTCCCTGCCCAGAGCCTTACGGAGGAGGAGCAACTTGTGCAGTCAATAATAAAATAATAATAATAATAATAACAACAACAACAACAACTTACTACAAAAATGTCTCAAAGAGACTTACAATTATAGAAGAATGCATGATACAATATATTTAAAATACAGACAAAAGATAAAAGAAACTTAATGGACTCATAGGGCTCATCCTGAGATAACGTTAAAAGGACAAATCCTACCCCACTCCACTAAAGGATGAACACCCAATGCAAGCCTGGTATAAACATACCCTATGATCCCAATTAAGGCCCAAATGCGTTGGGTGAAATGGAACGTCTTAACCTGGCGAAATATTTAGTTTTCAGATGATGAGCAGTAGTTGACTGCCCTTACATGTAAAAATATATATAATTAATGGTTTACCTCATTATCTTTTAGGATGGTAAAATCTGATGCAAGAATGAGGAGCAGCAGGCTTACGCAGCCATCTTTTAGCATGCTAGCTAAGCCCCATCACATAAAAGTTGATAATGATGGTGCCAGGCGCCTCTCTCGGAGGACAGCACTCCGCACTCAGGGAGCTATCACTGAAAAGCCCCACTCTCGTGTATCCATCCTCCACACCTCCTCACAGGAGGCACACAAAGAAGAACCTCGGATGACAAATGCAGGGTCTGGGTAGATTCATGTGGGGGAGAGACGGTCCCTAAGATATTGGGGTCCTGAGCCACAACAGGCTTTTTAAGTCAAACCAGCTTTGTTCTTGGCCTCTCCACTCTTTCTTTCATACGTCCGGCAACTAATAATCATAACACAGTTTAGCAACATCGCAAGGAAGTCCAGCATTTTTTATTTAATTTATGCATCATCCTTCTATTTCCAAGCTCCAGGCATTGAGTGATGCTGCATTTGTAGCCAAAATGCATCATCCACATGCAAGAGGGAGGATTGGCAAACTAGGGAAAAACCTCGGAGAGAGCGACCCTAAGGGGAAGGATCCCCCAGACAGACCAATGAGGACTATGCATGCTAAAACACCCAGGACCATCCAATGAAGCGGAAGGGTGGGCGATTCAGGATGGACAAAAGGAAGGACATCTATGCACAGCACACACTTTATATGCTTTGCACAAGCCACAGACCAGTTTACAACAGCAAATACAAAAACAAAAAATTAACACAATCTTTTAAAAACACGTTAACATTAAATCACTGAATAACAATGGCTAATAGTAGCAACAGCCGTAACAGCAATCAGGTCTCTCGGAACTATGGGATTCACTGCCATAAGATGTAGTTATAGGTCGTCAATGTGGCTGGCTTTAAACGAAAGATGAGAACCTAAGAAGGGCCTGGCTGCTGGATCAGGCCATAAAGGCCCAGCTAGTCCAGCATCCTCTTCTCACAGTGGTCAACCAGATGCCCCAATGGGAAGTCCGCAAGCAGGACCTGAGTGCAAGAGCACTCTCCCCTCCTGCGGTTTCCAGCAAATTGGCATTCAGAAGCCTCTGACTGTGGCAGGAAAGCATAGCCACTAGGGTTAGTAGCCACTGATAGCCTGATCCTCCATATATTTGTCTAATCCTCTTTTAAAGCCCTCCAAGTTGATTGCCATCACTGCCTCTTGTGGGAGCAAATTCCATAGTTTAACTATGCGCTGTATGAAGAAGTCGTTCCTTTTGTCTGTCTTGAATCTTCCAACACAGAATCATAGAGTTGGAAGGGGCCTATAAAGCCACTGAGTCCAACCCCCTGCTCAATGCAGGAATCCAAATTAAAGCATACCCGACAGGTGGCTGTCCAGCTGCCTCTTGAAGGCCTCCACCTCCCTAGGTCATTGGTTCCACTGTCATACCGCTCTAACAGTTAGGAAGTTTTTCCTGACGTTCAGCCGAAATCTGTCTTCCTGCAACTTGAGCCCATTATTCCGTGTCCTGCACTCCGAGATGATCCAAACGAGATCCTGGCCCTCCTGTGTGTGGCAACCTTTCATGTACTTGAAGAGTGCTATCATATCTTCCCTCAGTCTTCTCTTCTCAAGGCTAAACATGCCCAGTTCTTTCAGACTCTTCTCATAGAGCTATGTTTCAAGTCCCCCAATCATCCTCGTTGCCCTCCTCTGAACCTGTTCCGGTTTGTCTGCATCTTTCTTAAAAGTGTGGTGTCCAGAACTGGATGCAGTACTCAAGATGAGGCCTAACCAGTGCCGAATAGAGGGGAACCAATACTTCACACGATTTGGAGACTATACTTCTGTTAATGCCTAAAATAGCATATGCCATTTTTGCAGCCATATCACACTGTTGGCTCATATTCAGCTTGTGATTAACAACAATCCCAAGATCCTTCTTGCATGTGGTATTGCTCAGCCAAGTATCTTATATCGGCGATCACTCATGACAGAGTAAGACTGTCTTTCAAAATAAAGTCTATAACAATCGATCCATCTGAATCTATATCCACCATCAATATGCCAGTCCATGACTGGGGGCTTCTGGATTTCACAGTCCTGCCCCGTCGCCATTCGCCAATTGCCACGGGACTTTTGTTAAGGAAGGCACCTGTGCGTGAATTTGTTTTATGTGGGGAGATCGGCGCACAACAATCAACACACAATCTTGACAGAAAAAGGCTTTGATCCTATGGCATGAGTACCACAACAACTGGAAGTCTTTTATCTGCTACAGCCTTCATCCGCCTTCACAGCCGTTGTAACATACACATTGTTATCTTCCGCCTGTTCTGCCATTGAGGACATTCTTGGATCGTTCTTTGTCTGGTTCCTCTCCCTTGACCTTACCGCCATGGGTGACCCTGCTGGGAGTACATGACTCTCGACGGCATCGCTCACAGGGTTCATTGGAACATGCAAGCCCACTCAGCACTACAAGATGACGATCCAGTATCCCCCATCTTATAACTATGCATTTGGTTTCTTTTTCCTAGGTGTAGAACTTTGCACTTATCCCTGTTAAATTTAATTCTGTTGTTTTCACATACGCCAGTGATACTTCCACATTCAGGAGCAGTCTACCCCATAAATAAATACTGCAGTGAAACTTCCATGTTCAGGGCTAGTCTACCTCCAAATACCAGGAGTTTAAAAAAAAATAGGGGAAGGCTGTTCTCCTTGTGCCCTGCTTGTGAGGCTGGGTACTTTTGGGAAGAAAATGCTTGATGAGGCATAGCTTTGTTCTGCCCAGCAAGGCAGTTCTTAATATGCCTTTACATGTACCAAAATGTGCAAGGGAGGAGGAAAAAAGACTAAAGAGGGAGAAGACTACTTGATTCCTCCCTCTCCCCCCCACTGCAAAACACACGCCCAATGCCTTTTTTTTGGCTATGGGCCTGCTGTATCCTGCTGCCGTGACCCCATCAGCTTTCTCAGCCGTGGCAGCCGCAGCTGGAGTCACTGGGGATGGAACGCCGAGTCTGTGATGAAGCCGACCGGCGGCACATTTCAATTAGCAAGGCCGCCCCAACGCTGTTTCTTACATGAGTCATTTGCCATCCCGGCAGCCGAGAGAGACTCCGCAGCAACGACCTGGATTAAAACCAGACTCCTCCATCGTCATCATTACACACAGATCCATAGAGTTAAACCCTGCCTTTTTACAGTCCCTAATAACAGGCGTCCTGCAAATGTCAAGGAGACAGTTATCTGCAATTCCATAGAAGATGCACACAAGTCCCATAGGGCAGGACCCCAAGAAGCACCACCACCATTATGCAAGCCCCCACCCTTGTACCTCCGCCTGCAATCACTCAGCACAAAAGCTGATGGACATATTCAGTAAATTCTATTTTCCAACTGTTTTGCAAGGCCAAGGGAAGGACTCCTCTCCATTCATCCTTTGCTTAGTTGCATATATTATTTGCAGCCCAAATGGCAAATATCACAGTGTTTATGTTTTCTTCTTTTATGTTTTTAAAAAGAGGGAAATCGAGGAGGGTGACTACAGTATCTCTGCATGAATCTCTGTTCTGAGTGTGCCACTTCCGCAGGCAAGAAATTCTACTGCATTTCTCCAAGAGGCCCAACTGTGAATGCTCCAGTCATATCTAATGAATAGATGGGGGCTGAATTAGTTACCCGCCGTGGAGGCTGGTTGTAAAGAGAGAAGATCATAGCAGTTAACTGTACAGAGATGTAGTGGGCTGCCTCTTCTGTGGATGTCTGCTATGGGCTCACATCTTCAATTGTCTAATTGATTTTATTTCCTATAGTATATTAGTGTGCCCCAGGCCAGAATTTGGGGATTATCGATCTAGCACCCTGCCCGTGGGAAAGGGATTGGACCAGACTTTTGGGTTACTTTCAACATGTCCCTGTCTTTCTATGGACTAGGAGCAAATCCCTAATTGCAGACCATCTTTTCCCTTGCCACAATAGCAGTTTTGCTGGAAAAAACGCAAACACACAGTGGGACCTAGGAAATAAAGACTCTTACTACTCCTTCTTGTAAAGAAGAGGCGCAAATAAAAAATACAAAAGCATCATTTAGATTCAGAAAAAAATCTCTTTTAAAAATATGACACAATTTTGGACCTAATGTATCAAAGTCTGCACCAAAAAACCAAACACTATCAAGCTAATACTGGGGATAAGGCATAACACCTACAGCAGTGGTTTCCGAGCTGTGTCCTGATAAAATCCTGGGATTCCCCATATGCTCGTCAGAGGCAACTGGATGAGAAGATTAGTAGAACCAGACAAGGTTTCAAAAAAGGCAGATCGTCTGCTGCTACCAGCCTCCTACAATTCGAGGTTGGCAAGGTTATATTTGGTTGGTTTGCTGTTCCTGTTTTTTTAGCTTTTCTGTTATTGTTAGTTTTTATTGTTAGTCTCTTAATGTTTTGATGTTTGCATGTTCTGTTTTGTACGTTGCTTAGAGTGGCTGACAATTCAGCCAGATAAGCGACTAATAAGTCAAATAAATAAAATAAATAAATAAATATATTTGGGTGTAGGGCTGCCATATTTTCTTTTCTTCTTTTTTTTGGAGGGGGGAGTTAAGTCCTGTAACAACAGGCAGAAATTAAGCAGACGAAGCTTCCAGCAACAACTTTTTTGCTTATCAGATTGTCATTAAAGACTCAACAAACGAGCCCCTAAGTAGTTCCCTCCCCGCTGCAGAGTCAGGAAGGTGGTTTGAAAGAGGTGTCTCTAGAGCTCATGGTGTATATATACTCATCACATTTTCACTTCTGGTAAACAGGGTGTGCAGGTTTTCCCTGTTGTTTCAAAAACCTGCTTGACCTGTCTGACCAGAGGCGAGAGTGAGATAAACCAGTAAGACCTGTCTTCACACCAACACCGGAAAGCTGCCTCGTACGTCACCATACTTGCCCAAGTTCAGCGCCTCTGAGCATGTTCAGAGTGCTCTGAGGGAACACAAGAAGCTGCCTTACGCCAGTTAATACTCTTTGTAAGTGTAGTCATGTACTGTCTTCACAAACTAGCAATATCTCTCTCGGGCAGGAGCAGAGAAACTTTTTGAGCAATTTCCACATGGTTAACCCCTCCAGAGGTCAAATTCACTCGGTGGGCAGGGATCAGGGACAAATATGGCGGAGCAACAGATGCAACTCTAATCCTTGTACAGTAGACTACCTTCCAGTCATGCGACAGAAAGAGGTTCCTACACACAACACCACACACCCCTCTCTCCATCTAGGCAAGCAAGCAGCAGCAGCGTCACAGGTCAAGCTCACGGTCCAGCCAGGCAAAAGCACTTAAAGAGGTGGACCAAGGCCAGCAGTGGATCCATGTCCTGAGGAAAATCACAGCGACCAGACAAAGAGGCCTGAGGGCTGCATTCAGCCCATGGGCCCGAGGTCTCCCACATCTATCTCAGACAGAGGCTCTTTCCCAGACAATCTGTTACCTGGTGTTAGTAAGGTTCAATCCCCAACATCTCCAGGCAGGGGTAGGAATGTCCCCTGCCTGAAATCCTGGATAGCTGCTGCCAATCAGTGTAAACAGTACTGAGCTAGATGGACCTGATTTGATATAAGCCAGCTTCCTTATTTATTCAATTGTAAACCTCTAAGCGGTTTACAAAGTCATTTCCTAGGTCTTAAGCGAAGGGCCGTAGCTCTGTGGTTAGAGCACCTAGTTTGCATGATGAAGGTCCCAGGTTCAATCTCCAGTGGCATCTCCAGGTAGGGCACAAAAGAAGCCCTGGCCTGAAACCCTGGAGAGCTGCTGCCAGTCTGTGTAGACAATACTGAGCTAGATGGAACCAATGGTCTGACTCAGTATGACATGGCTTCCAATGTAGATGATTTTGAAAGCTGCTGGCCTCAATCCTCCAGTTTAAAAGGAAGGCTTTGGCCTGAGACTTTTTTTGGGAACATGATCTGGATTCCTGTCTGGCTCTGCAAAAAGCCCCATGTAACATAAGCCAGGTGACCTTACGGGAAAAGCAAAAACCTGACACCTGCACCTCTTGCACCAGCTTACAAGGGCAGCGGCAGCAACCTCTAGCAGGGTCTGAGTCACCTATGACTCACCTCACCTAGCCCTTCAGGAAAGGTGGGCCTTCCCAGATCAAGTTAAGGTTATTGGGAGGACAGCAAGAAAGGGGTTTTTTTTGGCCTGCCAAACTGGTTGATGTAAGTGGAGGCGCTTGAGTTGCAACAGCTCATGTCCCCAAGTGAGGCATTCCTTGCTAGGGATTGGGGTACGGATTTGATTCAGTTTTGCATTTAAAGGCGAACGTACCTAATCCACAGTTTCTGAAACAATACATTACTGAAACACCGTCATCCTTCAAAATCTGCACTTCTCTGAATTTTGCAGTGCAGTTCTTCAGCCAACTAATGTGTACAACTAGGGGTAAAGTATGCATAAAGATGAAAATTGAAAATTGGAACAATGATTTGCAAAACTGTGTACATTAGGCAAAACTGCACACAAACACGTGTATATTGGGAGAAATTCGCACCAGAAGGCTGATGGATTTTTGTGAGGACTTGATTTTTTTTTAAATCCACAAAACTGATGTGGAAATGTGCGGAGCCGAACTTAAGACTGGAAATATGAGAAATGGTGAGAAACCAAAATGGACAGATTTGACCATCCCTAGTGTGGTGTAGTAGTTAAGATGTTGGATTACAACTTGGGAGACCAGGGTTCGAATCCCCATACAGCCATGAAGTGCACTGGGTGACCTTGGGCCAGTCACTGCCGCTCAGCCTCATGAAAACCCAATTCATAGGGTCGCCATAAGTCGGAATCGACTTGAAGGCAGTAAGTACATTTACATTTTTATTATGTGCGATGTGTTTTCCAACTAATTTCTCAACCTCCTGGATCAAACCTCGTTGCTGGAGCTGAAAGATGTGCACAAACCATTTATTCCAACGCAAACCACGCTCCCTACTCCCAGAGTTGAGGGGTCCTATGTTCCAACTGCCCTGTTTTGCTGGGACCTAAATGATGACAACTGTCCTTGGTAAACCACTGCCGCCGTTTCACACAATTCCTGCCATTTGCTCATATTGATTGATTTCCTGCCCTTCCTCCCAAAGCACCTCAGGGCAGCAAAAACAATAAAAACATCTTAAAAACAATTCCAATACAGATGCAGACTGGGAACGATCTTTGTTCAAAAGGCTTGTTGGAAGGGGAAGGTATTTAGTAGGTGCGGAAAAGACAATGGAGACGGTAGTGCCTATCTAATATTTAAGGGGAGGGCATTCCGAAGCGCAGGTGCTACTAACGGCCCGATTCTTATACTGTGTGGAACGGACTCGTCCTGATAAGAAGTCCTCAGCTGTGGAGTGCCATGACTGACTGAGCATATAAGGGGCAGGTGATCTTTCAGGTATCCTGGTCCCAAGCTGTATGAGGCTTTATACACTAAAACCAGAACCTTAAACTTAGCCTGGTACCTAAATGGCAGCACCTGCATTTCTTTCAGCAGCAGCGTAATGTGGCAAGGATATCCTGCTCCAGTGAGCAGTTGCCCTGCTGCATTTTGCACCGGCAAGGGCAGCCCTACCCAGAGCACATTGGAGCAATCCAACCTGGAGGTTACCAGCGCACGGACAACAGTGGCCGGGCTATCTAAAAACGTTAGACCACTGAACATCAAAATATACAAGCAGTGTGCCCAGTGAGCTTGATGGCTGAACATGCATCTCCACAGCCTCACCAGCTTTGCCCAACTTGGTGCCCTCCAGATGGTGGTGGACTGCAACTGTCACCAACCCTAACTGGTAGCCATGCTGGCTGGGTCTGAGGAGAGCTGCCCTCCTACAACATCTGGACAGCAGGCTGGGGAAGGATGCTCTAACTATTGCACCACAAACACATACCACCTATGGAAAAGCAGCTGATCTCCGCTCCTGTGCCCCTCCAAATGTTTCTGGATTCCATCATTAGGGAAAGACCATAGCTTAGTGGTAGAACATCTGCTTTGCATGCAGAAGGTCCCCAGTTCAAAGCCCGGCATCATCAGGTAGGGCTGGGAAAGACTCCTTGTCTAAACCCCTGGAGAGCTGTTGCCAGTCAGTACAGACAACAGTGAGCTTGATGGAACAATGGTCTGACTGTATAAGGCAGCTTCTTGTGTCTTAAGGGAAGGGCTCTGTAGCTAGAGCACCTGCTTTGCATGCAGAAGGTCCCAGGTTCAATCCCTGGCATCTCCAATTAGGGCTGGGAGAGTCTCCCTGTCTGAAATCCTGGAGAGCCGCTGCCAGTCAGCGTAGACAGTAGTGAGCTTTGGCCCTCAGAGACATTTCAAACAAGACATTTTGCTCCAGACAGTGCTCATTTCCAGCAAAAAGGCAAACTGACCCTTGTGTGCTTCCATACAGTTGTTGATTATGGGACGGATTAAAAGCATGGAATTTTGTTTGCTATCTCCACATGTCGTCATCAAAATGCCAACCCATATCTCACCCACCCCACTTTAACCAAGATTCATAATTTCTGGGGGAAATCAGCTATTTCTTTATTTTAAAAAAACAAAACCTGTTGCCCATTTGCAATATCTCAGTGAGCCATTTTACAGTATTAACCTGCCCCCTCCCAGATCTGGAAGCAACCCCCCTGGAAGTGCATTAGGAATAAGGGAGAAAGTCAATTCAGTTTGCATCTAAAATATGAATCCATCGACTTCCGGGAAGGGTGACTTAGCCTGTGCCTGCTTTTGAGACGGGCTCCTGCCTCAAAAGAAGCTTATTCAGATATATCAGTCAGTTTTTTCTTTTTTTTTTGACTGATTAAACTTCTCCCGGGTAGGGAGAAACGAAGAGATTAACCTCAAAGCCTATTTTTGTTGGGACGACCAGATCTCATTAATTTATGGGACGAGGTCCAGCCGACGAAGGTGGGACGGATTTTCAACAGCAAGCTCTATCTGATAAAGCGAACGTTCACCTTATCTTCTAAGAGAGAACGCACTAACAGGCAAGCACCCTTCTTTCTATATTTTTCTTTTACTTGACTTAAATTGTTGCTGTTTAAAAGAGATTTGCCAGATTGATCGGTTTTTGACATCTCACTGGGGAGCCATAACTTCTCTCTGCTACGCACTAATTAATAGCTTATCTCTGTTTTTGTTGCAAAAAGCTGTCCTGGATTTGCATTCTAAAGATATACACAGAAGAGGGATTTCTATTCCAGATTTTTATTTTGAAGAATATTATATTGTCTGAGACTACTCTCTTTTTGGTCTATTTTATTTTGACGAATCTGTTTTCTGACGACTGCCATTAATTGTTTCGATCCTGGGAACTGCATTTTGTTTACTTAACTATGGAGAGATAAGGCTGTCTGCTCTGTTTATACTGTGATGTCACCAAGTTTGGAGTATTAACCCAATTGTTGCTGAAATAAGAAGTGGTTTTCCTATATTTTTCTTTTAAAATGGCAATTAAGAAAGTGGCTGAGAATCTGGAAATAACTATGTTTCAGAAAATAATGGATGAGATTGAGATAACGAAACAAAACCTGCGACAGGGTTGTAAGGAGTTGAAAATTGAATTGAGTAAAATGACGCAGGAGATTAAAGATATAGGGGGCCCTGTGAGAGAGGTGACCCTGGAAGGGGTCCCTGTGAGAGAGGAGACCCCGGAGATTGGAACAAACGTGGAACAGGAAAAAGATTTGGAGTCTATGGACTTTAGAAATAAAATCTATTGTTTGGAGACACAGGAGATTAAAGACATAGGGGTCCTTGTGAGAGAGGAGACCCTGGAGACTGGAACAGGGGTCCCTGTGAGAGAGGAGACCCTGGAGACTGGAACAGGGGTCCCTGTGAGAGAGGAGACCCCGGAGATTGGAACAAACGTGGAACAGGAAAAAGATTTGGAGTCTATGGACTTTAGAAATAAAATCTATTGTTTGGAACTCAATGTTATCTCTGAAGAAATTAATGAAGATTCTAGAGATAAAGTTATCAATGGCATGGATAATCTTCTGGACTGGAATGACGTGATGGAGCCCAATATAGAGAAAATCTATGGAATTAACTGCAGCCATGTGACAATGGAAAAACTTTCAAGAGATGACCCAGTGTATTTTGAAAAAAAGAACAGAGATATGATTTTACAGCAGTATTTCAGCAACCTATTCAGAATGGATGGCAAGAAAATATTTGGGATAGAGGTAATTCCCATCAGACTCTTACTATATGACTATGGCTTTGACAGCAAGATTATTATGGAATACTGATAATGGAAGATTGGATACTGAAATTACTGGACTTAACAAGACTACTGAAGATGGAAGATGGAAAATGGAACTAATAGGGATAATAGAACAATGGCTACTGAAATTACTGAACCTAACAGATTCTGATGTGATGGATTAATTGAAATGTTTATTTTGACTATGGTTATGACAATAAGATTATCATAATTAGTAATGAGATGGATTAATCGATATGTTTATCTGGAAAAAAAAAATTGATAGATATATTTCTTAAAGAATTGAAACCTCTCTTTGACTTTTTGTGGAAAGAATAAAGTAATGTTTATGAGATTTGATGATTAAGTAAGATAACTATTGGAGGAAAGTGATTTTATAATATGACTTAAGAGACAGGATTGTTATATATTATAGATTTATAACTGATCTGATCTTTGACAAATGGGAAGTCAATATTTTACTCTTTATTTTTTATTTTTATTTTTATTTTTATTTTTTTCTTTTTTTTGTTTAACTATTTTTGATTTTGTTTTTTGTCTTTGAATGTTTTATGATTTCGTCTTGTATGTTTTATGAAAATTTGAATAAAAATTATTGAAAAAAAAAATAAAAATAAAATATGAATCCATCAAATTCGCACTTTCTGAAACAACATAAGGACCAAAACACAGCCAACCTTTGAAATTTGCACTTAGTTCTCCAACCATCCAATGTTTACAAAAATGCATGTGTTAGTGGGAAAGTGTGCGTAAAAACAAATAGTGAAAATCATATTAAAATACACATATCGGGAGAAATTGCTTGTAAAATGTGTGCATTAGTCAAAACTCCATACAAAAAATGTGTTTACTAGGAGAAATTAGCCCTAAAATGCTGATTAATTTTCGTAAGGAATTTTAAAACCAATCAACCACAAATTGCTGCAGAAATTTAGAGAGATTAATGTAAGATTGAAAAAATGAAGAAAAAAAATGCAGAGAACTGAAATCAGCAGCTCTTCCCATCCCTACTGGGCATCGCAGCGGATTTATTTATTTATGGAAGGAAGGAAGGTGCGTTTCTCAGGACACCTTGAAAGATCCAGATTTGACCAGAATTTTGATGGCTGTAAGATGGGCAACCCTCTGGAAAGAAGTAATCAAATTTCTGCTTGGAGAAACTGGCACAGTCGTGCTGGGTGCAAGCAGCAGGTTGTGTTGAGACTCAATGCCACTGCACCCCCCCAAACCCCCCCCCCTATTTACTAAACTAGAGCTCGCTTCAGAGGAAGGATTCCAGATGCTCAGCATGAGACAGAAAGGAGAGTTGCATCCCCCCTGCTGGGATATTCGAGTATGCTGCCATTATAAAGCCATGATGCTCCTACACTTTTCCCATGACTCACCTCCAGGGCAATCAGGGAGAATCTTTATAGGGGAGAGGAGGATGCGAAGAGCGGTCCCTGGAGTTTTCAATCTGCTCCCTGCATTGTGGGAGTGAGGAAGCAGTTGAGTGACAGTAAGCAGCCAAGCCACATTCAGTGGCTACTCGCTTGGCCTTTTTAAAAAAAAAAACAGCCCTGGAGACTTTGCCCGACAACTTTGCCCTTTATTTGCTGGGGTTAATGTCTTCCTGCAGTGCCATCGTGAAGCGTTGCTTTTTAACTCTTCTGTCCTGATTAATCCCTCTTCCTACCAGACAAGCTTTGAAAAAGTCTTGCACCTTCACTCCCACAACCTCAACGTTGAAGAACGCATTAAATAAAATCTGGTGTTCTTTTTCTTTTTTTGCAATCTTCCACTGTTCCTCGCTAGCGAGGATATGTAAACTCTTCAGCTCAGCTGGAAACTGGACTTGGCAAAGCAAGTGATTCCCCTCCACCCTTAATCAGAAAACAGCTCCCCCCACAAGCCCAGGGCCAATTTCTGACCTCATCATGACATCCGTGGTACCTAAACAATGCCACTTCCCATCCCTCCGGAGACAGGCCTGCTGGTAGTAGCCATCAGCCATAAGAAATAAATGGACCTTCCATGTCCAGAGGCAGTCTACCTCCAAATTCTAGCTGAGGTGATGTATAAGTGGGGAGTCCTGGTGCATTCAGGTCCTGCTCGTGGGCTTTGCATAATGGACATCTGGTTGGCCAATGAGAGAAGAGGGTGCGGGACAAGATGGGCCTTTGGCCTGATCCAGAAGCCAGGCTCTTAGGTTCTCTATAACCTGCCTCATCAACTTCTTCACCTCCCTTGATCTTACCTAACAGCAGCAGGGAGGCCTTGATCAGTCAGGCTGGGCACAGGCGAAGGACCCCAGAAGATTAAAAGGGCTCCACAGTGACCCAACCTGGCCTCGCTATCATTCATGGTCCTTTCTACCTGGCCCCTATATGCTCTTCAGCAGTGGGTGGCAGTAAGTCCTGCTTCTCAATGGGAGCCAACCTCAGTTCCCATCTGCGGTGGCCACTTGCCATTTTAAATGACTCAGCAAGTAAGGCTCCTGCCTATAGATCTATGAAATGTTTTGACTTCGTAAATCTGTTGGACTATAGGTAGGACTATAAGCTGGGGCGTTGCATTTTGGTTAACGTAAGGTGGCAGGTAGCGGCCACCACAGATGGGAGTCAAGCTTAGCTCCCTTGCGTAAGTGCTGCCACATGCCCATCCACCACTGAAGCACGTTTGGGGGGCTCATGGAGAGTGCCACCACTACCAAAAGCAAGGCAGGGCTTTGCCTAGTTGGAGTGGTGTTGAGGTGAAGGGGCATCATCAGAACTGTATCATGCCAAGCTGCCCACACACACACAAAAACTCTGGTGCTCTTAGAGGCCTCTGCACCAAGGCAGAATTCCAGGCATCATGGAGCCTGGGAAAACTAACTCCCCAGGGTAACCGAGTCTATACTATGGATATCAGAAGACCTGGAAACTACATTTCCCAAGGCTCCGTTATCATTCATCCCAGACAATTATTTTTCTCAAGGCTGCACACATTGATAAGGGTGGTGGTGGAGAGAGAGAGATGCCTTGTCATTAGGCTACAAGCATTTCTATCTGGATTGGGCCAGGCTGATCTTCCCTTGGTGTTGTCTTTGTTTGAACAGTGGCACGATGGTCACTCTTGTCCTTTGGGCCAGTGGACGGCAGATGATTTCCTCACTGGGGGTGAGAATTAAGAGGAATCAAACAAAAAACAGGTGGCCTGCTCTGTGCGTCACTCGAGGCACAGAAGGGCCATAAGCTCAAGTGGCTTTGCATGCCGAAGGTTCCAGGTTCGATCCCCAGCATCTCCAGGTAGGGCTTGGACAGAACCCTTGTCTGAAACTCTAGAGAGCTGCTGCCATTCAGTGTAGACATTACTGAGCCAGATGGAGCAATAGTTTGATTCCATATGAAGCAGCTTCATAAGTTCCTATTAAGGTAAGAGCTGTATGCTCAGGGGTAGACCATCTGCTTTATTTATTTATTAAATTTATATCCCGCCCTTCTTCCCAGAAGGAGCCTAAGGCAGCAAACAAAGACAAAGCCCTAAAAACATCTTAAAAACAAAACTTTTTAAAAAATAAATAAATAAATAAATACTATTTTTGGGGGGGAAATCCAGACTACATCTTAAAAAGCAATTCCAACACAGATGCAGACTGGGATTCTACTTAAAAGCCTTGTTGAAAGAGGAAAGGTCTTCAGTAGGTGCCACAAAGACAACGGAGATGGCGCCTGTCTAATATTCAAGGGGAGGGAATCCCAAATGGTTGGTGCCTCTGCACTAAAGATCTGGTTCCTACATTGTGCAGAACGGACCTCCTGACGAGATGGTATCTGCAGGAGGCCCTCACCTGCAGGGCGCAGTGATCGACTGGATATATAGGGGGTGAACCGATCTTTCAGGTATCCTGGTCCCAAGCTGTATAGGGCTTTGCATGCAGAAGGCCCAAGGTTCAATCCCTGGCATCTCCAGGTAGGCTCAGGAGGAACTCCTGCCTGGAACCCTGGAGAGCCGCTGCCGGTCAGTGTAGAGAGTGCTGCGCTAGATGGACCAAAGGTCTGACTCAGTAGAAGGCAGCTTCCTATGATCATCTTCCCTCTGAGGCATTCACACACACACACAGAGTCCCAGACATAGTGCTGACTTGCTTCCGGAAGGGCAGGGCAGAGAAAGTGGTGCGGAGGAAGCGCTGGCCTCTAATATGCATGTCTGCTTCCCAGCCTGAGCGTGCATGAACCCGACCTTCCGTGCCGGGAAAGTTCACTCAGGAGAGAAACAAAAGAGGAGCGTTTTCAAAGGATCTTGCTTCCGATCCAGCAGGCAGCTGATGCATGCAACGGAGAGACGCGGCACGTCATACATTCCTGCAGACATTGCTTGCATTGTGTGTGTGTCTTTTTCTTTCTAAAGGAAGTATACAGTACACTATTTAACACTGTAATTCTTTCGTGCCGATTCCCAGAGAGGTAAAAGAAGAGAAATACAAAAGTTTTAGCTTCTTGCTCGCTCCACAAAGTCAAGCGGGTCCCTGTGTCTTCTTAAGGGAAGGGCTGTAGCTGAGTGGCAGAGCATCTGCTTTGTGTGCAGAAGTTCCAATGTTCCGTCTTCGCCATCCCCAGGTGGGGCTGGGAAAGAATCCGTGCCTGAATCCCTGAAGAGCCGCTGCCAGTCAGAACAGACAATACTGACCTAGATAGGCCAATGGTTTGTCTCAGTATAAGGCTGCTTCCAGCTCCAGCAAGCATGGCCACTGGCCAGAGTGATGGGAGTTGTAGTTCAACGGCATCTGGAGGACTGAAGGTAACCCACACCTGCTAGAGGGGAAAGGGGTCACAGCTCACTGGATAAGCACCTGCTTTGCATGCAGAAAGTCTACAGTTCAATCCCTGGCATTGCTGGGTAGGGCTCAGAAAGACCCCTGCCTCTGAATCCCCGGAGAGCCACTGCCAGCCAGAGTAGGCAGTACAAAACTAGATGGAACGATTGGTCTGACTCAGGATAAAGCAGCTTCCTATATTCCTAATAGGTCAGCCCCGGCTGCCGGCTGCCGACTGCCGACAGCCACGAACTGGGGCGTGTCTTGTTGTGTCTAAAAACCTTCCTGCTGGGTTTGTTGCCTGTGTGGTGGGTTGCACGACTGCAAAATGGGGAGGTTTACCGAGCCTCAAGAGCCAGTGTGGTGTAGTGGTTAAGGTGTTGGACTACGGCCTGGGAGACCAGAGTTCGAATCCCCACATAGCCATGAAGCTCACTGGGTGACCTTGGGCCAGTCACTGCCTCTCAGTCTCATGAAAACCCTATTCATAGGGTCACCACAAGTCGGAATCGACTTGAAAGTAGTACATTTACATTTTTTATCGAGCCTCAGTGGTGGAGGGCTGTTTTCTGTCTGGCAGGTCGCAGATCCAGCAGGCCTCTTTCAGAGCTATCCCCTCGCCTGCTTTTCAGGCCAAAACGCTGTACTATCGATGGACCTTGGCTGAAATTCAGCTGGGAAAGTCCTTTTGCTCGAAAAGCCTCCCATGCTGCCTTCCTGCAAGGCCAAGGAAAACAATGGCAGAGAGAGAGGGAAAATCAGAAGTAAAAAGGTCTGTTTGGAAGCCAAGCAGGTCCTGAAAAGGAAGCTAGGGTAAAAAAGCCCCCCCTCCATAATCCCCATTACAGCCAGCACTGCGAAAAAACTGGAGCCTCCAGTCTAAATGAATACATTAGCTGCCCCCCACCCCTTTAACCCAGCGATGCTTCACACGGAAAATGATTGGCACCTGAAAGCCCGAGGGGGGAGGAAGGCTGTGCACAAAAGCCCTTAATTAGTAAACTGAAAGTGGTGGCGGCAGCAGGGATGGCGGCAGAAGCGGGGGCTGGGGGGGGAGAGAGAGAGGCCAGTCCTGGACCTGGAGGTCAACACTGCTTGAGTAGCTCTCTGAAGCACCATCAACTGTGACCTCCCTAATCATGCACTCCAGGAGAAATTGGGGGAAGGGGAGGGAGGAGAGCCCCCCTTCACCATGTGAGAGCACATCCCACTCCTCTATCAAGCTTACACACACACACACAACACGCACATGAGAGAGAGAGAGAGAGAGAGAGAGAGAGAGAGCAGTCTATGATTAATCAAGATGACCACAAAAACCTTAATGATGAGCCGCCCAGTGACCCTTGCAAGAAGGAAAACAAGGGGGCCAATTGAAGGCTTCCCCCCCTCTCTCTCAAGGGACAAGGATTTGGGGAGTGGGAGGGTGGAAATTATATTGGGAAGGGATTCACACAGATGGCACAATGCGGATTTTTCAGGAAAAGCAGCAAGGATCACAGCATCATAGAGCAGTGGGGATGGAATCCATTGGCTGGAGCCTGGTTCAAAAGCATTCCGTCGACCTAACAGGACAGCACCGATTTGAGTTTCTTCTTTGTCCACTAGTGGCTGCTTCCCCCCCCTCACATATTTAGATATTTTTTCATAGTAATAGCGATATTTTAAAAAGCATTGATATTTTGAAAGGAAATAGGTATAAATGTAAGGAAATGTAGATAAAAGTATCATTCTTAATATAGATATTTCAGAGACGGATCCCTTATCAAAAACAGCAGTGCGGAAAGATCACTACTTAAAAACGATAAGAGAATAAGTGAATTAATGGAAAATCCTAATTGGGCAGTAGCACATCCTTAGTGAAGAGACATTCCAAAGGTTCCAGCACAAGGCTGCAGGACATTCCAAGGCCCAGACACAGACGGTTGGAGGGCCTCATTTGGCCCCAGGGTTTGTCCGTCAGAACTCTCCCCATGCCACATCATCTCCCCCCAACCTGCCAGACCCCTCACTGGATCAGAAATTAGCCCACGGTACAAAGGTTAAATTTACATTCATTGATCCACCTCTAGCTCCGCCCACTAGAGACCAGTGGCCCTTGGAAGGTTGCCCAGAATGGAACATGGCCCTCATGCTGAAGAAAGATTACCTACCCACGGCCAGAAAATCTATCACAAACAACAATAAAGGAAGACCTGAGGAGGGGAGAGAGAGAGAGAGAGAGAGAGAGAGAGAGAGATTTGTTCTCTGGCAGAAGTCTCTCCTGTCACTCCAATCTACGCTCACTTCTAGGCACAGAGAGATCTGCAAAGCACTCTGAGGGCAAAATCACTCAGATCCGTGCCAAACGTGGTGCCACAATTAGTTCAGGTCCGTTGGAGGTACCCAAAGCACTGCTTACTTACAGACTGTGAGATCAGTTTCAGTTGTTGCAGCTTGTTGGCGATGCTGCCCAGCTGGCATATTGACCTGTGACAGGGCCTTCTCGATGGTGGTTCCCCGTTTGGGGAATGCCCTTCCTGGTTAGGTGGGTCTGTCTCTTTCATTATTAATATTCAGGAGGAATTAAACATCCCTGTTCACCCAGTCTGAAAGGAACTGTTCCCGGCAAACATGAATTGATTGATTGATTGATTGAATTTATATACCGCCTCATAGCCTAAGCTCTCTGGCAGTTCACAACAATGAAAGACATTAAAAACCAAGTATACAAATTTAAACCATACCATATTAAAACCCATAAAAACCGATAGGCAAGTTAAAACACATGCTATTGAAATGCTGTTTAAAAATGCCTGGGAGAAGAGGAAAGTCTTGACCTGGCGCCAAAAAGATAACAGTGTTGGTGCCAGGCGCACCTCGTCACAAAAATCATTCCATAATTTGGGGGCCACCACTGAGAAGGCCCTCTCCCTTGTTGCCATCCTCCGAGCTTCCCTTGGAGTAGGCACCCGGAGGAGGGCCTTTGATCTTGAACGTAGTGTACGGGTGGGTTCGTATCGGGAGAGGCGTTCCATCAGGTATTGTGGTCCCAAGCCGTGTAAGGCTTTACAGTATAAGTTAAAACCAGCACCTTGAGTTGGGCTCAGAAACATATGAATTTATTAGCTATGAGAATTATGTGACTGTTTCCTTAAAAGTTTTTAGACGTTCTTTAGATTTTTAAATGTTCGTAATTGTTTTTAAATGTTTTTATTTTATTTTTAATCACACTGTTCTACTACTTTGTTGTTTGCAGCCCTGGGCTCCTTTGGGAGGAAGGGTGGAACAGAAAACAAGCAAGCAAGCAAAGTGTGACGCAGAGGATTTCTCTGGGGAACTGAAAAAGACTCTCCCCCTGGGACATGGCACATCCATGCAGTCTGAGTTGTGTCATCCCCTCTCTCTCCATTCGTAAAAGCCTCAATTAACTCTGCATTAATTATTCAATCAGGACAATGAACAATGTCCCACGCAGCCCAGTTTCGGTTATTGATGCTCCTTGGGAGAAAACGTGGCTAGGCTTACAGCTCAGGACATAAATATTGTACTTCAATGAGCTTTGGAGTTGGTGGTTTGGAATTCCTTATTTCCCCAAATCTCCTCCTCCTGTAATTGTTGCCTCTAGCAGTTTTAATTAACATATCTCTGGTCTTTCTTCAAACACACACATGCACGCGAACATGCATGCACACACACAGAGCCATCAGGGTCCAGCTGGGCTGGAACTGCACATACAAAGGGTCGTATCCAGCGCTAGTCCTACTCAGAGAAGACCTATTGAAATTAATAGGCATCACTAACTTAGGCTGCAATCCAATGTCTGCTCAGAAGTAAGCTCCATTGAGTTCAATGGGACTTGCTCCCAGATAAGTGTGTATTGGATTGCAGCCTTAGTTACAACCCAATGTCTGATGCTCACAAAGATTCCCCCCCTCTTTTTGTCTAAAGCACTCTTTGGTCCTCAAATGCAAAGGTGTATCACTGAACACCAAAGTCAGGATCATTCAGACCATGGTATTCCCAACCTCTATATATGGATGTGAAAGTTGGACAGTGAAAAAGGCGGATAAGAGAAAAATAAACTCATCTGAAATGTGGTGCTGAAGGAGAGCTTTGCGTATACCATGGACCACAAAAAAGACAAATAATTGGCTGTTAGAACAAATTAAACCAGAACTGTCACTATTTATTTATTTTTTATTTATATAATATTTATACCCCGCCCTACTTCCGGAGAACTCAGGGCGGCTTACAATTAAGAACCATAAACAATTAAAACAGTAATCATACAGATTAAGACGTTTAAAATGATTAAAAATCAAGAGAAAATAAAAATATTTGTCAATTTCAGTTAAAAGCTCGTCTAAATAAAACAGTCTTCACCTGGGCACGAAAAGACAAAAGCGAAGGGGCCAATCGAACCTCACTGGGGAGGGAGTTCCACAATCTGGGGGCAGCCAGCGAAAAGGCCCTATTTTGTGTTTTCGCAAGAAGAACTTGCGAAAAAGATGGAATAGTGAGTAAGGTCTCACCAGATGAAGCTAAAATGATGAAACCGAGGTTATCATACTTTGGACACATCATGAGAAGACATCATTCACTAGAGAAGACAATAGTGCTTGGAAAAACAGAAGGAAGTAGAAAAAGAGGAAGGCCAAACGAGAGATGGATTGATTCCATAAAGGAAGCCACAGACCTGAACTTACAAGATCTGAACAGGGTGGTTCATGACAGATGCTCTTGGAGGTCACTGATTCATAGGGTCGCCATAAGTCGTAATCGACTTGAAGGCACATAACAACTCCTCCTCTTTGGGAGTCTGATCTCTTCTAGAAGTTTTGGACTGTCTACAAGAGCTGTAGTCAGGGCCAGTGAGAGACTTAAGGGGCTGTCTTGGCACAGGGCCACCAATGGGCCACCTGTCCCTCAACATGCAGACCTCATCCCCCAATGAAGCCAGGCCATTTTCCTTTCCTTAAACCACTTATTAGCCTCCTTGCTGCCACCCCCTCCCACAGCAACATTTTAGCAGTGGGCAGGTGGGAGTGCTGCTTTTGAACAGGAGCCAAACACAGGAACCAACCCATTTGCCATTGCCTCCCGCCATTTTAATCTACCCAAAATACAGTGCTTCAGTCCACAGATCTATGAAATCTAGCGAAAATGCAACTGCACCATGCTACACTGGCACACCAACTGTTCTCCTTCCCTTGTAAAGGTGGTCATTGCCACCACCCCCTCCAACAACCCCCCCACATAGCTTCCCATAAGAAAACCAACCTCAGCCGTCTCTTGACAAACCAACTTCCAAAAACGCCAAACAAACCAAGATTGGACAGTGGCAGCAGGGGTGCCTGGCGGTGGAATAAACAAACCAACTGTATTTATACCAAAGGAGCCATTTCCATGTTATTTTATTTTCTCTCCCCCTCCCCCTCCAAAAGTGCTTCAGGGCAACAGGGAGGCAGAGAAGAGCTGTAAATATTTCATTCCCTTCCTTTTTTTTGGCAGCAAAACACCCAAAGTCTGCATTTCATCGAGATATTGGGGGGGGGGGGAGGAGAGTGTAAAAATGCAGCCTGTGTGCATCAGCCATTAGGGAGCATCAGGTTCAAGTGGACAGACAGATGGCTGGTTTTACGATCTTCAGGTGCAAGGTTATCTGCCAGGACTGCTCTCTGGGGGCCAATGAGGTGCTCAGACCTTGTGCTATGGGGCAGGGGTGGTGGTGGAGAGAGAGGCAGACCTCTGGAGCTGGCCTCAGATGTCTGGGGGGCACCTGTCATATGGAGACTCAGGGACTTGGGTCACTGGAGAGCCAAAGGGGCGTGCAGAGGCAGAGCTATGCAAAGAGGAAAGACAAAGACAAGGGAGGCCAGCCTCTCTCTCTCTTTTGGGTCTGCTACACAAACATGGCAGGGAAAGCAAGCCCTGGTCTAACATTTTTGGTTGGGAAGGAGAGAAGGCCATAGCCTCATACCCTCCAATATTTGTTAGATAAAAGGGGTACTCCAGATTTGTCAAATCAAGGGCCTTGTGGATCTCTGTCACATCAGTCCCTGGTGTGACACCTTGTGAGAAAGGGCTTGTGATACTGAGAGGAACTCATTTGATTCTGACGGCATCTAAACACTGTGTTTTAAAACTGCATTTCTCCAAACCTGTGACCATTGGTAGGTCCTTTTGTTTAAAGGTTTATATTATGTGAAAGAGTAAGAGGAGCCCACCACCCTGGGTGCTTCTGAGCAAGTCCCCATCCCGAGCACACACTCTGATTTGAATCTGAAACTCATCTAGAGAAGCAAGTAATGGGGACCCTGCTCTGAGGACAGGTAACACGACTCCATGCTAGCAATAGGTGTGATTGCAGATGTGCAGAGACACGGCAGAATAACACACTATTAGTCACAACTGACTGGAAAGAAAGCAATACTGGGGCAGAAAAAAACCAAGCAGAGATGCAACAGGCACCCCCTCCCCAAAGTGGGTCCTTTTAGTTTACAAGAACTTTTACTTGTTTAATCTGGAGGAGCAACTTAATCCCCAATAAAGAGACTACCCAGTCAGGCTACACGGAAGGACTTCACCGCTGAAGTTAATATGGAAATGAACCAAGAGTGTGCTATATTTTATTTTGTCTTTCCCAAGGCTCAACAGAGGAAAATATCACAGCCAGGGGGCTCCTTTGAAGTTCCCACCACATGCTGAAAGGACAACCCACTTTTCAGTTTAAATTTTAAAGTTTAAACGTAAAAAACAGCTAGCGGAGACTTCAAAGGAAGGCCTGGCTGTGTGCACAGGGCATTCTTGGACTCCGCCATGAAGGACAAAAAAACCTGCACTTCAGATTTAATTCAGAAGCCGTCTCAAGCATCCTCCCGCAAGCTGGCTGTAGGGTAAGAAATTCATGGTGGCCCAAGACAGAACCAGCAAACAGGCCGCTCTTCGATAAAACAAAGTGTTGTTATAGAAATCAGGAGAGACGAGGACAACTCCTGCTTGAAAAGGAACTGGGGCAAATGCTAGTTTCAGCATCTTTTGCCCTCTGGCCTCTGTTCAGTGCAATCTCCATCTTGAACTGAAAAAGTGCTTCGATTTAACCTGTTTAACTCATCTACACTTTCGCCTTTTGCTTGGGTAACCCAAGAAGAAAGAGCTGCTCACTTTGACTTGGTGCCTTCCAGATATTTTGGACTACAACTCCCATCAGCCCCAGCCAGCAATTTAAGACTGGGAAAATTAGAAAATGAAACTGACATATTCATCCATCCCTACTCTTGGCAGAGTAGAGATTTGAACCCTGATGTCCCAGGTCCTAGCCTGACACTGGTTCTCTCCCAGCCCTATGGACCACTCAAAAGTTGCTGGTGGTCTTGGTGAACCACTTCATGATTTTCCTGCCTGGTGTAGCAATTGCAATTCGCTGTGCTAGATGCTGTATGATTTTTAAATGTATTTTGATTGCTTCTTTTGTTTCTTACATTGTGCTACAGTTCACATTCCACAGAATTCAGATTGCAATACAGTAAAATTCAATATAAGAAATAATGGAAGAAATCAAAATACAATTAAAAATCAATATGAGTATTTCATGCAGACAAGCTGAGGACCACCTGAATGAAGCTTGTGGGCCACAGTTTGGGAACCCCTACTTTAACTACTAAACCACCTGGCCTACTCCAGTTCTTGCCTCTTTAACATCACCCCATGGCAAGGAAGTACCTTAGCTCCCCTGGGTTGGCCTCTAGATCTCTGACAGAGGAGCAGAAATTGACCTATAAGCCGTGCTGTCCCCCCTCCTCCCCACATTGTGCAGGCAGGTGTTAAAACTTTGAATGTAGCCGCTGGGATCCACCTTTAACCCACCTCCGATATTATCAATCTGCTGATAACTTTCATATGGACAGATGCAGTCTAAAACATCTGGAGGACACTAAGTTAGCAAAGGCTGGGTTACAACATCACCCGCCGCAGATGTTGCAGTCAAAAATAACCCAGTTAAGATGAATTTCTATTACTTACTTACTTATTAGATTTATATCTCTCCCTTCCTCCCAGTAGGAGCTCAAGGCAGCAAACAAGAGCACAAAAACACTCCAAAACATCATAAAAACAGACTTTAAAATATATTACAACAAAACATATTAAAAACATATTAAAATATTTAAAAACATCTTTTAAAAAAATGTTTTAAAACATATTAAAAAGCAATTTCAACACAGACACAGACTGGGATAAAGTCTCTACTTAAAAGGCTTGTTGAAAAGAAGGTTTTCAGTAGGTGCTGAAAGGGTAACAGAGGTTGTGCCTGTCTAGTATTTAAGGGGAGGGAATTCCAAAGGGGAGGTGCCACAACGCTAAAGGTCCGCTTCCTGTGTTGTGCAGAACGAACCTCCTGATAAGATGGTATCTGCAGGAGGCCCTCACCGGCAGAGCACAGTGATCGACTGGGTATATAACAGGTAAGATGATCTTTCAGGTATCCTGGTCTCAAGCCGTGTAGGGCTTTCTACACCAAAACCCGCACTGTGAAAGTAGCCTGGTAGCTAATAGGCAGTCAGTGCAATTCATTCAGCAGCGGCGTGCCATGTTGGCAATACCCTGCCCCAGTGAGCAGTCGCGCTGCCACACTTGCAC
The DNA here is from genome assembly GCF_030035675.1 of Rhineura floridana. Lineage (NCBI taxonomy): Eukaryota > Metazoa > Chordata > Lepidosauria > Squamata > Rhineuridae > Rhineura > Rhineura floridana. Next base: position 22,265,531 of record NC_084497.1, on the reverse strand, counting down.
TAGCTGCAGCTCCTGAACCAATTTCTACCCGGCGAAAATTCACTTCTTTTTAAATGGTCTTATCTAATGACAGGAGTAACACCATAATCAAATAGTTACCAGGAAGTCAGCTCAATTGGACTCACTGTGTTGTATCCAATGCTAGGCCTACTTGGAGTAGACCCACTGCAATGAATTTTCACGACTAACTTAGACCCATTAATTTTAATGGGACTACTCTGCGTACAGCTTAGTTGGACACACCCCAGACTTGTTGTTTCTATTTCAGGACTGGAACTTGCAGAATGCTGCTGTTCCTTTTTGTCCTTAAACAGGAGTGGCAAATTCTCTAATTTCTTCTCCTTTTCAGATACATATATTTGTTTATAGTCCCAAAGAAATGTTTTAATTACCTTGCTTCCTTCAACGACACTGGTCTCTTGCTGAAGGAATCCCGCCCCTCTGTAAAAAATCCAAAAATATCAAGCTCAGAAGAAAGACTAGGCAGACTGAATGGCTTTAAATAATAACAATAACAGTAATAATCCCACACTGTTCCACTTTGAACAGACTAAGAGGTCCCTTTCTATGGCTTCTAGGCCCACTGTCAAAAGTCATCAGACTATCAACAGGTCCTTTTGGGTGGTGGCTCCATATTTCCAGAAAACTCTCCTCCAGAAAACTCTCCCGTAGGAAGAACAACTTGTGCTGATGTCATTCTCTGCTGCTCTTTTTATTCTATTGTTGGTTTTATTCTATTTTATTTTCATGTTGTGTTTGTGTACTTTTGTGGTTTTAATTTTTACTTGAAAACTGCCCAGGCAACTTTTGGGAAGGGCTGTAGCTTAGTGGTTGGAGCATCTCCTTAGCATGCAGAACATTCCCAGGTTCAGTCCCTGGCATCTCCAGGTAGGACTGGGAGAGAACCCTGTTTGAAATCCTGAACAGCCGCTGTCTGTCAGTGTAGACAATATTGAATTAGATGGACCAATGGTCTGAATCAGTTTCAGGCAACTTTTGGTATTCCTATGCTATTGAGTGATACCCAGTTTCTTCTCTGATGCCCCAAAGTACTGTAGAACCAGTGGGTGGAGATTGAAAGGAAGCAGATTTTGGCTAATCAACCTTTTTGGACCAGTGGACACATTTTGAATTCTGAGAGACTGCTGAGGATGCCAGGCACAAAATGGCTGACATGGGGGGGGGGCATACCATAACACAACATGATTGCCATGGGGGCCATGGCATAGCAAACAACTGGAGAGAGTATAGTCATTGCTGCTGCTTCCCACAGCTCCAGACAACCTCATGTTTACCATGGGAAGCCAGCAATGTCCTGCTGGTCCTGATTGTAGAGAGGCAGCTGCAGAAGGCACAACCACCTTGCTTTCCCCAATACTAATGGCTCAACTAAAGGATGCCATCCTGTATCCAGTGCATTCACTCACTGGCTATAAACACTGACAGGCAGGAGCAGCCACAGGAAAGCAGGAAGCTGCCTTACGCTGAGTCAGACCATTGGTCCATCTAGCTCAGAATTGTCTACACTGACTGGCAGCGACTCTCCAGGATTTCAGACAGGATTCTCTCCTAGCCCTATATGGAGATGCCATTGGGGAATTGAACCTGGGAAGTTCTGCATGCAAGGCAGATGGTCTACCACTGAGATTTCACAGAAATTGCTTAGAAGGGTACCTGCACATTTTACTTCATAACTTTTTTTCCAGGAGGGCTACAGACTCTTTTTTAATGAAAGCTCAGAGTCTGGGGCCCTGCCTGGGGTGCCAATGAATGCCTTTGCAGGTGCTGGGATAACAAACCCCAGTTAAACTTTAGCAGAAACTTCCAAATGGTCTGAGCCTTTTAACAATGGGACAGGCTGCCTTGGGAGGTGGCTGATTCTCTTTCGCTGGAGGCATTTAAGCAGAGGATGGACAGCCGTCTGTCAGGGAAGGTGTCACTGCAAGGTTCGCGGGATGGACTAGATAACCTCCATTTTCACTTTCAATTCTAAAATCTTATTATACTAAGTCAAGCTGTAGTAAGAGCAGACATTGGACATGGCTTTACCCATCAATCTTACTTCTCAAGAAAGGAAGCTGAACTACAGGACCTTTATGTATAATGCAAGCATGGGGAAACCTTTGGCCCTCCAGATGTTGCTGGACTACAACTTCCATCAGCCCCAGCAAGCATGGCCCATGGCCAGGGATGATGGGAGCTGTAGTTCAGCAACAGCAGGAGAGCAAAAGGTTCCCCGCACCTGGTGTACAGAATGGGTATTCTGGTGCCCTCCAGATTATATTGCCCTACATCTTCCATCATCTTTGACCAGTGGACATGCTGGCTGGGGCTGATGGGAGCTGAGAGTCCAACTACACCTTGAGGGCCACAAGTTCGCCACCCGTTTCAATCAGTCTTAATAAAAGCCAGAGCAGGCACTCATGCAGAGGCACGGCAGGGAGCCGCCTTTCCAAATGGTGCTTCCAGCACCTAGGCGTTTTTAGTTCAGGGATGGGGAACCTGTGTGGCCCTCTAGAGGTTGCTGGACTCCACTTCCATCATCCCTAACCATTGGCCATGCTGTCTTTCTGCTGTCAATTTACTCTGCAGCATTGAGGTGGTAAAATAAGCCATTTCCCTCTCTGTCGACTAGATAAGAAAGGCAAAACTCTGTGGGCCTGCAGCAATGATCATTGATTTCATTAGGAGCTGTGAGTACATCTGAAAAATCAGCTACTAGTGATCAAAAGGAAATTAGATCTCAGGTGCCCCTAGTAACCAGAGATATCCCCATCAAAGGAAGTCTATCAAGCAGCTAGATTCAGTGGGTGGGTGGTAATCACCAACAGACCCATAAATATTTTCCTGTACCACTGTTCTTATTTTTCAAAACATTTTCAGTCCAGCTAAATAAAAAAAAATAGTTCAGTAACAGGCTTCACTGACCATGTCTCCTGGTGTTTGAAATAAGAAACTATTCATCCAACTAAGCAAGTATAGCCTGCTCTGACTGGCAGTAGCTCTCCAAGGTTTCATAAAAATCTACCCCATAGGAAGCTGCCTTATAAAGAGTAAGACCATTGGTCCACCTAGCTCAGTACTGCCTGCCCTGACTGGCAGCAGCTCTCCAGACTGGGAGCATTCCCAACCATACCTGGGACTGTCTGCATGCAAAGCAGATGCTCTGCCACGGACCTACCTCCCCCCCTTCCCACTGCGGCAAAAGGAAGGAAGAGTCTTGTGCTACCAGATTTACGGCACAATTACATCCATGTTAATTCAGAATTCAGCTCCATTGCGTTCAGTGGGGCTCAGTCCCAGATGTGCTGCAACTTTAAACTAGACTCAACTTTATTGTTGCACAAGCTTTTGTGTACATGCAACAAGGGAGAGGTTCAACCCCCCACCCCAGGCTTGAAGCTCACTGGTTGACCTTAGGCCAATTGCTGTCCCTAGCGCACAGGATGGTTGGGAAGATAAAATGTGTAGGGAGGGCCATGTAATCCTCTTCTTGTGGAGGAAGGGCAAGACTAAAAACTGAAGTTATTGCAATTATTATTATTATTACTATTATGCAGGCTTCTGCCACAATAAATCCAGTTGTCTTTCAGGTAACACAAGACTCTTTGAAAGAGGTCAAGAAAACTTGAGAAGCTACTTTTTGAATAAGGATGAGAGCAAAACTCAAGTTTGTATCCAGCTAAGTTTTTCTCAGCGTAAACCCAATTAATAAATTAATAAACCTAAGTTCATGTCCATTCATTTCAATGGATCTACTCAAGAGTTTTTGTTGTTGTTATATGCCTTCAAGTCGGTTATGACTTATAGCGACCCTATGACTCTTTTTTGGATATATTCATAGAGTTTTCACGGTGAGAGGTATTCAGTGGTGGTTTACCATTGCGTTCCTCTAAGCCTACGGCAGCAGGTATTCCCAGGTAGTCTCCCATTCAAGTACTAACTGGGCCTGACCCTGCTTAGCTTCCGAGATCAGGTGTGTTCAGGGTAGTATGCCCGTAGCCTCAAGAGTAGGGCTAACCAAAAAGCAGTAGTGGTAGTTATTATCATGAAGTTAATAAAGGTTTCTGCTATAATCAATCTGGTCCCCTTTGAGGTACCATGAGTCTCTTTGTCCCTTGTGGACTCTGCTCCTGTGCAGACCCTTACGTTTACCTAGCCAGGATTTCTTTTTCCCCGTTCCCCCAAGCAGGCTTGATTTCATTTTTGAAATGGGAATGGACTGCCTTCAAGTCGATCCCGACTTATGGCGACCCTATGAACAGGGTTTTCATAGTAAGCGGTATTCAGAGGGGGTTTACCATTGCCTCCCTCTGAGGCTAGTCCTCCCCAGCTGGCTTGGGCCTGCTCAGCTGGCCACAACTGCACAAGTCAGCCCCTTCCTTGTCTGCAACTGCCAGCTAGGGGCAATTGGGTTCCTTGGGACTATGCAGCTTGCCCACGGCTGCACAGGTAGCAGGGCACGTAGCCCCTGAGCCACTCCCCATATGGTATACGTGCTATATCCGAGTTCATTTTTAAAAAGACAAATTAAGCACTGTCGTCCCCGCCCCACTCCTTTGCTTGGTACCACCATTAAATAGCTGTATTTGCCGGGGGGGGGGGCTGCAGACAGGCATGCAAAAGGCCCTGTTGGCAAGCGGACGAAGGAGGACGCTGCGCCTTTGCGCGCCGGGGTCAGGTCACCTCTTGGCTGCCTGGCTCCGCTCTGGCCTGCCACTTGCGGCCGGCAGTCGTGGGCCTCCCACGTGGAGCCGCCGACTCGCCTCGCCTCGCCTCGCCTCGCCTCCTCCTGCTCCCACAGCTCCAGACGGCGCAGCGTGGCTCCCCCGCCGGCAGATCGATGCCTTTCATCTGACCGGCGGCGCTCTGGGGAGGGGGCGGGGAGGAACCCAGGCTTCCCGGAATGAGCAGCCGCCGCAGCCGAGAACGAAAGAGGCGAAGCAGGCAGGAGCCGGAGCTGGCGTTGTTTACTGGCCCAGCGAGAGAGAGGGAGAGACAAGACTGCGGCTGCTGCTGGAGAGAAACGCTCTGGCTCCTGCCCTCCCTGCAAAGGCGCTGCTCAGAAGCCTGGATGGCCAAGCTCTGCTGGAACGCACGAGCGCTCCCGCACTCATCGGAAGCTGCCCTGTGCCCAGTATAGCGTCAAATTCAGGAGTGCAGGGTCCCTTCCTCATAGTCACAGCCACGCCCCCCCTTTTTTTTGCTGCTGCTGGTTGAGAATGAGATCCTGGTTAATGCCTTCTCCCACAACTATAGATGCCCCTAGGAGCAAATAAACATGAAAGAGGAAAGGGTTAGCTACTGAAAATAATCTACTCAGTGGCTGACTCACATCCTTGAACTCTGATTGGCTCCAATCAGCAGGAAAGGACAAGGAAGCATGCAAGAAGACTCTTCTCAGTGGCTAACACACTCCCTTTTCATGCTGATTGGCTCCTAGGATGCTGGAGATATAGGCACTCTGCCCCCAAAAACGTAAGGGGTCTAAGTCCCCCTGAGACCCTGGACGACTACACCTCTGCTTGTGCCACACTTGTCTATGGGTTTCAGACAAGGGGCATTCCCAGCCCTACATGGAGATGCTGCCAGGAACTGAACCTGGCACCTTCTGCATGCAAAGCACATGCTGTACCCCTGAGCTACAGACCTTCCCAAAAAATAAAGGAAGAACCTAGCCCTCATGGTTCTGAATAAAGGGCTGATGTAAATACAAACACAGGAAGCTCTTCCTTACACTGAGTCCTGCCGTTGGTTCTCCTAGCTCAGAGGATCACCAGGGTTTCAGGTCTCTCCCAGCCCTACTTGGAGATGCTGCCAGGGACTGAAACTGGGACTTTCTGCTACTGAGCTGTGGCTCTTCCCCAATGATGGAATCCAATAACGTTTGGAGGGCGACCGACTGGTTCCTCATTCCTGCCAGTGGGAAGCGACCTTGGCTCTCCAAGGGGTTTGAGATATGAAGAGTCATAGCCAATGCTAGTCCTACTCAGAGTAGACCCATTGGCATTAATGGGGATTACTAACTTAGGTTCATTCAAATTGGCATCTCCAGTTGAAGAAGGGGGCAAGATGGTTGAAAAGCCCAGCTCTTTGTTGGAGACCCTGGAGTGGTTTTTGCTAGTTACAGCTAGGCAATACTGAAGTAGATGAACAAATAATCTGACCTGGAATGAGTCAGTTTCCTATGTTCTTGCTACCCATGGCAGGATCTGTCAATTTCAGTCCACTCAGTTTCTGGTTTTTCCAATCTTAAATTAGGCTCTCCACATCTCTGCATTAATTTGCTTTTAAAAAAAATCCTCATGAAAATTGGTGCGGTATTTTGGTGTGAATTTCTCCTAATAAACACAATTTTATGCAGTTTTGACTAACGTGCACAACTTCTAAATAATGCACCTTTGTAAGTTATTTTCATCAATATATTTGTTTTGTGCACACTTTCCCCTAACATAAGCATTTTTGTCAACATTGGTTGGAGAACTGCATCACAAAATTCGGATAAGTGCAAATTTCAAAGGATGGCTGTGTGTTCTCTCATATTGTTTCCCAAAGTGTGAATTTGATAAATTTGGTTTAAACGTGAACTAGATCAAATTTCTTCCTTGTCCCTCCTTCCTACACTGTTTATGTGACCTAACCTGCCCAAGAAATATATTTTAGTAATATCTTCATAGCAGGCTTAGCAGCTCTTTTTATAAGAGTGCTTTCCTTTCCCTTTTGCAGGCTTATTGAATCAGAAGATCCACAGGGCATACACATCCATAGATACATATCTCCCCTTCCCCATCTAAAAATAAAAATGCACATAGGTACATGCTAATAACTACTACACCTTGTCTCCTATCAAGCCTGTTCAGCATTTTAAAAGTTCAAAGATATGATACGGAACAGAAAGTGGTTCATCTCATATCTCTTGGGTGTCAAAAGTCTGAAGCCTCCTTGCTGTGGGAGACCGCAGCCTTTTTTCTGTGCCTGAGTGGGTGGAATAAGTAGAAAGAAGAACAATTACAATTAATGTGAAGCAGAAGACTAGAGGCAAACCCCTGGCTGATACGTCCTTCTTGCTGAGCTGAACACCAGAAATACAAAACAACGGAAGTTAAAAGTGACTTTTTAAAAATCTCCCTAGCCCAACACGGGAGGGGAAGAGGAGAAACAGAAGAGGTAGATCCTGGGGGTGCTCATCAGTTGTTTTTTATTTTTAGCCTGGACCTTCATCTTAAGTGCAAAACTCGCTTCATAAACAAATGTGCCACTGATGCACTCAGTGTAGCCCTGGTCCCTCTTTTCTCCCATGGGCTTTAGAAGCTGGGTTTGATGGAGACGTCAGCATGGCACAGATGACACAAGAGTGAATGTAGGAGGAGAAGAAATTGGATTTCTTGTGTGTGGAGCCATGTTACACAAACATACCCTTCATGGCTGCATCCCTCACCACAAGACCATCCGCCATGGGAATAGTTAAAAGGTACACAGTTTGTGGGACATTTTTGCATGATTTGTTTGAACATTTTTGCCTGTATTGAAAGGCTTCTTTCAGTAATGAAGAGACAATTAAATATTCACCTGTTCAGGCAAAATTTCACAGAACGCGATTTGTTTGCCTGTAATGGCATCATCATATTCACTCTATCATCCCTGATTCCTTAGGACCATCCTTGTGGACAATTCAGAAGCATTGCCCTCACTCAAAATTGATTTTGCCCTCAGCAACAGCACCAGACAACACCAAATCTGATTGGGTATATAGCAATGTAACATCACCACACTCGCTATGTGATCCCTGATTGCCTAGGACCAGCCTTGTGGCCCATCTAAAAGCATTGCCTTCACTATAAATTGGCTTTTCCCTCAAAGACAGCACCAGACAAAAGAATCTGATTAGCTACATAACACTGTGACATCACCACACTTACATGATCCCTGACTGCCTCGACCATCCTTGTTCCGATACAGAAGCACTGTCTTCACTCTAAATTGGTTTTGCTCTCAACAATAACACTGGACAATCTGAAATCTGACTGGACACATAGCATTGTGGCATCACCACATTTGCTATGTGATCTGTGATAGTCTGCATCACTCAAGGAAGGAGAAACAACCCTTAACAAAGGGGGAAATGGTGCAGAATCAACAGAAAATATGGGAAACAGTGGCAGTGCACTTCACTCCCCTCCCAAAAATGAACATTCACACTTTTAAGGATTTTTCCTCGCAAAGGCAGTTTTCAACCTCAGCATCAAAACAGATGAATTAGCAGCCCTAGTTACAGGTAGCTCTTCTACACAGGAAGGTGGAACTAAAGCAGGTACCTGGAACATAGGAAGCTGCCTTATACTGAGCCAGACTATTGGTCCATCTAACTCAGTACTGTTTACACTGACTGGCAGCAGCTCTCCAGGGTTTCAGGTAGGAGTTTTCCCCAGCTCTACCTGGAGACACCAGGGTTCAAACCTGGGGCAGATACTCTACCACTGAGCTACCATCCTTTCACAATATAAATAACCTCCATAAACTTGGCAGGCTACCACCTCTCCCAACTGTAGATACACCTATCCTGTTCCAATTGCATTGGCTGCCTGTACGCTTCCAAGCCCAATTCAAAGGGATGGTTTTGACCTATAAGGCTCTTTATGGCTCAGGACCCCAATATCTTCTGGAATGCCTCTCCCAATATGAACCTACCCGAACCCTTAGATCTTCCTCTGAGGCCCTTTTCCAGGTCCCCCCTTTGAGGGAAGCTCAGAGGGTGGTGACAAGGGAGAGGGCCTTTTCAGTTGTGGCTCCCCATCTGTGGAATATGCTCCCCAGTGAGGGCCGCCTGGCGCCATTGCTGACATCTTTTTGACACCAGGTAAAGATGTACCTTTTCTCCCAGGCATTCAATAGATTGAGATGATGTTTTGTTTCCAAACCTTCCTGTGGCTGTGGGGGTGGTATTGCTATTGTTTTGTGATTGTTTATTGTTATGTTTTTATAATCTGTTTTATTTGTTTTGTTTTAACATTGTGTTAGTTGCTTGGGGCCCTTCAGGTATCAAGCAGCAGCAGCAACAACAACAACAACTAATAATAATACCCCTTCACAAGAGATTATCTCCCTCTCAAGCCTAGCAAAGACTCAACAGAAAAGACTTTCTGTTAAACTCCAAGTGCAAATCAACTTGGCAAGGGGATGGTTGGACTAACACCAGGGACCTCATGGCCTAAGGTTGAGGTCTAGCAAGCAGAGCTCTTTGCGGAAGCTGTGGACACGCCTTAAAGCTCCCTTTGGTTCTGATAGAGAAAAGGATGCCTAATAGTGCCCGGTAAGGACATTAAGATCAACAAATGGAACACATTTCGTTTTGTTGCAGCCTGATGATTATCAGCTTGTGGTAACAGAAGTGGGCTTTTTCACTGGTAGCACCAGTGTTGTGGAATCCGAGGGGGCTCATCAGTACTGGCATTCTGCCGGCTCTTGAAGACAAGTTTTAATTGCCTTTTTTAACTGTTCTGATTGTTCTGATTGAGCTTGCTTTAATGTACTTTTTAACTGGATGTATATTTTAATGTTTTGGTGGAATTGTTTTAATGTATGTTAACTATGTTTTTTTTGTAATTGGTTTTATACTACTACAACAACAACAACAACAACAACAAACCCTGTTGATAGGGAAACAGTTAAGATGCCTGTGAATTGGCCAAGCCAGGTATAACTATTGGGATTGTGTGTGAGAGAGAGGGAGGCTTTTTTCCTTGTTTTGTTAGCAGATATGAGCCTTACATGCAGCTTCCTGGACTTTCAAACCCAGCCTCAAATTTCCTTTGCCCTTCAGGTGAACATCAATAATTCCAAGATAAGATGTATTTTACCTGCAGTATGGTAATACCTTAATAGGACCAAAGCTGTGTCTGTGTTATACCAACTCATCCTGGAGCTCACAGACCCATGCAAACATATTCCCTGCAGAGTGCACACAGAAATCAAGAATGCCAGGGAGAAGAATTCTATCTATCCTAGCCTCCTTCCTGACCTGCTAGCTTTTTTTGTGTGCAGTGATCCTTGCTAGTAAGTCCAGAAATGTTACCTCCCTCAATAAACACTGTTATTAGCCAATATGCCCACACATAGCTAGTCATTTATTTCTTCTTCTTTATTTAATTTATATCCCTCTCTTCCTCCCAAAGGAGGCCAGGGGTTGCAACATAAACAAAACAATTTAACAAGAAAAACAGAAACATACAAAAAAATTCCAGCTTTCAGCAAATGCTGAAGACGCATCTCTTTACCCTGGCCTTTGACACGTGAGATGTGTATTTTTGGGGATTCACCCTATTTGTGTGTGTGTGTGATATTGTGATTTTAGGTTGTTTTAATTGATAAAAAGGAAGCTGGAGTTTCCTGGAGGGGTGTGTGGGCACAGCAAGGGAGAAGGTGGAGAGGGAATGCCTTGAGGTCCGGAGAGAGCAATGCTGGACGGACCTTGAAGTGTGGACATGAAATATGGGGCTGTAACAGCTGTTTAGCACATTAGCTTGTTGAAGTGCCAGCATCAGGCCAAGGACTGTGAAGCTTGAACTGCAGCCCAGTTTGAGCAGAGAGAGAGAGAGAGAGAGAGAGAGAGAGAGAGAGAGAGAAACCCACACAGATGCAGGCAGGTTGGGAGCTGGCCCTGGCTGTTCTTCAGTGGGATGCAGACAGAGGCTGTTGGGCACGAGTGGAAACAGAGGCGTATGCAAGGGAGACTGAGTGTGGGGGAAGAAGTGTGAGATTTGAAAGACGCTGGAGCACAATGATGGAGGAGGAGGAGAGGAGCCTCTCTATCTTGCGTCCAGCCCTTCTGGGGGCTGTTACTTTCCGAGAAGCGACTGGCAGCCATCCAGGCTATGCTTGCTGGCTTAGCTGTGTCCTTTCTGGGGTGTAAGAGAATGAAGGAAGAGGAAGGGAGGCCCTTGGAAAGAGGCTCTTGGGCTAACAAAATAGGACCTGCCTGCATGAGAAAGGCACTTCAGGAAACTGCGGGGGGGAGGGAGGCTTGGCCTGCCACCTCCCTCCTCAATACATCCCTCTGGCAAAAGTAACTGTTGATCAACTCCACCAGGCATCGCCTCTCACCTGCAAACAAAATACTTGCAAGCAAGCTTCAGCCAAATTGCACACAATATACTTCTTGGTCATGCATTGTGAATACAGCCCAGAGGGCTGGCACCAGGTATCGGTACTGTTGGGCAGCTGCTGAGACCCTAACCCCAGAAGGGGGCCTGCTGTCACTGACCCCAGAGAGCCCCTTCACTTTGCTCCTTCTTGCTGTAGCTGCCTGTCTGTGTGCCCTCTCCACAAATACAAGCTGCAACCAGAGCAAGGATGAGAAGGCATGGCCTGTACTCACCTTACCCCATGGATGTGGAACCTCTGCGACCCTCCAGATGCTGCCGGGCTCTCAGCTCTCACCAGCCCCAGCCTGCATGACCAGTGGTTAGGGGTGATGGGAAGTGTAGTCCAGCAGCATCTGGAGGGCCATGGGGTCCCCATCCCTGGACTAAAGGCTCCTGGAAGTACCATCCAGAAAAGGGGGCTCCCTGCTGTGTCTCTGCGTGAGTGGCTGCTTTGGCTTTTATTAAGACAGATTAAAACAGGGATGGGGAGCCTGTGGCCTTCCAGATGCTATTGGACTGCAGTGCCCATCAGTGCCAGTCAGCATGGTCAATGGTCAGGGATAACGGGATTTGGGAGTCCAGCAGCACAGTAAGGAAGGCAGGTAGAAGCTGTCTCATACTCAATCAGGCCCTTGGTCCGTTTAGCTCACTGGCCGGTGGGAGATCTCCAGGATTTCAGGCAGGGGACATTCCCAGCCCTACCTGGAGATTCCAGGCATCGAACCTGGGGCATTCTGCACGCAAAGCACATGCTCTACCACTGATCTACAGCCCTTCGCCATCAGGGGAATGGGCACAGCTTCCCTAACCCTGTCTTACTTTGAGGGCAGTGGTCTAGACAGGGGCCAGAGGAAGATCGCAAGCAAATGGGATGTAGTAACAGTGACAAGGAGTGTGTGGGGGCAATACTGGGTGCATCATACCCAGGGAACTCGGGAATCTGGGGCCAACTTCAGCCTAGAGGTAGGCTGCTTCAAAGAGAAACACACTGTAAACAACAGCTTAATGGCTGCTTGCAGCAAGTCCCGAGTGCTTCCCACTACGTGTCTTTGCAGCAATTGTGGTTTTGCTTCTTCCCCCCCCACCCCAAAAGCAGCAAGGGGTGCCCCATCACCCTGCATTTTGAAAACGAGCTGCCACCTACTCAGACAATGTTTCCTGGAACCACACAAAACACAACAGATGTTTCCCTCTGAGGCGCATGAAAGGCAGAGGCAGGACGGTTAATGCTCAGGGGGCGAGGTGGCCCACGCATGCTGATGTGGCTAAGGGATGGCCCCTATTCTCGGGCTTCCCCTTTCGGAACTTCCCGCACTCCACGGAAGGGAAGATGATTTAGGGGAAGGGACAGAGCTCAGCGATGAAGCAGCTGCTTTGCATGCAGAAGGTCCCTGGTTCAATCCCCGGCATCAGTCAATGTGCACAATCATAGAATCATAGAATAGTAGAGTTGGAAGGGGCCTACAAGGCCATCCAGTCCAACCCCCTGTGCAACGCAGGATTCCAAATCAAAGCATTTCCAACAGATGGCTGTCCAGCTGCCTCTTGAATGCCTCCAGTGTCGGAGAGCCCACTACCTCTCTAGGCAATTGATTCCATTGTCGTATGGCTCTAACAGTTAGGAAGGTTTTCCTGATGTTCAGTCGAAATCTGGCTCCCTGCAACTTGAGCCCATTATTCCGTGTCCTGCACTCTGGGACGATTGAGAAGAAATCCCGGCCCTCCATGTGACAACCTTTCATGTACTTGAAGAGTGCTATCATATCTCCCCTCAGTCTTCTCTTCTCCAGGCTAAACATGCCCAATACCGAGCTAGAAAGTCCCATGGCCTGATCCAGTACGGCAGCTTCCTGTGGTCCTAGGTCTTAGGGGAGGTGCTGTAACTCAGTGATTAGAGCATCTGCTTCGCATGCAGAAGGTCCCAGCTTCAATCCCTGGCATCCTGACACAAGAACGGGCCTTCTCAGTGATGGCCCCCTGCTAATGAAATGTTCTGTCCAGGGAAGCATGCCCGGCGCCACCATGATCTAATTTTAGGCACCAGGGAAAAACATTTCTCTTCTCCCAGGCAGTTGGCTCCTCATTTTGGAGGGCTTTTGGAGGGTTCTTTACATTTGAGCCTCTTCTAGGGGGTGAGTTGTTCCACCATTGTTACATTTATATGTTTTAAAAACTTTTTTACTTTATGTTTTTATACTGGTTTTAACTTTTTTATTGATTGTAAGTCGCTTTGGACTCACTTTTGTGAAGAAAAGCGACAAACAAATTTGATAAATAAATAAATAAATCTCCAGGTAAGGTGGGGTATGTCCCCTGCCTGAAATCCTGGAGAGCTGCTGCCAGTCAGTGTAGACAATACTGAGCAAGATGGGCCAATGGTCTGACAATATGAAGAACACAGGAAGCTGCCTTATGCTGAGTCAGCCTATTGGTCCATCTAGCTCAGTACTGTCTACACTGACTGGCAGCGGCTCTCCAGGGTTTCAGACAGGGAGCCTCTCCCAGCTTTGGAGGTACCAGGGATTCAAATTTCTGTGTGCAAAGGTGTTCTACCACTGAGCTATGGCCCTTCCCCTACCAGCTTCCCCCAACCTGGCGCCCTCCAGATATTTTGGACTACAACTCCCATCAGCCCCAGCCAACAGCCTCTCTCTGGCCACATCCACGCCATACATTTAAAGCACTATGAAACAGTCATGGCTTCCCCCAAAGAATCCTGGGATCTGTAATTTGTGTACTGATGCAATTCCCAGAACGGTTTACCAATCAATCCCCCTTTCAAGGGAATTGTAGCTCTGTGAGGGGAAACAGGAATCTCCTAACAACTCTCACCGTCCTTAAGAAACTACAGCTCCCATGATTCTTTGGGGGAAGTCACGACAGTTTAAAGTGGTATGATTCTGCTTTAAATGTATGGTGCGGATGTGGCCTCTGTGTTTAACTACTGGCTACGGCTATGGCAGGCTTATCAAGAAGCTCCATCTGACCCTTCTGGCTGCCAAGGCAGGTGGGGTGGGATCTGTGACTGAGGGGAAGAACCGCCAACATGTTTGTCTGTCTGTCCTTTATTTCCTACACTTCCATCTTACTGCTCACAGCCACGCTTGGGCACCTTTTAATTAGGTTATTACTTTTTATCTGAGAAGACGGGAGCCAGGGAATAGAAATGGCTCCCCCCCAAAAAACATTTTCAGCTTCCCTACAGACATCTCTGGTGATTAAGCCTTGCACTGCTCCAGTGTGGCAAAATTTTATCGCAGCGTTATTTCCTTTAAGAGTCATAGTCGTCGTAGTTGACTTGATTAATTCTCCACACGCCCACCCTCCCCTTCCTGAATATTCAGCAGTGATGCTGATGACATTTAGTCGCTATTGCTTATCAAAGGACTGGGAACCTTTTCCAGTTCAAGCACCATATTCCCTCATGGACAACTTTCCAGGGGCTACATGCGAGTGGTGGGCGGGGCCAGAGAAAAATAGGCGGAGCAATGGATACCACTCTTATTTTTCTTTAGTAGGCTACATTTCAGTCACACAAAAGTCAAGAGTTTACACTAGGGATTCTGTCAATGTGTCAAAAAACCCTCATGAAAACTGTCCAACATTTTAGTGTTATATTCTCCCAACAGACACATTTTTGCAGGCAGTTTTGACATGTACGCATTTTTGCAAGCAATTTCTCCTAATATAATGCATCTTTCTATGTTATTTTCACTAATATATTCATTTTTATGCACACTTTCCCCCTAATGTATGCATTTTTGGAAACACTGCTAGGTTGGAGAACTGCATCACAAAATTTGGAGATGTGCAAACTTTGAAGGATGGCTGTGTTTCAGTTCTCATATAGTTTCCGGAGGTGTAAATTTGATAAATTCGGCTTTAAATGCGATCTGGATCAAATTTCTCCTCCATCCCTAGTTTACACACACACACACACCCCTCCCTCCTCCATCTAGGCAGGCAAGAGTTGCTATCATCACAGTTCAAGGACACACTCTAGTCAGGCAAAAGAACTCGAGGAGGGCATGGAGCGGGGTTAGTGCAGGGTATGGCCTGGGGAAGAGTCCTGAGAGCCAAACAGAGAGGCCTGAAGGGCCGCATTTGAGATCCCGGCTTGTCATTTTGCCAGCTGGAGGAATTTGGATGGTGCACAGCTCTGACAGGGATGCACATCCAAAGGGCTCAGGAGGAACAGCCACAAGATTCTTGCTGCTGCCCTCAGCATCTGCCGCCTACGCCTGTCATCTTTCTCTTCCTAATGGTAGAACCGGCCCTGACTGGCAGCAGCTCTGAGGATTCTTTTCCAGGGGGGTAGGAGTTGAACATGTAAAACACATACTCCACCACTGAGAAAGGGACATAGGTCAGTGGCGGAGCATTTGCCTTGCATGCAAAAGGGCCCAGGTTCAATCCCTGGCATCTCCAGTTGCATGGTCAAGCAGATGAAGAGACCTCCTCCCCTCCATTCTTCTCTTCATCCATACATTCTCAATTCCCACCTTCCTGATTCTCAATTGGGAAGGGCCGTGGCTCAATGGTAGAGCAGGTGCCTTGCATGCAGAAGGCCCAAGGTTCAATCCCCAGTGCCATCTCCAGGCAGGGCTGGTAAAGACACCCTTTCTGAAACGTGGAGAACCACTGCCAGTCAGTGCAGACGCTAGTGAGCTAGTTGGACCAATGCTCTGATTCAGTATAAGCCAGCCCTCCCATTGAGCCACGGCCCCTCTCTGTAGCTCCCTGCCTCGTTTCAAGTCACACCATTGGTCAGCTGGCCAGCACTAAATGGCAGCAGTTGTCCCAGGCCTTGGGCAGGAAGGAGGTGCTTTCCCCAGACTTTGCAGCAGAGATCCTTTTAAATGGGGATGTCAGGATTTGTACCTGGGACTTGCTAAACATAAGGCCTGTGCTTTGCTGAGCAGGCCCTAGCCAGCTGGGGAGGACTAGCCTCAGAGGGAGGCAATGAATACCACTTACCATGAAAACCCTATTCATAGGGTAGCCATAAGTCGAGATCAACTTGAAGGCAGTCCATTTCCCTTTGCCACAGAGCTATGAGGCAGCAAGACTTTTCTCACCGTGCTTCCAATCTTGTTGAATGGCCCCTGCAAAGTGAGAATGGCAGTGCTGTTAGGAGTGGCTGAGCTCAACCCCTTGGGAGCCTGCCCAAGGTGGGTGTTTGCCTTCATTTTCCCTAAACGTTTAAACAGACTTTACCTGCAATGAGATGCACAAAACCCCCACTGTAATTTGCTATTATTTTCCTGCCTGTTGTTTGCCTATCCCCCCTCCCCACAACGTTTTAAATAACTTTTTGCAAATGGTGTGTTCAATCTCACAACAACCCTGTCAGGTTGACAGAGAGCAGGGATGGGGATGAAATTCAATTCAATTCACATTTAACAGCAAATCTACCTAATTCACACTTTTTGAAACACAGCCATCCTTCAAAATTTGCACTTCTTTGAATTTTGCAAAGCAGTTCTCCAGCCAAATAATGTGCACAGCAATGCATATACTAGGGTCAATTCTGCCTATAAATGTGTATAGGTGAAAATAACATGCAAAAATGCACTATATTAGGGATAAACTGCACTGCAAATATGTGTACATTTAGGCAAAATTGCATATCAAAACATGTGTATTAGGAGAAATTTACATTAAAATGCTGATGAATTTTCATGAGGACTTTTCTAAAAACAACAACATACAAACTAAAGAGGAAATGAGAAGAATGGAACTTAAAAGTTGGAAAAATGAGAAACTGAGGGAAACTGGACAGATTCACCCTTCTCTAACCAAGAATAAAAGGTAAAGGTGTCCCCGCACTTGTAGTGTGAGTCGTTTCCGACTCTTAGGGTGACATCTTGTGATGTTTACTAGGCAGACCGTATATATGGGGTGGGATTGCCAGTTCCGTCCCCAGCCTTTCTTTACCCCCCAGCATATGCCGGGTACTCATTTTACCGACCACGGATGGATGGAAGGCTGAGTGGACCTCGACCCCTTTTACCGGAGATTCGACTTCCTCATTTCGTTGGAATCGAACTCCGGCCATGAGCAGAGCTTCGGCTGTGTTACCACCGCTTTCAACACCCTAAACTGGCTAGGCCTCAGCCTTCGAACAGGTGATGAGGTCCTTCTATGAGCTAAGGGGAACTACACACAAAACACCACTTAAGCAAGACAGAGGACTCCCAGGAAATGTGTGGACTTGCGTGCCAGGCTTTGCCCTGTGCGTGTCCATCCCATTGGGGAAAGGAACGTTTCTCATTGTGTGCTAGGCTTATATCATGCAGATGCAGCCTTAAACAAGCATTTTGACACAAAATTTCCCCAAAGAACACAAGAGGAGCCTTGTCAGAACAGACTAAAGGTCCGTCTGCTGTTTCTAACATCTGCCAACCAGATGCCTCTGGAAAACTCACAAGCAGAGCATGAAGGCTAAAGTCATAGCCTGCTGTCTGACCTGAGAAAATGGGATTCGTAGGTATACTGCACCTGTATTTGAAGGTTCCCCTCAGCTAGCATAGCTAAATAGCCACTGAACTGATAGACAAACTCATGGAAGGATATCTCCAATACTTAATTAATAATAATAATAAAGCCAGTTGCTAATACCACATAGTCTGGCAATGAGTTCCGCAAGTTAATTGTGACACAGAATGAAGAAACAGGAGGCAAATTCAAGGGACAAATTGCTGCCCCACTTGGGAGGTTGAGTAGGTAGTTACTCCACCCCTTAACTAAAACCACCCAAATGGGGTTGATTATTTCCTTGGCATTTTCTCTCTAGGAGTTGCACCCAACCAAGGTCTACTCAAAGTAGACCCATCAAAATTAACGGACCTAAGCTTGCCATGTTAATCATTTTGGGCCTGTGATCAGCAGGGGAAGTCCTGCTGGTCATGCTGGTTGGCAGTGACCTGTGACAGGGCCTTCTTGGTGGAGGTCCCCCATTTGTGGAATGCCCGCCCTTTCGAGATGTGACAACCTCCCTCACTACTAACTTTAAGAGAAATTTTTAAACATTCCTGTTTACTCAGGTATTTGATAGCTGAAAGTCCTATCCCTGTCAATTCTGATATTATTAGTTGAGAGTAAATGATTGCTTTTAGGATTTTTAACTGTTTTTACAAGGTTTTAATTGGTTTTAGAAGGCTGCTTTTAACTGTTTTTAGAAGTTTTAATTGTACTGTTTTAGTATTGATATGTTTGCCGCCCTGGGCTCCTTTGGAGGAAGGTGTGGGGTATAAATCTTCCTCCTGCTGGGAGGAAGGGCGTGATATAAATCAAATAATAAACAAACAAACAAATAAATAATCTAACAAATAAATAAATAAGTCTATTAATTTCAATAGGTCTGAGAAGAACCAGCACTGGATATCGCCTCAACTAAGACCTCCTCATCAGAGTTTCTCATTCTTTCTCTTCCTTTGCAATATTTTTGCCTTTCTCCAAGTTCCAGCTAAAACTAAAGGAGGTTGGGAGAAGCAAAACAGTTCTGTTGTGAACTCCGCGGGTGGGATATGAGCTCACTCCTGCAAGGCCCTCCACGTAGGACCTTGATGCAGGGGCCAGCCCATCTGCAACTCCGTTTGCGTGGGACCACATCCATGTACAAAGCCCGCTCAAAGGGAAGAAAGGAGATTAATTTAATTAGGCCATAGTCTTCTGCAAAAAAACCCTCCACCCCCATCCTTAGGATTAGCCCAGATCCTTTCAAGTGTGCATGTGTGTTTGCTTTTGAAAAGAGAGAGACAGAGAGAGAGAATAAATTTGAACATTGACAGCAGGGCAATGACGGTGAAAGATGCATCCCAGCTTCTACATTCAAAGTTTTAACACATGCCCAATCAATGTGGGAGGGAAAAATAGCAAGGTTTATAGGTCAGTTTCTTCCCTTAACCAGAGCTGGTGCTGGTTGCAGTAGTTAAGAGTGTTGGGCTGGGACCTGGGAGCCCAGGATTTGAATCCCCACTCAGCTATGAAGCTTACTAGGCCTCTCAACCTAACCTACCTCGCAAGGTTGTTGTGGGGATTAAATGAGGAGGGGAAGAACCATGTATGCCACAGTGAACTCCTTGGAGAAAAAGGTGGGATATATATGCAATAAATAAATACAACTGAATAATAACTGAGAGGCTAATCCAGGGGAGCTAAAGTACTTCCTTGCCATGGGTGGTGTTGGTGTTGGAAAGCATAAGGACTGGAGTAGGCTAGGTGGTGTAGTGGTGAGAGTGTCAGACTAGGACCTGGGAAACCAGGGTTCAAACCCCCACTCTGCCATGAATGGAGATGGAGGAATCTGTCAATTTCAGTTTTTCCTTTTTCCAATCTTAAATTTAAGTTCTCCACATTTCCATATCAGCTTGCAAAATTGGTGTTTGTTTGTTTTTTTTAAAAAAAGACTTAATGAAAATTTATCAGCATTTTAGTACAAACATTTATCCTAATGTACGCATATTTGTATGCAATTTTGCCTAACAGACACATTTTTGCAAAACAATTTTCCTAACAATGCATTTTTGCAATTTATTTTCACTAATATATATGCATTTTAATGCACACTGTACCCTTGTGTTCTCATTTTTACACACATTGCTAGGCTGGAGAACTGCGCCGCAAAATTCAGAGAAGCATGAATTTTGAAGGATGGCTCTATTCCAGGTCATTTTGGGAAGCATGAATTTGAATTCGCCTTCAAATGCAAAGTGAACTGAATTTCTCCACCGTTCTCTTGGGTGACTTTGGGACAGCCACTACTTCTCAGCCTAACCTACCTCACAGGGTTGTTGTGAAGATAAAGGGGACATTTGGGGGGGGGAGAAAACTACGTATGCAGCCTTGAGTTCCTTGGAGAAAAGGTGGGATAGAAATGTAGTTAGTAAGGAAATAAATTGTTGGATTAACACTGCAGAGCTAGCACAAAAACACACAGAGATTGGAAGGTAGCTGTATATTGAACAGGGATGGGTGAGAATTTCAATTCAGTTCACATTTCAAGCAGAATTTATCAAATTTGCAATGTCTGAAACACAGCCATCCTTCAAAATTTGCATTTATTGGAATTTTGAGATTCAGTTCGCCAACTAAACATTTAAAAAATGCATATATTAGGGGAAAGTGTGCATAAAAAATACGTAAGTGAAAATAACATGCAAAAAGGCACAAAATGATGAGAAATGGCTTGCCAAAATGTGTACCTTTGTCCAAACTGCCTACAAAAGTGTGTTTATTTGGAGAAATTCGCACTAAAATGGTGGAGAATTTTCATGAGGATTTTTTTTTAATTCACAGATCACTGTAGAAATGTAGAGAACTGAATATAACATTGGAAAAAATGAGAAATTGAGAGAACCAAAACAGACAGATCTTTCCATCCCTAATATTGCATGCTGTATGAGTAGACTTCACTTTGGGATTAAATCACCCAGAGACAGAGACTTTTGCTATGGAAAATAAGAAAGTTTAGTTTATTATACGAAATACATACTTGGACAGAAGAGTACCTAGTTCTACCTACCTAAGTTGGAGGCACAAGAGAGTCATACTTGCTCCTTCGTCTCAGGAGAGAGAGAGAGAGAGAGAGAGAGAGGAAACATGTCTCTTCTCCCAAGGAAGGAAGAAAAAGATGGAAGGAGTCAGGAAATGAGGGCAGCAACCCCTAAGAGTACCACTCTAGCACCTGAAGGTTAGGACAGAAAGACAGTCTAGGAAGCCTGGAGGTTTCCTCCACCTCTCTCTTTCTCTCTGTCTTCCTTAATGCCATGGAAACCCACCAAGCAAATTGATTTGCCTCCCAACACTTCCTATATCATCATCATCACTGTTTATTTGTATGCCGCCTTTCCATAGCAATCTATACTCAAGGCGGCTCACAACATGGAAAAAAGTTACACAATTCACTGTTAGAAAATAAATTCAAATAGTTAATAAGTTAACAAAAACATCTTAAGAAACGTAGAATAAACTGATACACCCTCATAATTCCTAATAAGATCCAATAATAAAATACAGAAGCATAACCCCAATAACAGCAAAACAAAAAACTGACCGGCAGAATTACGTTTTTACCCAAACAGAAGCCCCTAAACAACACCCCCCAGTCAAGGTGGTCTCTGGCATCTTCAGGTAGCGACACCTTTTCCAGCTGCAGTCAGTCAAGGCCCCACCCTGCCAGGCCAGGTGGAAAGAGGCCAGCGAGCAGGGAGAGGGTCTTTGCAGGTCTTACAGTCAAGGTGGTGTACATTAAACTAGCCAGCTTTCCCACTGGCATCTCCTTCAGGTTAGTTCTTGAGAGCCGCTAAGCAGGCTCTGTCATTATTGGGCGATGTTCGGGGATTTGTGTGCCCTTTCGGTGGGTTTGTAGTTCTGTATGGGGCATGTGGAACCTTTGGCCCTCCAGATGTTTCTGAACTACAACTCCCATCATCTTTGGCCATTGGCCATACTAGGTGGGACTGATGGGAGTTGTACCTCAGCAAAATCTGGAGGACCAAAGGTTCCCCACAACTGCTCTAGACAATTCTGGCTCTATACTAACACACTGATGCTTCCCTCTTGTTCTGCGTTGGCCCTGTTTTCTCCCCAGTCCTGTCAGCACTCAACCACCTGAGTTTGCTTTTAGAAGGAATGATGTTCCAGAGCTGAGCTCTGGCACCCCAAAAACGAACTGTGGGCAGATCCACACTGTACATTTAAAGCGCATTCAACACACATTTAAACCACATGGTTTCTCTCAAAGAATCCTGGGAATGGCAGTTTGTTAAGTGTGCTGGGAACTGTAGCTCTGTGAGGGGGAAATTAGAGTTCCCAGGATTCTCTGGGGGAAGTCATGGTGTCTTCAATGTGCGTTGAATGTGCTTTAAGTGTATGGTGTGGATCTGCCCTGGGGGGAGCTAAAAGGTAGAGAATCCTGGTAAACATCAAGACCAGGTCACATTGCCTTTACCACCTGAAAACAATTCCACCCTCTGTGCGTGTGTGTGTGTGCGCGTGCTTGTCAAGTTTGCTTTCTTTCCAAGTTTACAGATGGAGAGAGTTAGGCGAGAGGGCAGCTTCTTGAAGCTTTTACAGAGCAAGCAGCCGCTTTGGGGTGTGGAAATAAGATCAGGAAAGCTCTTCCTGTGGCCTGTTGTTCCAACAAGTATGCAGCAATGTCCAGGGCGTCACTTGCAAGAGGAAAAGGGGCAGCTTCTTTGGCTACAAGACAGACATTGCATTCACAAGGATTAAGAGCTTTTTGCTCTACACGGTGTGGTAAAATCCAGGCTGGCAGAATGCCGGCCTGATTAGTTATGCAAGAGCAGTTGTTCAAGGAAAGACCTTGGGGGGGGGGGAGAGGGGCAAGGAGAAGCACCAAATATCTAGCCATTTTTTGGGTTAGTGAGGAATGTCCATTGTGCTAGGACGAGAGGGGATGCCAGGCACTCTATGAACCAGGCTTAGCTTCCAGGGGAGGGAGCATGCCTGAGTTGGGTAACTCCTGTATGACATGCAGAAGGTCCCAGGTGCAATCTCTGACATCTCCAGTTAAAAGGATCAGGTAGAAAGTGACAAGGAAGACCACACTTTTGCTGAAACCGTTGGGAACTGCTGCCAGTCAGAGAAAACAGTACTCTCTCAGTTTCTAATTTTTCCACTCTTAAGTTCAGTTGTCCACATTTCCACATCAGTTTGAGACTGTTTTTCAAATCCTCATGAAAATTCGGCGGCATTTTAGTGCCAATTTCTCCTGATATACACATTTTTGTAAGCAATTTCCCCAAACATGCACATTTTTGCAAAGCAATTTCCCTCTAACACAATGCATTTTTGCATGCTCAATCCTCATCAAGATTCTTCAACATTTTTGTGTGGATTTCTCCTAATGCATTTTTGTATGCAGTTTTGACTAATAAGCATTTTTGCAAGCAACTTCTAATATAAAGCATTTTTGTATTATAATTCATTTTAAGGCAGACTTTCTGTCAATAATCACATTTTTGCACACATTGTTTGGTTGGAGAACCACACTGCAAAATTCAGAGAAGTGCAAATTTTGAAGGGGAGCTGTGTTTTGGTCTGAAGTATTGTTTTGGATTAGTGTGCAAGGGGTAGTTGTCTGAAGTCATGGGGGGTCATAGACCCCTTTATTTTTGGGGAGCAGGGTCCCAGCAGGGTCTCTGTAAGAACCAATCAGCATGAAAGGGGATCATGTTAGCCACTGAGAAGAGTCCTCACTTGGCTAACAACATGCTTCCTTGTCTTCTCATGCTGATTGGAGCCAATGAGTGTGAAAGGAGGTGAGTCAGTCACTGAGAAGACTCTTCTCAGTAGCTAACACACACCTCCCCTTTCATGCTGATTGGCTCCTAGGATAAATGAGAAGTGAGCTTCATGGCAAAGTACCTTAGTCTCCCATATCCTAGTCCCACACTTGGCTTCATTTCAGAATTTTTAAAATCAAAATGTTTCTGGCAACGTTTAGCTCCCAGAGAGAGGAAGACTGAGCGAAGCCTACGCACACAGCAGTTTTATTCTGGTTCCATAATTCTGTAATTGCAGAAAAGATTAATCCTGGGTGTGACTATCATGAAGGGACCCTGCACTTCTGAATTTGCCACTACACTACTATTAGTGTGGATTAGACAGTTTCATCAGCTCCTAGATCAGGTCACCTGGAAACCTTATGTATGCCGCCTTGAGTTTCACAACTGGGGGTGGAGCAAGGTGTATATAATAAATCAAATCAATGCCTAATCATAATAATTTTGCCTCTTCAGCTATCCTCAACCACTCTCTTTGATTAGCGAAGAAATACGATTCAAGCTGCTTCAATTATTTATGTCCCATTTGGTTAATTCCCCAAGCAGGCTCCCTTGATGCAAAATGACAAAATCAGGATTTTTTTTCTTTTTAAGCAAAAGAAGAAAGCAGGTGGCAAGGAATGCTACCTTTCCGCCCCCCCCCAAAACACATGCTTCTTTCCCTACATCTTTCTCCCCTCTTTTTTCTACTACAACCAAAATCTGAGAAAATCAAGTCAAATCTAAAAGTGAGCTCAGAGGGACTTCGCTACTACTTCATATTATCAGCCGTCGCCCACTTGGTGCCCTCAAGTATTGTGATCTAAAATTCCCATCAGCCTCAGCCTTGTAGCTCTGCTGGCCAGGGTTGATGGGAGCTGTAGTCCAAAACACAGGAGGGCAGCAGGCTGGCAATGGGTGGGTTAACCTTTAACCCAGCAGCAAGTCAAGAAGAAATTCCAAGCGCTCAGAGCTGAGAAGGGTGGGAGAAGGAAAGACAGGAGGCTGTGAGGCCGGAACAAATGGAACCACAGGCAAAAGACGCAACTGCCAGCCTTGTGAAATGAACCATCTCCCACTCGGCTAAATCAGGCCTGGCAGTTTTGTCAAGTCCCTAAAGCGCCGCCAAATCAAGCAGCCACGTCCTCCCTGCCCCGACAGCCTCTCTGTCTGCTTACCGGGTGGCATGGGAGCAAGAGGGGGCGGCAGCGAGAGACTGATTTACCGTGTTAAAAAAATTAAAAAACTATGGTCTCCGGCAGCAGGAAGGAAGCAAATGTTATTTCCGCTCCCTTTGCTGCAAACAGAAAGTCAAGCCCTGTTCCCTAGTCTAGAAGTGCATGATGCCTGCTTGACAGGGATGGTCCAAGGCGAAAGGGCAAGATGGCTTTAAAAGAGGAGTAGGCAAATTCACGGAGGGTAACGCTATCATTAGGAAAGGTATTGAACATAAAACTGCCGATACTGTAAGGCAGTCATACAAATCGATGGGGCGGATGCGTTTGGAAGACTGTGTGCAGTTCTGGTCGCCTCACCTCAAGAAGGATATTGTAGAGTTGGAAAAGGTTCGGGAAAGAGCCACCAAAATGACCAAGAGGATGGAGCATCTCCCCTAGGAGGAAAGGTTGCGGCATTTGGGGCTTTTTAGTTTTGAGAGAAGGCGAGAAAGAGGTGACATGACAGAAATGTATACAATTATGCATGCGTGGTGGATAGAGAAACGTTTTTCTCCCTCTCTCATGACGTGTTATGAATGAAGCTGAACATTGAAAGATACAGGACAGACAAAAGAGAGGACTTCTTCACATAGCACATAGTTAAACTATTTGCTCCCACAAGAGGCAGTGATGGCCACCAACTTGAATGGCTTTAGAAAAGGATGAAACAAATTCATGGAAAATAAGGCTATCGGTCGCTACTAGCCACGATGGCTGTGATCTGCCTCCACGGTCAAGAGACACTATGCCTCTGAATAGCAGTTGCTAGAAACTGCAGGAAGGGAGAGTGCTCTTGTGCTCAGGTCCTGCTTGTGGGTTTCCCATTGAGGCATCTGGTTGGCCACTGTGAGAACAGGATGCTGGACTAGGTGGGCCAATGGCCTGATCCAGCAGGCTCCTCTCATATTCTTATGTCCAAACAGTGGCTACCAGCCATAATGGCTATGTTTTATCCCCACTGTTAGAGGCAATATGTCTCTGAATACCAGTTACTGGGACTCGCAAGTGGGAAGAGTTGCTATTGCACTCAGGCCCCGCTTGCAAGCTTCCCCTAGGGGTTGGCCGCTGTGTGGGAACAGGACGTTGGACTAGATGAGCCTTTGGCCTGATCCAGCAGCCAGGCTCTTCTCAGGACACAGCACCTTCAATACCGAGAAGCTGAATGGACTGGCAATCCAATCTTAATTCAACACTGGCAATGGGCAGCATCTTCCACATTCATGGAGCAGGGAGAGTATGCGTTTTGGGTGGGAGGCTTATACGTGGTGAAGAAAAATATCAAAATTACACTTGGGGATCATCATACATTCAGTAGAAGGAATGCACAAATGTGCATTGCTCTAGCTGCTGCTTTCAGACTTAGGGCTCCTTGGAGGCCACACAGCCCTGCCTCCCAACTACTACATCAAGGCAAAGGGGGGATTAACCTGGCCCCATCCTTTGGGCAGAGAAGGAGGAGTTGCAGGAACCTCACTTCTCCCTGCTGGCCTGAAAGAAACAATTGGCTCCAGCTGCCTGTTGCTCTGGGGCTGCAGAAGCAAGCAAGGAGAAAGGGTGGTCTGGCCCCATCCATCGGCCAAAAGAACAGGAGCCACCAGTTGCCAATTCAAGGAATTGCCAATTCAAGAAAGGACATAAGCAAGAGCTAGTAGCGGTTAGAGTGCTAGACTAGGACATGGAAGACCAGGGTTCAAATCCCCACTTGGCCATGAAGCTTACTGAGAAACCTTGGGGCAGTCATGGTCTCTTAGGCTAACCTACCTCACAGGGCTGTTGTGAGGATGAAATGGCAAGGGGGAAGAACGAAGTGCGCAAACTGAAATGTGGAGAACTAAACTTAAGGCTGGGAGAGGGAATGAGTAACAGAGAAAAACTGAAACTGACAGATCTGTCCATGCCTAGACAACAGTGCCTCTTACCACATGCAGAGTTCATTTTTTTCTAATGGCAAACCCCATCCTAACAAGGAATGAAAGATCTGTCCATTTTGGTTGTCCCAGTTTCTAATTTTCCAGTCTAAAATTCAGTTCCCCAGATTTCTGCAGCAAGCTGCCATTTAAAAAAAAAATCCTCATGAAAATTCTTCAACATTTTAGTGCGAATTTCTCCTAATACACCCATTTTTGTATGCTGTTTTTTACTAATATGCACATTTTTGCAAGCAAATGTTTCCTAATATTGTGCATTTTATGTTATTTTCATTAATGTATTGTGTTGTGCACACTTCCCTCTAATATATACACTTTTGTAAACATTATTTTGGTTGGAAAACTGCATTGCAAAATTCAGAAAAGTGCAAATGTTGAAGGATGGCTGCATTTCACTTCTTTTTGTTTGGGAATGTGCAGATTTGTTAGATTCGGCATTCAACGTACCTCCTCCATCTCTAATCTTAACGCAGCTAGGGTTACAGGGTGGCTGGGGATAATTCCCAGATCGCAAGCTGTGGCTCCTACTAACTAGCCCATCAAGAGTCACCCTTCAGTTCTGTTCTGCCTTCGCCGCCACCACCAGCAGCAATTCCCAGCCAGCAGCTCTGAGCCCAGCTTCCCCCGCAGGAGCTCTGGGGGAACCCACTAAGCCAAACAAGAGGTCTCTTTGATTGCCACCTCTGCTTTTTGACAAACATGTTCCGTTTAGAGAATTCCCCCCTCTCCACCCCTTTCCTCCCACATGCTAACCATCTGGTTATCATTTGCACCATGACACATTTCCTCTTGTGGCCCTTTTTGCTTTGCTTTTTTAAACCCAGAAACAGAGGGAGAAATTCCCCTTCAGTTGCAGCTTGTGCGCTTGCATAAATTCATGTATCTCTTGCCTTTTTTTCCAGCCCCAGACATTAGGTTTCTTTATCTGGTCAGATCGGGGGTGGGTAGGCGGGTGAGAGAGAGGAGTCTGGGTTTTGTTTTTCCTGCCCTTTCCCCCTGCAAGGTTAATTTTTGGACTGTCTCGGTATCTGTTCCTATCTGAGAAGGCTTTGCGGGGGTTTAGTGGTGAGAAAGAGGATTCCCACCTCTGAACACATGGGTTACAGGATGCCAGATTCCCGCAAAAATGCTCTTGTGCAAGTGCCCTTAGGTATGTGCAATTTAATTCCCTCACCTGCAACCTACAGGGAGGGGCTGTAGCTCAGTGGCAACAGCACATACTTTGCATGCAGAAGGGCCCCATGTTCAGTCCCCAATGGCTGGTGTGGCTGGGAGAGACTTTCTAGAGAGCTGCTGCCAGTCAGTGTGCAGAATGCTGAGCTAGATGGACGAATGGTCTGACTCAATATAATGCAGCTTACGTTCCTGACCTGCCTCTGGGGACTCATTTGAAATAGAGTGATGGAAGACAACCCCCCCCCCAAATAACATGGTCTTTGCAAGAGTGATACCAACCAGTGATGTAAGGGTAAATTAAGGAGCTCAGAGAGCCAGTGTGGTGTAGTGGTTAAGGTGTCGGACTGCGACCTGGGAGACCAGAGTTCGAATCCCCACACAGCCACGAAGCTCACTGGGTGACCTTGGGCCAGTCGCTGCCTCTCAGCCTCAGAGGGAGGCAATGGTAAACTCTCTCTGAATACCACTTACCATGAAAATCCTATTCATAGGGTCACCATAAGTTGGGATCGACTTGAAGGCAGTCCATACATACATACAGTAGGGCTCCGTTTTACAGCACTTTGCTTTATGGCGCTTCACTAATGCGGAGGTCTCAATTAGATGCGATTAGACTAAAGCCCCACTCATATGGCACTTGTTCTGGGTTTACGGCAGTTTTCGGGCATCGCGCACCATTCTATTCAATGAGTTCCGCTTTTCAGTGGGGGTCCGGAACGTAACCCACCGTATGAGTGGGGCCCTGCTGTACACAGAAGAAGCTCATAATGATGGCCTGCACCGCCTACAGCCATGGTCCCAAGAGACAGCAGCATTGGATGGGTGGGTGGGTGGGTGGGTGGATGGAAGGAAGGAAGGAAGGAAGGAAGGAAGGATTTATCAGGGTAAGCTGACAGTCATAGAACAGTAAGTCGGCAAAGGGAGATGCACCACAGAGGTCCCCAGTGATTTTGGGCCCAGGAGCACATATGGATATTTAAGGGCTTATTTATTGAGCATTTGTCCTGACTTATTTGTACAAAGCTTATGCGAAGGTTAAGATTATATCCAGACTTTACTGAGCATTTGTTTTGATTTGTTTATGGGCCGATTATATGACAACAAGCATTGTCCTGAATTTATTCAGATTTGCTTGTGGGGTGTCTATACTGCTTTCCAGTAGTCATCTGTTCATGCCACACTTTTCAATTCTTCATCACTTTCCAAATTTTAAAAATCCAGTCCTTTTTAAAAGGTGGATCTGTTGTGCTAGGATGACAGTATGCTTTAATCCTCCTTAATTATGCAAACCTAAAGTTTCTGTATGGGCTTGAATTCCTCCTATGACGTGAGACTCTCTGAGGAACTGTTGTCGGCACCATTTCACATAAGAAAAACTAGAGATACTTAGAACCTTCCCACCCCAAACAGGCAGAAGACCTACACCTCCCCCCCCAAAAAAACACCAAATAAAATACAGCTGAAACATCAGATTAACCAACAACACTTACCACCACCACCACCAACAACAACAACAACAACAACAACAAAGCAATTAAAAGCTGTGTCAGCTGTGGCTGATGGGAAAAGTGACTCATACAGAGACACAACAGGCAGCGGGTGATTTTGTAGTGATTCATGTAGAGACACAGCAGGCAGACTCCTCTGCAGGAGGGTACTTTGGACTCAGAGAAACCTTTTAAGTATTTAAATTATTTATTCCTCACAGCGCATTCCCATTGCTGGAGATCGTTAAGGCCCCTTTTACACACTTTGCAAAAAACGGAAGGATAAACAATAAGCCCCATTCTTTGCAGAAGACACAGACGCCCCCACCCGCCCCCTCACACCTTTTCCACCACTCAAGGGAGGCTACGCCAGCCTGCTTTGGGGAACAGGGAGCTCTCTGCTTGGCAATTGGCTTTATTGTTTTTAATGAGCATTTAAAACCGCTCGCAGGGCTGGGCTGCTGCGGCTGCCTCACTGGTACACGCACGCTGCACGGCCATTAATCCTCTTTACTCCAGACTTGATTTAATTTATCATTAGGCTCGGATGAGAAATTTTATCCTGCAACACAATTCAAGGTGATAGATGAGAGAGTGGAAGCAGGGAATCTCCCAAGCCCAGCTACCTGCCCCAGGAAGGGGGGGGGAGGGTGGTTGAGTCAGCAGGGTGGGATGGAAGAGTGTAGCTCAGTGGCAGAGCATCAGCTCTGCATGCAGAAGGTCCAGGTTCAGTCTCCAGCACATCCAGGCAGGGCGGGGACGCTGCTCTGCCTGGAACTCTGGAGAGCCAGAGGCAGAACCCTGAGCTAGATGGGCCAAGGGCCTAATCAGTACAAGGCATTTCCCCATGTCTTACGGAAAGGGCCATAGCTCAGCGGTAGAGCCTCTACTTTGCATGCAGAAGGTCCCAAATTCCGTCCTCGGCATCTCCAGGTAGGGCTGGTAACATCCCCTGTCTGAAACCCTGGAGAGGTGCTACCAGTCAGTGTAGACAATCCAGGGTTAAAGGGACTAATAAGGCAGCTTCCTAGGTTCCTAGTGCAAGCTCAGCCTCATAGCTGGTAGCTCTTAATATAAATCTGTAACTTTTGGGGGAAAGTAAAAAAAGAACTTTTGCTGGAGCCAGTTGCATAAACCATGGTCAAACCTTAAGTTTGGTCTAAGTTACTTCCCTCCCTCTCTCGGCCCCGACCTTTGACCAGAAAGCAAACCAGCAAACAAAAAAGCAAACAGTATGTCCGTGCATGTGCATGTGTGTGTGTAAGAGAGAAAGTGCCACACATCTCTAGCAGGCGACTCTTTTCATCCCTACCTTTCCCCCTGTGCATTGCAAGCACAGATTGCCGAGGCTGCTCCATTAACCCAGCATTGATCTCTCATCACACTTGGGAGGAAGCGATTAAAAACCTCCAGCTCTCATTCCAAACTTTTATTTGGGAGGTGAAAGCAGCTGGGGTGGGGAGAAATTTTGGCAAAGAGCAGAAGCTAGCAAGGAGGGAGTTAGGGATGGACAAATTTGCCAGTTTCAGATTCTCAATTTTCCCAGTGTTAAATTCGAGTCTCCAGATTTCCACATCAGTTTGCAATTTAAAAAAAAAAGTCCTCAGGAAAATTCATCAGCATTTTATCGTGAATTTCATCTAACATACAAATTTTTGCATGTGATTTTGGCTAATATACACATTTTTGCAAAGCAATTTCCCCTAGTAGAATGCATTTTTCAATTTTATTTCCACTTATGCATGCACTTTCACCCTAAGTCCAGTCAGTGGACCACTTGAAAATTGCTGAGGGTCATGGCGAATCACTTAATTTTCTGCCTGTTGTAGCAATTGTAATGTACTGTACCTTCCTCTTTCAACAAGCCTTTTAAGTAGAGACCTTATCCCAGCCTGCATCTGTGTTGGAATTGCTTTTTAAGATGTTTTAAAACCTTTCTTTAAAAGATGTTTTAATATATTTTAAAGTCTGTTTTTAAGACGTTTCAGAGTATTTTTAGTATTTTTGTTTGCAGCCCTGGGCTCCTACTGGGAGGAAGGGCAGCATATAAATGTATTTATTATATTATATTATTTATTTATTAAATTTATATCCCACCCTTCCTCCCAATAGCAGCCCAGGGCAGCAAATAAAAGCACTAAAAACACTTTAAACCATTGTAAAAAGACTTTAAAATATATTAAAACAAAAACATCCTTAAAAACATATTAAAACAAAGTATGTTTAAAAACATTTTTAAAAAAGATTTAAAAACATATTTAATAAAAAAGTTTAAACGGATCTTAAAAAGCAATTCCAACACAAACACAGATTGGGATAAGGTCTCTGCTTAAAAAGGCATGTTGAAAGAGGAAGGTCTTCAACAGGCGCCAAAAAGATAAGAGAGATGGTGCCTGTCTAATATTTAAGGGGAGGGAATTCCACAGGGTAGGTGCCGCCACACTAAAGGTCTGTTTCCTATGTTGTGCAGAATGGACCTCCTGATAAGATGGTATCTGCAGGAGGCCCTCACCTGCAGAGTGCAGTGATCTGCTGGCTATATAAGGGGTAAGACGGTCTTTCGGGTATCCTGGTCCCAAGCTGTATAGGGCTTTGTACACTAAAACTAGAACGTTGAACTTAGCCTGGTGAATTTAATAAAATAAAACAAACAAACAAACAAATAAATAAATAAATACTGTATGATTTTTAATTGTATTTTTACAGACACACCATGGACCACCTGAAGCTCATGGACCACAGGTGCTACATGGACCACTTTGGAATCTGCTGCCTTAGTCTATGCATTTTCTTTACACACATTGCTTGGCTGGGGAACTACATTCCAAAATTTGGACAAGTGAATTCGAATCTCAAAGGGTGGCTGAATTTCTGTTCACGCACTATTTCAAAAAGCATGCATTAGGTAGGTTTGCCTTTCAGTGCGGAAGGAACTGAAATTCTCCAACATCCCTAACAAGGGAGACCAGCCTAGCAAGAGTTTCACATGCCAAGATGCCCAACTCCTCCTCTGAAACCACATCCCCCCCACGAGAATTATAAGCCTAAATGATGGCTCTGACAAAATGATGAAGCCACTGGCCACTAACAACGAGGCTGTGTGCTCGGACAGGGGAGCCAGCGCAAACCTGGAACTGGCATCCCCTCTGCCAAGTGGAAGTTATCTGTGGAAGGAAGGAAGCTGTGCTCCAGCTCTCCGTCACTCTGAAGGGCTGTGCCTCAGCTGTAGAGCAGGTGCTTTGCATGCAGAAGGTCCTAGGTTCAATCCCCAATGGCATCTCCAGGTAGGGCTGGGAGATACTCCCTGCCTGAAACCCTGCAGAGGCGCTGCCAGCCAGTGCAGACAATACTGAGCTACATGGTACAAGACACTGAATCAGTATAAAGCAGTTTCTCCTGCTCCTGTGTCTTAAGGGGAGGGCTGTAGCTCAGTGGCAGAGCAACTGCTTTGCATGCAGAAGTTCCCAGGTCAATCCCCAGCAGCATCTCCAGGTAGGGTTGGAAAGGATGCCTGCCTGCCTGAACCCCCCCCAAAAAAAATCTAAAAACATTGTATGGTATTTGGGGGGGGTTGCTTTACTTGTTTTACTGAGTCGCATTATCTTTTTTGGGTGTAAACCGCTCTGAGACCTTACAGTGAAAGACGGTAACATAGCTTCGGCTATGGGGCGGTATATAAATGTAATAAATAAATAAAATAAACAGCAACAACAAAAGACTGCCACACACAACAGTGCTAGTACACCTCTCCTCTCTGCTCATCGTGTTTCCAGCTGCGCCCGTGTGACAGCAAGAGGAAGAAGTCCAGCCAACGACATTCCAAAAAGGCTTCCCCATCTGCATAATTTATTCCAGCCACAAAAACCAGGTAAACCGCGGTTTCAGAATTTTGGGGCTGTGTTGTAGAACACTTTCCCAGACAACCTGCCCAAGAAACCTCCACGCTCTTTTCATTTCAAGCCCTCCCAGCATCGCCAGAAGTTTATAAACTAAGCATGGATTAGGCAGGCCGCTTCTTTATTCACACTCTTAATCTGATTGCTTTTAACAATTCATTACAGATAGGGAGGTTTAAAGCTCTGTTTAGAAAGGAGCGTGCCCCGTGGAAATGCCTCAAGGGCTGCCCCTTTTTGTTTTTCTTCTCAAGGTCAAGGCATGGGGAGGAGAGAGAACAGACCGGTGAATGCTAGCTTGGAAGCTGGACAAAATATTTTTTTCCTGTTTTTCCCCCCTGGAAAAATGAAAAAATGTGAAAATCTTCCCCACCCCTGAATTTTCCTTGTCCCCCCCAGGACTGGTACCAGGCACGATGGGGCCCTTGGGCCCCAGCCTGCCCCAGGTCCATGGCGCCATAGCCCAACACCTCCCATACAGGTGGCACAGGGCTAATAAGCCCACCCGCATGCCCCACCTATCTCTTGTGAAGTGTGAATGACGTGTGCGCATAGTGTGCCTGCCTGCCATCAACCAAGATGGCAATAGGGACATCAGTCCCTTAGGGGAGTCCCCGCCGCCATCTTGGGTGATGGCAGGCATGCACGCACAGCACGCATGGCATTCATACTGATGGGAGAGGTAGATGGGTTGTGTGTGTGGACTTACTGAACCTTGCGCTGTCTGTATTGGAGTGTGTGCGCCTGGGAGCTCCCTCTTCATGATCCGCAGCAGGGTCAGGTTGCAGGACCTGCTGGTGCCATAGATCACAGAATGAGATTGCCACCTTCCACCATAACGAGGGGCTCTTCATGGGCTCCTCTGGGCCACAGGGACCCTTGGCCAGGGCCCTACCTGACCTCCTTCTGGTGCTGGCCCTGTCCCCCCACCCCCGGTCTTCACAGCTCTACTCCCACCTATGTCTATCTGAACTTTAAGATCCTATTTGGAGGAGGAAGGACATTGCCAGCATGGCGAGAGTCTCTCTGACTGGCTTGTCTCTCCATTGGAACCACACACAGGGCTCGGAAACCTCACTCTGGGAGGGCAGAAGACTTAACATCACTAGGTGCTGGGACAGACTTCCAAGTCATGCCTCTAGAAATTAGACAAGTCGCAGCTGCTGCATGGTGTAGAAAGTGCAACTCAGCTTTACACTCAGAGGAGCAGGGGGCTGAGGGAGACAGGATTGCTCAATTAATTTAATTGGGCCAAGTACAGAAAAAGACCGGGGATGGGAACTCGGAGGATGCTCCAGACTCTCACTATTTTGCAGGGGGGATGCAAGCTCATACCTGGAAATGTAGCTGTGTGCCATTAAAGTGGACTAAAGCATTCTGTTGTGCTAGTACAACAAATCCACTTTAAAAAAGAAACAATTTTTTTGCATTTGGGAAAGTGATGGGGAGATGCTTTGTAAAGTGTGGGATGAACAGGAAAACATATAAACAGAGTGCAAGCAAATCAGGATGAACGCTCATTGTTGTATAAACTCACTGCAAACAAATCAAACCAAATGCTCAATGCAGACCACATATAATCTAACCTCCTTTAAATCCTCTGCAAGCATCTTGTCCAAGAGCCCCCCCCCCCAAAAAACCAAAACCCTGGAGCTGGCACTGACTCTGCCTAAAACTAGCAGGCCTCTTCAATATCTGCCAAGTCCAATTCGAAAAGCACAAGATGATATCCAATGCGAGTCCTGCCCAGAGCAGACCCTTTGAAATAAATGGAGATGACTAACTTAGGTCTGTTAATTTCAATGGATCTACCCTTAGTAGGGCCTAACTGGATACAACCCACACTGTTTGTTTGTCACCATATTTATATCCAGCCATTTGTTCAAGGTGGTGCAGATGGTTCTCCCTCCCTACTCATTTCGCCCTCACAACAACCCTATTAGGTAGGCTAGCCTGAGAGACAGTGACTAGCCCAAGGTCGCCTGGTGAGCTTCACGGCTGAGTGGGAATTTATTGGGGTTGTACACAGCTAAGTTCAGCTCAAAGTAAACCCACTGGGATTAATGAACCTAAGTTAGTCATGCCCATTACGTTCGGTGGGTCTACTCCTGAGTAGGACTAGAACTGGTTACAACCCCTGGTGTCTCCACCCCGCCAGCTCCTAGTCTGACACGCTAAACATTATGCCATACCAGCATCATAGCATTCATGCTGACAGGGCCTAACTGGGCTTGCGATATCCAACCCTGCACCGTTTTGGTGCGCCATAAACTTTCCATTGCAAAACTTTCCTCTTTCTGCCAGCTGCTCCACTGCGGCAGGCACAAAACAAACACCTTCCTGCTGCGCCTCCTGTGGAGGCTAATAAATCAATACTTCCAGAATACCAGCTAGGACACAAAAAGTCTCTCTCTCTCTGTCTCTCTCTCACACACTCACACACAGAGGATAAGGAGGAAGAAATCTTCAGAATCTCTTAACTAACTAACTTTTGAAATAAGGGCTAACTCAGCTGTAATCCTAGACTGCTAAGAAGAGACTGACAGGGAACACCACACACTCGACAGCAACTGTAATGATGCAAGGGAAATTCAATCCCATTCCAATTTAAAGCCGGATCCATCAAATTTGCATTTTCCAAAACAACATGAGAACTGAAACACAGCCAACCTCTGAAATTTGCGCTTATCCGAATTTTGCCATGCAGTTCTCCAAACAGTATTTACAACAAATGCACATATTAAGGGAAAGTGTGCATGAAAATGAATTTATTGGTGAAAATGACACACCCAAATACTTTATATTAGGAGAAACTGCTTGCAAAAATGCGTATGTTAGTCAACTGCATATAAGAATGTGTTCATTAGGAGAAATTCTCCTTAAATGCTGAATAATTGCCAAGAGGATTTTTTTTATTTTAAAAATTCACAAATTGCTCCAGAAATGTTAAGTAACTGAATTTAAGATTGGAAAAAGGAGAAACTGAGAGAACCGAAATTGACAGAGATCCTTCCATCCCTAATAGCAAGTAAAGACTAGTTTGATTCTTCTGGAATGAATGGATTGAATAAAAATCTAGAGAATTTGATAATGAAGTAAGGGGAACTACAGAGTTGGAAGGGGCTTCATAAAGACAGATCTCTAGGTCATATGCGCCAGATGTCCCATTCCTGAACTTAACATAAGAGGAGCCCTGAAGCTGCATCGGGCCAAAAGTTGGTCCAGCCCAGGATCCTGTTCCCGCAGTGGCCAACCAGATGCCTCTTCTGGGAAACCAGCAAGCAGGACCTGGCTGCAGTAGTGCTCTCCCCACTTATGATTCCCAGCAACTGGTCTTCAGAGGCATAGAGCTTCTGACAGTGGAAGCAGAACATAGCCATCATGGCTAGCAGCTACTGAAAGCATGAATGTGTCTAATCCTCTTTTAAAGTTGGTGACCATCACTGCCTCCGGTGGGAGTGAATTCCATAGTTGGGAGTTGAAGGGACCTGGAGTCCAACAACATTTAGAAGGCCTCGGCTTCCCTGGACAAGCTACCCCAAGTGGTGAGACATGGAACTGCAAGTACAGCTTGTACTGACTACGCCCTCCCAGGCTGGGACTTATTGGGAGAGATGGCTTGTCCCCATCCTTTTCTACTGTTGTAAGCAAACACCACCACCAGCACTCCTATGTGCCATCTCTTCACCTCACCTCCCCCAATAATGCTCAATGGTGACAAGTTAAGGAGAAGAGGCTTGTCATGAGAGCTGTACTTGCTGAAATTCTTGTTTCCAAACAACTATTAAAGGTACACGAGCCCCATCCTCTTTTTTCAACTGGCTACCTAAGGAATCTTCTGTTTCAATGCCAAGTTGTTAAATAGGATTGTTTTATTGCATATCTTATGGATGTTTATATTTTAATGCTTTAATTGTAGTTATGGATGTTCATATTTCAGTGTTTGTGTAACTGGCTGTTATACATAAGAACATAAGAAGAGCCTGCTGGATCAGGCCAGTGGCCCATCTAGGCCAGCATCCTGTTCTCACAGTGGCCAACCAGGTGCCTGGGGGAAGCCCACAAGCAGGACCCGAGTGCAAGAACACTCTCCCCTCCTGAGGCTTCCGGCAACTGGTTTTCAGAAGCATGCTGCCTCTGACTAGGGTGGCAGAGCACAGCCATCATGGCTAGTAGCCATTGATTGCCCTGTCCTCCATGAATTTGTCTAATCTTCTTTTAAAGCCATTTGGAAACAGCTTAAAAGCCTATTTTGGCATTAAGCAATATATACAAATAATAATATTAATAGGTTGTATCCAGTGCTAGTCCTACTTAGAGTAGACCCAATGAAGTTAATGGACATGACTAACTTAGGTCAAACAGGTGCAGGACTAACAAAAAGGAAATCCTTCTTTACACAAAATGGAATGCACAATTAACTTGTGGAACTCACTGCCACAAGATGGATGTGATGACCGCTAGCTGAGATGGCTTTTTTAAAAATCTGTACAAAAATTTGGGAAGGGTCATAGCTCAGTGGTACAGCATCTGCCTTGCATGCAGGAGTTATCGTTTGGGAAGGGCCATAGCTCAGTGGTAAAGCAACTGCTTTGCATTCAGAAGGTCCCAGGTTCAATCCCCAGCCTCTCTAGGTAATCTGGGAAAGGCTTCCCTGCCTGAAACCCTTGAGAGCCGCTGCCAGTCAGTGTAGACAATACTGAGCAAGATGGACCAATGGACTGACTCAGTGTAAGGCAACTTCCTATGTTCCTAAAGTCAAATAAATAAATATTTTATTTCTGAGTCGCCTATCTGGCCGGGTTAACGGCCACTCTAGGCGACGTACATCATAGGATAAAATACAACATATGAAATACCAACAGATAACCCAAAAAACATCAACTATAATGAGCTAAAACCACCCACAACTATAACAAAATAAGACTAGCCCACCCCAGGAAGCTTGTATGCCCGCCTAAATAGCCAGGTTTTCAAGGCGCGGCGGAAACTTGGCAGGGAGGGGGCATGGCGGAGGTCATAGGGCAGGGAATTCCAGAGGATGGGGGCCACAATCGAAAATGCCCTCTCTCTGGTCCGCACCAGCCTAGCTGTTCTAACTGGTGGGACCAAGAGAAGGTCTTGTGTGGCTGATCTTGTCAGGCGGCATATTTGGTGATGCTGGAGGCGCTCCTTCAGATAAACTGGGCCGAAACTGTATAGAGCTTTAAAGGTTAATACCAACACCTTGAATTGGACCCGGTAGACAGCTGGTAACCAGTGTAGATCTTCTAACACCGGAGTGATGTGATCACGGCGACGGCTGTTCTTAATTAAACGTGCCGCCGCATTCTGTACCAGCTGTAGTTTCCAGACCGTTTTCAAGGGTAACCCAACGTAGAGCGCATTGCAGTAGTCTAAGCGAGAAGAGACCAGGGCATGTACCACCCGTGGGAGCAGATGGACAGGAAGGTAGGGTCGCAGCCTCTGTATCAGATGTAATTGATACCAAGCTGCCCGGCTCACTGCCAAGACCTGAGCCTCCATGGACAGCTGGGAGTCAAGGATGACCCCGAGGCTGCGGACCTGGTCCTTCAGGGGCAATCTTACCCCATTAAACACCAGGTCTATATCTCCTAACCTTCTCTTGTCTCCCACGAGCAGCACCTCGGTCTTGTCGGGGTTCAGTTTCAGCCTATTACCTCCCATCCATTCACTTACGGACTCCAGGCACTTGGAAATGGTATCCACAGCCAACTCTGGTGAGGACTTGAACGAGAGATAGAGCTGAGTGTCATCCGCATATTGATGACACTGCAGCCCAAATCTCCTGATGATGGCTCCCAGCGGCTTTACATAGATGTTAAATAGCATGGGAGAGAGGATACAACCCTGTGGCACACCACAATTGAGAGGCCAAGAGTCTGAAACCTCATCTCCCAATGCTACCCGTTGATGCCTGTCTGAGAGATAGGAACGGAACCACCGTAAAACAGTGCCCCCTATTCCCATTCCCTCCAGGCGATCTAAAAGGATACCGTGGTCGACGGTATCGAAAGCCGCTGAGAGATCCAGGAGGACAAGGAAAGCATATTCTCCCCTATCCAATGCCCTCCTTAAATCATCCACCAGAGCGACCAAGGCTGTTTCAGTTCCATGTCCAGTCCTGAAGCCCGATTGGAACGGATCTAAATAATCTGCTTCATCCAAGTGTGTCTGTAACTGTTTGGCCACCACTCGCTCAACCACCTTGCCCAAGAATGGTAAATTAGAGACCGGGCGAAAGTTGTTCAACTCTTGGGATCCAAGGAGGGCTTTTTCAGAATGGGCTTTATTACCGCCTCCTTGAGGGCTGATGGCATTGCACCTTCTTCCAAGGAAGCATTCACCACTACCTTGATCCCTTCG
This sequence comes from Rhineura floridana, assembly GCF_030035675.1. Lineage (NCBI taxonomy): Eukaryota > Metazoa > Chordata > Lepidosauria > Squamata > Rhineuridae > Rhineura > Rhineura floridana. Next base: position 22,226,012 of record NC_084497.1, on the reverse strand, counting down.
CTCAGTCTCTCTTTGCAGCCCATAATGAGCCACGTGGGGCAAGGATCAAACAGACAGGTGGTCGGCCTCACAGTAGAGAGCACCTTGTCCACTTCCTCAGAGGGAAGAGGCTGAAACCGATCCCACCGGACCGGAGTGCAACTGGCCAACTCTGGCCCACTTCCTGTATTCACGACGTACGGAATTGTGCTCTTCAGGCTCTCAATTTTATCAGCAAAGTGTTTGGCAAATATGTCACAAGAGGTTTTAGAAAGTTCCATGGGTTCCTGCGCAGCTGGACCGACCAGACTACGGACCACAACCTCCTGGGACAACACTCTGCGGACGCAATAGAGGCAGCAAGGAAATCTCTCTTTGTTGCCTTTGTCGCCACTTGGTAGGCAGCTATTGCTGCTCTAACCAGTGTCCGATCGTCTTCGGAGCGAGATTTCTGCCACCGGCACTCTAGTCGTCTCACCTCCTGTCTCAGACCCCGCAACCATGGTGTATACCAGGGTGCAGTCTGAGTTCTAGTCAAGGAGGGCAAGTGCCTCAACAGCTGTTAACCCTAACAATTAAACAGAGCCTCCATGCTCAGGAGGTAACATATCAATGAATCTTTGGTGCTAGGGAGGGAAAACAACAAAGTAGGGGCATTGTGTTTTTATGATCCGCTTCTTGAGTGTCAAGAGGTATCTGGCTAGCTTCTGTTAGAAATAGAATGCTGGACTAAATGGGCCTTTGCTCTGGTCCAAAAAGGCGATTCTTTTCTTTTATTCTCATGCCCAGGACAAAGCTCTAATCCTGCATGCCCTATTAAACAAGGGCACTGGAGGTAGTGAGAATCAGATAAAACAGCTACAGATTTGGCCTGAATGCTCTATGACACCACATTAGAGGCACAGGTGGCTTAGGCAGAAAATCATACAAAAAAGAGAATAATTTGGAAATTGGCAGACAGACCATTCCTAACCATGTGTTTTATGCACATTTCTTTAGTGTGCAAGGAAGGAAGGATGGAGAGAGAGGATAAATATATAATTGATCTATACTTATATAGGCTCTTTCTCTTCAATAATAAATTCAAAACATTTGCATGCAATACTGGACATGGCTTTATGGGGGAATTTGAACACAGTGGTGATTCAAGGTGGCTTCCATACTAGCCCCTCTTTTGCACTACAGAGGCAGTACTTTTGCACAATCAGATGGAAGCAGAATTAAAACGGCGGTTCCAAATGCCACTCGATATAGAACTATTTTATTTAGCAATTCTTTTCCACACAGCCCATGTGCATCTACAAGATCTGCTCAGAAGTAAGTCCAATTCAGCAAGGGTCCCCTGCAACATTAATTAGTAGCTTCCTTCTTGTCACTTCTGCCCTTTTATCTTGTTCAGTATACAGAACTATTATATTATCAATATACATCCATACATCCAATATGCTTCTATAACATCTATTATCTTTTTGGCACCTACTGAAGACCTTCCTCTTTCAATAAGCTTTTTAAGTAGAGACCTTATCCCAATCTGCATCTGTGTTGGAATTGCTTTTTAATGTTTTTTAAAAACTTTTTAAAGATGTTTTGTTTTAATATGTTTTAAAGGATTTTGTTTTTGTAATATATCTTTAAGTCTGTTTTTATTATGTTTTAGAGTGTTTTTAGTACTCTTGTTTGCCACCCTGGGGTCCTACGGGGAGGAAGGGCAGGATATAAGTAAGTAAGTAAGTAAGTAAGTAAGTAAATAACAAATCTACTTAGAAGTAAGACCTATTCAGCAAGGGTCCCCTGCAACATTAATTAGTAGCTTCCTCCTTGCCACTTCTGCTCCTTTTTGTCCTGCTAGAAAGGAACTATTCTGTTTAGAAATGCCCATTTAGATGGCCAATGTGCTTCTATAACATCTACTCAGAAGTAAGTCCCATTCAGCAATGGTTCCCTGCTACATTAATTAGTAGCTCTCTCCTTGTCACTTCTATCCCTTTAATCCTGTTCAGTATGGCAGCTGTATTAATAGTCTCTTAATTGCCTTTTAATTTCTCTGCTTTTGTTTCCTGTAAGGGGGTAGCGTTTAATTAACAACTTCCTTTTTTCATTTTTGATTGCAAGATACCACCAGTTTGCTAATTAAGAAAGATAATTAAAATGTAATTAAGATCCCAGGTTCAATCTCTGTCATCTCCAGGTGGGGCTGCAAGGGACCTTCTGACTGAAACCCTGGACAGCTGCTACCAGTCAGTGTTGGCCACACTGACCTAGATGGACCAATGGTATAAGACAGCTTCCCACGTTCAATCGCTAAAGAGTTACACTGGACATGAGTAGAGATGTGAAGGCCTGGGGGGAACAGAAAAATGGGGGGGGACACTTTTCTCCCCAAATTCTTCTGTCATCCCCCCCCCCCAGGCCTTCACATCTCTAGACCTGGCCACTATTCTGTGTACATGAATCAACAAGAGGCCTGGCATCCTCTTTCTCCACTAGCTAATTCCTAGGTTAGTCCAAGGGAAGAGGCCCCCCAGTGCCTGGGAAGAAAAGGGTATGATACAATTCTAAACTTGGAAATCCAGAAGTGCTGCTGACACTTTGGCGTTCTGCAGAGAAGACGTGTCAGAAAACATTTCAATATATTTTGAAGGAAGCCTGTGCAATTGAGGGGCGAAGTGCAGGGAGTTAATTGAATTTTCCCCTCTCTAGAGAGATAGTTATTCTGAAGGACCCTCTTTGTGGGAGACAGAAAGGGGGAAAAAAAGGCAGAGTAGAACCTTTAGAGACATTGAAATCTCAAAGGGAGGGCATAAAAGACCAACCTGGGAAGAACTCTACCACCATAAATCACTGGGGTCAAATGAGATTCATCTGCAGGTTGCAAAGCAAAATAAAAACCTCCCAGGCATGGAAGCTCTGCCAAGATGACGGGCCTACACTGCAACTATTTCTGGAGAAGTGGAAAGTCAATTACGTGACCACCACCAGCGCCCTGGTTTCTGCGATATAATATGAGAGAGAGGGGAGGGGGAAGCAATAGGGAGCGTTCTGGAAGGAGAGAGGCTGACTTTGGTTCCAAGGAAGCAGACATAAATTTCTGGAAAAGAGAAGAATGGTCAGCACAGTTCCTTCAGCTATCAATGGCCATCTGATGCAAAAGACCTTCCTCAAACAGGACTTTAATAATTCCCTTGGCTAAGGCCAAGAAACATGAAACCAGGAAAGATCTTGGCACAATTAGGCAAATTGGGATGGAGCCTGCCTGGAATTCGATTATGGCGGTGCTGCAAGTCCTTCTGTTTCAGTTTAAGCCAATTAATCTAACTCAATGGAGGCTGGCCCATTGGGGCTAGCGGGGCTCTGCCCTACCAATCTGAATTTGCCCTTGGCTAGCCTGCCTTTTACTTATAACCAGCCCAGGGGGTGGCCCGGGCTGCCAGCTTCCTCCTGCTGAGTCTCAGTGTTGCCCCTTGTCGAACTCTGAAGGGAGGAGGAGGGTAGGGGCAAGCTGGAATGAGTTGGCTCTGCCTGTCATTTGGCTCTGGCTACGCCTACTGTTCTGGCTCCCTGCCTTCCGCCCCACCAGTCCCAGTAAGCATTAGCCACCACTTGCCCAACCTGGTGGCCTCCAGATGTTTTGGACTGCAGCTGCTGGCCATGCTGTCTGAGGCTGATGGGAGATGCTGCTCTCCAGATGTTGATGGGCTACAACTGCCATCATCCCTGGCTGTTGCTGGGGAGGATGGGATTTAAACATAACAGAATCTGTGCTGGCTCAGGCCAAAGACCCATCTAGCCGAAGATCCTGTTCTCATAGCGGTCAACCAGACTCCCCAAAGGGAAGCCCTCAAGCAGGACACAAGAGCCACAGCACTCTTCTCCACTTAAGCTCCCCATTCTGCCTCCGACAATGGAAATAGTGCACAGCCATCATGACTAGGTGCCATTAATAGCCGTATCCCCCATGAATGTGTCTAAACTAGGGATGGGCGAGAAGTTCGATTCAGTTTGCATTTGAAGCCAAATCCATCAAATTCGCACTTTCCAAAACAATGAGAACTGAAACACAGCCATCCTTCAAAATTCACACTTACTCGAACTTTGCAATGCAGTTCGCCAACCAAACAGTATTTACAAAAATGCATCTATTAGAGGGAAAGTGTGCATTACAATAAATATATGAGTGAAAACAGCATTCAGAAATGCATTATATATTAGAAAATGCATGCAAATATGCATACATTAGTCAAAACTGCCTACAAAAATGTGTTTTATCAGAAGAAATTCACACTAAAACGCTGGAGAATTTTCATGAGGATTTTTTAACAAAGAATTCGTGAATTGCTGTAGAAATGTAGAGAACTAAATTTAAGATTGGACAAACTGAGACAACCAAAATTGACAGAACTTTCCACCCCTAGTGTAAACCCCTGTGAAACACATCCAGTTAGACGGACATTACTACATACATTATTACATCTTGTGGCAGTGAACTTCACAGTGTAACCATTTACTTTCACCTGTCTTGAATCTGGCACCCACAGTTCTTTATGATCTGACCTACTTGGGTCACATCTGCACACACATACATTTAAAATACTGTTATACCACTTTAACAGTCATGAAGAATCCGCTCCTGTGGATTCTAGCAACTACTATTCAGAAACATTTATTGATTTGATTTATATCCCGCCCTTCCTCCCAGCAGGAGCCCAGGGCAGCATTACTGCCTCTGACAGTGGAGGGAAAACAGGGTTCGTAGCTATTGATAGCCTTATCCTTTCCATGTATTTGTTTAATCCTCTTTGAAGGCCATCCAAGATGGGGGCCATCACTGCCTCTTGTGGGTGTGAATTCCAGAGTTTAACTACATGCTATGTGAATCAGGCATGCTCACCTTAAATGCAAACTGAATCAAATTTCTCCCCCCTCCATAGCTATCCACTATAACCCCAAAATCTCTTTCCTAGCTAATCACTGCTATTTCAGACCCCAGTTGGGGTCTACCAACATCTGGAAGGCTACAGGATCTCCAGTCCTGGTTTCAATGGTACAGGAAAAAAACACTGAAAGCAACCATGCAATGTAGCTGAATCTTCCTTATGAGGGAAACTTTTCCCTGTCAGAGGCCTTTTAACTTAGCAGGGGTGAAACGACTGAGGAGGGAACGCGAGAGGCATACAATTACAAACAGTGGAAAACAAGTGATAATAAATTATTCGTTCTCCCTCAAAAATGCTAGAGCTCTGCAATGAACAACGTGAGAAGTTTCTAGATGCAGGGCCAGCCCAAGGGCATTTTGATGTCTGAGGCAGAAGGACCGGAACTGGCGCAGATGCGTAAGTACCTGAGCCTAGCTGAGTTATTTTGGCACCTGAGGCACAAAACCCCACAAGCATCACCCTGGCCTCATCTGCACTACATATTTAAAGCACAATGATACCACTTTTAACAGTCATGGCCTTCCCTAAAGAATCTGGGTAAGTGCCATTTGTTAAAGGTCCTGAGAGCTGTTGGAATAGACCCTCATTCCCCTCACAGAGCTCTAGTTCCCAGAGTTCTTTGGGAACAAAGATTTGTTGTTAAAAGCATTCTGGGAATAGTAGTTCTGTGAAGGGTGTCCTACCAACTCTCAAAGCCTTACCAAATGACAGTTCCCAGGATTCTTTGGGGGATGCCATGACAGTTTTTTTAAGCAATAACAGAACTTTAAATGTATAGTGCAGATGGGGCCTCTCTCTGGGAGTAAAAATACGTTTATTAAATAACTTAGCAATCTGCCGCCTTTTCACAACACCCAAAAAATCAGCAGCATCAGTTGGTCGCTGTGCTCTCCCTAATGACAGGGCCGGCCGTCCTTTGGCAAAATATAGATTACCTTATAGAAATGCACCACCAGGAGGCCTACATGTGGGAATGGCCCCACACAGATGCAACCACCTCACACGGAACTTCTGGGACGGTAGAAGGCCATGAGAGGAAGAAGCCAGGATGCTGATCCAGAGGAGTCTCGCCCTTCCTCCTGCTACCAACTGCCTCCAGAAAGAGAGGAAGCACCAGGCCTTCTACCGTATATGGGTCCAGTCAATGGATTCCCCTCCCCACTTCTCCTTGATAGCACCACCAAGCATCCCCCTCCTATTTTTGTTTTTTAAAAAGTTATTCACTGCCATACTAGTGGGGCAGTGTTGCCAGATTCTCTGCTAATTTCCTGGGCTCTGAGAAAGGGCAAAGGGGGGGGTCCTTCTTCTCCAGGTATTCCGGGTGAAGTGGCCAGCAGAATGCCATGGTTTGCCACAGTGGTTAGAAAGGCCACTGTGGTGTAGCAGCTAGAGTGTCGGGAGACTTGGGTTCAAATCCCCACTCAGCCACAAAGCTCGATGGTGTGACCTTGGGCCAGTCACAGTCTCTCGGGCTAACCTACCTCACAGGGTTGTTGTGGAGAGGGAGGAGAATCATGTATGCTGGCACTGAGCTCCTAGGAGGAAAGATGGGATATAAATATAATAGTAAATAAATAAATAAACCTATTTTTAAAAAGAAGAAAGAAGCCAGGCTCTCGAGGAGCATGTGAATCAAGGCCAGCGAGGGGTATGGTCTAGGGAGAGGGGGTGTGGCTTGAAAGGGGGTGTGGCCTCAGGGGAGTCCCGAGAGCCACATAAAGAGGCCTGGTGGGCTACAGCTTGTCCCTTGGGCCTGACATTCCCCCTGTACACAAGAACATAAGAAGAGCCCACCTGGATCAGGCCAATGACCTGTCTAGTCCAGCATCCTGTTCTCACAGTGGCCAACCAGACACCCATTATGGGAAGCCCTCAAGCAGGACCTGAGCGCAAAGAGCACTCACCCCTCTTTCAGTTTCCAACAACTGGTATATCTGTTTTTAGAGATTCTGCACTGACAAACCATGAAGTCTGTGACCTAAAGAAATTATGGGATACATGACCACAGGCACATAAGAAACTGCAGCGCATACTCCCCTGGCTTCATGCTTGTTCCCAGCTGGTCAGAATGCTTGTCCCCTAGATGACGACAAGAAAGGCCCACATACGGGACCGATTTCTCTGTCAGGCCAAGCAGCAGGAGAGAGAGAGAGAGAGAGAGAGAGAGAGAGAGAGAGAGAGGACCACCTGGGAAGTCTTTTTGCGGCGGTTCCCTCTTAACCGCCTGCCCTCCTCTATCCCTTCTGCGTTCCTCTCCTACTCCTGTCCGTCCAGGGCTGATGGATGGCTATTGGTTTTGGCTTCATGCAACGCAGAAATCTGTCACTTCGTGCCAGGGAGAGGTGACAGCAAATCCATCAGCAAGGAGACAGCCATCGCTTGCGGATCACATTCAAGGCCACTGGGGGCTGAGGTCCTCTGATTTCCTCTCTCCCTCCCCCCACCTCAAAATACCAGCTCCCACCACTTCCTTTCACACAAGGCACCGTAAATCACAATGCGAATATACCCAGTTGGCCCTGCATTGCATAGATCCCAACTCCCCTGAACACACACACACACAAAAAGGGGGGGGAAGCACTCTGCAGAGTTCAAAACTTGATCTGTCTGCATCTGTATTAGAAGAGATTCTGCATTTGTATTGGAACTATATATATGTATATATATTTTTAAAAAGTGTTTTAAAACGTAACTAGTTTTAACTGTTTGTATTGTTTTTATATCAGCTCGATCACTGAGATCATTCAGAGAAGCTCTGTTAGTTGTTTCCCCATGTTTACTTATTTATACATATATTTGGATACTGTTATTTCACTGAAAACATCAAAGCGGTTTACAAGTTAAAAACAACAGCAGCCATACAATAAAAACATTAAAAATGCAATAAAAACAAAGGACAACTGTTGCAGGGAAAAACCCCCATCTTCTTAGTTGCCTGCATACGCCTGGCAGAACAGAAAGGTTTTCAGCAGGTGTTTTAAGAGTTAAAACAGAAGGTGCCTGCTGAATCTCTGTTGGCAGAGCATTCCAGAGAACTGGGCCGATGAGACTGAAGGCTCGATTTCATGTTGATGTAATATGAGCCTCGCCAACTCCTGCAGTTGAACTCAGTGATCGAGATGGGAAATAATGGTTCAGGCATTACAGAGGCCCGACTGGCCTCGGGCATTTAGTTTTACCGGTCCCACGCTACAGAACATACTTCCAGCAAAGATTCGACAGGAACCCTCGCTTTTCATTTCCAGGTGTTCTCTTGAATGTAGGAGGCCTTTAGAGCTGTTTAAATTCTTTTGATCAGCCAGGCATTTTAACTGACTTTTTCTTTTACTGTTTTTATGATGTTTTATATTTTATGGACATATTGTTGTACACGTCCATGTTATACTGTATGAATTGGCAGCATATCAATACTAAAATTAAAAAAGAACTTTTTCCCCATTGTTTTTACACTTTTTCTTGTTTTGTGGCTGTTGATCATTTTATTTATTTTATAATTGTATATTTTATTGTTGTAAATTTATTGTTGCTAGGACCTTGTGGGTAATGGGTGGGTAAAAGGTATAATAAAATAAATAGGTACTGCATGTTATTTTCCCTATGCATTGGCCAAGCAAAGAAAGGTCTTTGGTATTGTTCAGTCTGAAACTTGAGATCCCCACCCCCCCCAAAAAAAACCCACTGAGATATCAGAGTGAAATCTGGTACGCACATTCAGGGCACAAGATGATGTTTCAAGCTTTAACCATCCTCTTTTTATAGAAAACACAGGTGGTGAAGGCTAACGCAAATGGAGCACAGGGCCATGCAGAAACAAGGAGGTTATCCGCATGCTTGGGGAAAACCTGAAGTTTGAAACACTGCCATAAACACAGAAACAAACAAACAAATCAATCAATCAATCAATCAGTCCCAAGAGGAAAGCCCCCTCCAGATTTCCCATTCCAAGGCCTAAAGTGGCAGGGGCTGGTGATATCACAAACCAGGGGTCATTGATGCCACGGGACTGCTACATCTAAAGAAGGCTTGGCTGCATCTTTTTTAAAGTAAAAAAATCTGATATGAGTGTTGGGCCAAGGAGCACAGCCCAGCAATAAAGGAATGGATTCCAGTGGCAAAATGGTAGCAGCTAGAGAAGGTATGGCCTCCCCGTAAATGAAAAGGGGTGGGGAATCAGAAAAAGGGCTTTTTTGTGGAGAGAGGTGGCTGAAGAAAATGGAAAACCTCATACGAATTATGAGATATACTTTTTAAAGCACTTTTATAGAATCATAGAATCGTAAGTTGGAAGGGGCTTATAAGGCCATCGAGTCCAGCCCCCTGCTCAATGCAGGGATCCAAGTTAAAGCATCCCCAACAGGTGGCTGTCCAGCTGCCTCTTGAAAGCCTCCAGTGTTAAAGAGCCCATCACAGCTGAAAACTGGCTTCCTGTAAGCTGAGCCCATTAGTCCATGTCCTGCACTCTGGGACGATGGGAAAGAGATCCTTTCCATCCTCTGTGTGACAACCTTTCAAGTTCTTGAAGAATGCTATCATATCTCCCCTCAGTCTTCTCTTCTCAAGGCTAAACATTCCCAGTTCTCTCAGTCTCTCCTCATAGGGGTTTGTTTCTAGTCCCCTGATCATCCTCCTTGCCCTCCTCTGAACCTGTTCCAGTTTGTCTGCATCCTTCTTAAAGTGTGGTGTCTAGAATTAGATGCAGTACTCAAGATGAGGCCTAACCAGCGCCAAATAGAGGGGAACTAATACTTCATGCGATTTGGAAACTATGCTTCTGTTAATGCAGCCTAAAATAGCATATGCCTTTTTTGCAGCCATATCACACTGTTGGCTCATGTTCAGCTTGTGATCAACAACAATCCCAAGATCCTTCTCACATGTAGTATTGCTGAGCCAGGTATTCCCCATCTTCTAACTGTGCATTTGGTTTCTTTTTCCTAGGTGTAGAACTTTGCAGTTATCCCTGTTAAATTTCATTCTGTTGTTTTCAGCCAAATGCTCCAGCCTATCAAGATCCCTTTGAACTTGTTTCTGTCTTCCAAGGTATTAGTTATCCCTCCCAATCTTGTATCATCTGCAAACTCCACCCGGCTTCTTACATCAGCATTATATAGCATATGATGTGGGCACGTCCTGTGGTGTCTTTTTTCTGGACAGAAAAGAGAGGCAGGCTCTGGTGCTTGGTAGGTTTATTAAGGCTCAACGCGTTTCGGAGTAATCTTTCCTCAGGAGCAATGGAGATCTGTTTCCTTTTCTCTGCCTGCGCAGTTCAAATTCTTTATCCAGCTCCACACAGTGGTGTTCGTTTTGTTTGGAGCTGGATAAAGAATTTGAACTGCGCAGGGAGAGAAAAAGAAACAGATCTCCATTGCTCCTGAGGAAGGATTACTCTGAAACGCGTTGAGCCTTAATAAACCTACCAAGCACCAGAGCCTGCCTCTTTTCTGTCCATTGCGTGGTGCTTTTCCCTTTTGTTTCTGCCTGTTTCTTTTTTCTGATCAGAAATCATTGGTCATATTTACTTTGTTTTGGGGGGCAATCCTGGATATTTGCAGATGTCTATGCACTCTTAAATTATACTGGGTGGTGTGTAGACTAACAGATGGACAAAAAAAGTGGACGCTATGTTTCTTTGTGGTTGCAAAGAGATTGCAAGGCTGGAAGGATAAACACCTTCCACCACAGTAGGGCCCTACTTTCTGGCTAAAATTAGAGTAAGGCCCCATGATACGGCGCTTGTTCCGCTTTTACAGCGTTTTTCAGGCGTCAGGCACCATTTTATTGAAGAAGTTCTGCTTTTCAGCAGATTTCGCTTTTAGGCGGGGGTCTGGAACGAAACCCGCCATATGAGTGGGGCCCTACTGTACTCAGTGGCCGGATGATCTCACTGCCCTTTCAGCATTTGAACGTACCTAATCTCATTTGGATACCTATCTGGACATCTGAACTGCCTATACTAATTTATATGTTCAAGTTAGGATCAGTGGAATATTTTTATTGTTAATACCAGCTGATGATGTTTCATTCATTTTCTTCTCTGTTATAGTTGGAAAAAATAAAAATAAAGGCATTATGGAGTAAAGTCTTGTCCAAGCGGGAACAATAATTTCTGACCAGAAAGAGGACACCACAGGGCACACCCACATCATTTGCAAAAAACTTTAAAAAGGGATCATGGAGCAAAGCATTTCCCAAGTAGGAGCAAAAAAAGGAGACTCTGAGGAATGGTTAGTTGAACTGGCCACAGCACAGCAAGCATGGCTCAGCTTCCCAAACTGACGGAGAGTTTCCTGGCCCCAGTTCACATTACCTCCTCCCAGGATGCAGCTGCATCAACTGGGGGACTACATCTGGAGAGCCGCCCAGGGGAGCACTGCCTGGGCCAGCCCTTGCTTCATTCGTGAAGAAATGCCCTGCAGGTTCCAGGCCAAAGGGAGCCAGGAGGATGCACAGACAGACCTCGCTGGACTGCCGACAGCCGAGTGCAAGATGATTTATGGGCCTCTGCAGATGGCATGTTCCAGCCAGAGAGGGCTCCAGACCAGAAAAAACAAGGGCCTGGCTGGTGCCGCCTTAAAGGGCCAGCGCCAATTTGCTCTTGCTAACTATGCCTTAGCATTTCAATGTTTTTATGCCCCATTTAGCTTTTTTAAATCTTTAAATTTGCTTATTTATTTGGGTTTTAACAATGAAAGAAAAAGCTCGCCTGAAACTCCAGCTCATTAAACAGCTCATTAGCAAGCTCCCAGAGAGGGTTCCCTGGGCCTTATGCGTCTTTGCATGCAGGTTTCTGGCTTCCGAGCTGGGGCTGGCATTGCCAAACTCTACCTTTCCGTATTTTAGAAGATGGCTATCACCCACCACATGCATCTAAGAAGAGCCTGGCTGCCGGATCAGGCCACTGGCCCATCTAGTCTGGGATCATGGATTCTCACAGTGGCCAATGAGATAGATGCCTCTTCTGGAAAGCCCCCAAGGCGGGCCTGGGCACAACAGCAGTCTCTCTCTGCTGGCGAATCCCAGCAACTGGCATTCAAAAGCATACCACCTCCAGCAGCGGAGGCAGGACATAAGCCATCATGGCTAGCAGCCATCGATAGCTTTATCCTCCATGAATCTTCTTTTAAAGCCATCCAAGGTGGTGGCAGGAATAGGGGACTTAAAGCAAGGAGGGGGGATTTGTGGCCCTTCAGATGTTGCTGGCTTCCTCAGTTTCCGTAGGGCCCCAGCCAGCACGGCCAATAATCAGGGATGACGGAGTCAGAGAGCCAGCGCGGCGTAAGTGCAGTGGCAGCTTCTGCCCACGGGGACTGGTGGGGCAGAAGTAAAGGACCCCAACTGGAGGCAGAACCAGAGCCAATGACAAGCGGAGGCAACTCATTCTAATTTTGTCCCCATTCTTCCTCCCTGCTGAGCTCTACAAGAGCAACACGGAGAGTAAGAGGAGGGGAAAGTCAATAGGAAGGGCCACCCCCTGGACTGGTGGTTAGTAGGAAGATTGGCAGGTGGGGGACAGCTGAGGGCAGGCTGAGGTTGGCGGGGGCAAAGCCCTATTTGCCCTAACACACTAGCCACCACTCACTTAGCGTTTAGAGCGCTGGACTAAGGGCCTGGGAGAGCTGGACTTAAATCTCCCACTCTGCCATGAAGCTCCCTGGGTGACCTTGGACCAGTCACTTGGACCAGTCATGTTGCTGGACTATAGCTTCCATCGTTCCTGACTGTTGGCTATACTGGCTGGGGTTGATGGGAGGTGTAGTTCACCAACATCTGGAGGGCACCATGTTGGCAGCTCCTCCTAGTCTGCACTGAGTGGCAGCAGCTTTCCAGGGTTTTAGGCCAGGATCTGTCCCCGCCTGACCTGGAGATGCTGATGGGGATTGACCCTGGGACCTTCTGCATGCAAAGCAGGTGCTCTGCCATTGAGCTGTGGCCTTTCCCTTACGAGATAGGAAGACAGGAAGCTGTGCTATACTGGGTCAGACATTCTAGCTCAGTACAGTTGTTGCTGACTTCCCGTGGTGTTTTCCGGGGTTTCAGGCAGGAAATTGTTCCCAGCTGCATCTGGAGCTGCCGTTGGGGATTGAACTTGGGACCTTCTGTGGGCTAAGCAGATGCTCTGCCACTGAGCTGCGACCCTGCTGATGCCATCTATTGAACTTTTATAGTTGAATCCCAGCTTCACGGGTTGGTTTATTAGCAGAGTTGTATACGGCTACCTAAAAGGGCTCTGAACACAGTCCTGCAACAGGTTTTTTCTAGGCCAAGGGAAGAGGCAAGCCCAGAAATTGGAGAAGGGCCAAAGTTCTGGGGTAGAGTACATGGTTGGCATACAAAAAGTCCTCAGGTCCAGTCCCCACATCTCCAGGTAGGGCTGGGAATGCCCCCTGTCTGGAGAGCCTGCTAGTCAGTGTAGACAATACTGAGCCAGGTGGACCCGTGGTCTGACTCTGCGTAAAGCACCTTCCTACGTCCTTAAGGGAAAGGCTGTAGCATAGCAGCGGAGCACCTGCTTTGCATGCAGATCCCAGGTTCAATCCCCGGCATCTCCGGGTAGGGCTGGGATAGCCCATTGTCTGAGATCCTGGAGGGCTGCTGCCAGTCAGCGTAGACAATACTGAGCTAGATGGAAGGATGGTCTGACTTGGGATAAGGCGACTTCCTATGTTCCACAGGTAGGCACAGCAGTGATTTCCCTGACAGATTCCACCCACCCACCCACCCACCATGTGAGGTCATGTCTTGAAGAGGCTCAAGACACTCAGAATATTACCTTGCCCGATCCACTAAAACATCAAAAGTTGTGTATACAGGCACGCACAGTCTTGCTTTAGTTTGATTATCAGTGCTGGGATTATTTCACAGCAGAACTTCATCTTTGAAATTTTGTATGGGTTCCTGAGGGACCCTCTCTGTGTGGGTTTTTTTTTTTAAAGCAACATAACAGCAGCCACTGCTGCCGCTCTCTCTGCTAGCAGGACTCTCCCATTCCCTGCTAGTACAGAAGGCGTGCAGTGAACAGCATCAGCAGAGAGGCCTGCGTGGAAAAAGGCGTGTGCGGCAACCCCTCCAGCGCCTCCTCCTCTCCTCCTCCTTCCTCCACAACCATCTGGTCCCCAGTTTGCTTTCCAACAAACTCAGTGGCTCTGCCGTTCCCTGCCTGGGAAGGCTCCTGCTTTTAGCTCAAGATGCGGGTCCAGGGATGCTTTATGGTCTGAGCCATAAAGTTAAAGAGAGAGACATGATTACAGAGGAGAGGCTCTCAAGTGTGTCTGAGACTGCTTGTATGCACATAGGGATGGGTGAGAAGTTCGATTCAGTTCAAATTCAAAGCTGAATCTATCAGATTTGCACTCTTTCCAAACAAAATGAGTACCAAAACATTGCAATTTTTTTGAAAGCCGCACTTATCCAAATTTTGCAATGCACTTCTCAACCGATGTTTACGATTGCAAATTGCTACAGAAGTGTGGAGAACTGAATTTTAGACTGGAAAAATGAGGAACGGAGAGAACTAGATCTTTCTATCCCTTCATGTACATGCACACACGCACACTAGGGTTGCCAGGTGTCCAGTTTTCACCCGGAGTCTCTGGATTTTTGGGGTCTTCTCTGGGCCTCTGGGTGAGTCAGCTTAATATCAGGAATCTCGGCTTTCATTAAAAAAAAATTAAGTTTCTAGGTGGTCTGATTCACGAGATATACACCAAAATGTCAGCCACGCCCCCCTGCAACTTCTGTGAAATGATCTCTTAGCTGGCTGCTCTAACGCCACCCTTTCAGGTTTGTAGCCAATAAGTGAAGTCAAGGTTGTGATTAACATATTTCTGGGCCTCCAGGCAGTACCTAGACCCCACTGCAAAGGTAGAAAACTGTTTTTTCCTGTATATCTGAAATCTCATAAATTGAGTAAGTATATAACTTTCAGCAGTACCAAAAGCCTTTTTTTCTCTTGTGTGCAGGAGTCAAACAAGTTTAAATTTTCCTGGGCTGTTGAAGAGGGCAATGTTTTGAAAACCTTCCCAATATGAAGCTTTAATCCAATACTCATTTTTCTGGGAGTAAAACTACAATGTTAATCCCACATACCCAGAGTAAACCCAATAAGACTTACTTTTGAGTAGACATGGTTAGGATTGTGCTGTAAATTAATGGGACTTTTGAGTGAACATAGCAAAGGATTGTGCTTGTGTTATAAATCTTTCTCTCTCCCTCCAATCCTATTTTTAAAAGCAAGTAGGCAGGGCTTACATAGGTATCACTGCTTTTATTATATAAGAAACTAATACTGATTTTTTAAAAATGTTCTGCAATGACCAACTGGTTTTGATAATAAACTATTACATGGGGTCTATGTATTTTTACATATCCAGTGTCTGTATGTGTCTTCCCCACAACCTGTGAGGTATAACCATAAAAAGTATAAACAGTTGCAAAACAACTTAAAGAGGCACGATTTTGAATTTTGGGTTGGGTGAGTGTTCCATATCACTTGAGGCTGCTGTTCTGTGCATGCTTCCCTGTTTGAGTAAGTCCCATTTAATACATTGGGACTTGCTTCTGAGTACACAATCATAGGATTGCACTACAAATATCTTTACAGGTTGTGTAAATAATAAACATCTTTGACAGTCATGCTAATATAAATAGTTCTTCATACTATGTCCCAATAAGTATTTGATTTCACGCTATGGTTGTAGATTATTACTTCCTCTACATTTTAAGTGTGCCATTATTCCTTGGGGTGGTCATGTTTCCCCTCTTGTTTGCATCCTGAGGGGCAGATTAGGCTGAGAAATGGCGAGTAGCCCATGGTCACCCAGTAAACTTTATAAGCTCTTTGCCATTTAAAAAAAATAATTAAATTATTTACATGCAGGCAAAGTTTATTAAGTAGAGCCACACAATAAATTTAAAGCAAATCCAACTCCCATTTAAAGTGTATGACTTCCCTTAAAGAATCCTGGGAAGTGTAGTTTCCCCCTCACAGTTATTGTTCCCACTATCCTTAACAAACTACAGTTCCCATGATCCTGTGGTGGGATTCATGTGCTTCAAATGTGTGCTTAATGTGCTTTAAATGAATGATGAGGATCTGCCCTAGGTATGCTGTACATTCTTTAGTGAATTGAAAAGAACAATTTTAAAAGATACCTTTTTAAACAGGGAAAGGGCTCAGTGGCAGCACATATGCTTTGCATGCAAAGGTTCAAAATACAATTTCTGGAAAATACTATTGCCTGGAATCCTGGAGAGCCAATGCTAGTCCATGTGATCAGTACTGAGGTAAAAGGTAAAGGTGTCCCTGCACTTGTAGTACGAGTCATTTCTGACTCTTAGGGTGACGTCTTGCGACGTTTACTAGGCAGACCATATATATGGGGTGGGATTGCCAGTTCCGTCCCCAGCCTTTCTTTACCCCCCAGCATATGCTGGGTACTCATTTTACCGACCACGGATGGATGGAAGGCTGACTGGACCTCGACCCCTTTTAGCGGAGATTTGACTTCCTCCTTTCATTGGAATCGAACTCCGGCCATGAGCAGAGCTTTGGCTGCGTTACCGCCGCTTACCACTCTGCGCCACGGAGGATCTTAGTACTGAGGTAGACAGTATCAAATGGCCCGAGTTGGTATAAGGTAGATTCCATTGTTCCTAAAAGTGGAAAGAGACCCAAGGGCCACAGTGACTCCAAAAGTTATTTATGTATTTTATTTATAACATTTATATACCGCTTTATTGTAAAGAATCTCAAAGCGGTTCACAGAAGGAATTAAAATTATTGGCAAAAACAGTTAAAGTCAGGTATTTAAAAACATTCAAAATAATAAAACCAACAATGAGTTAAAAACATATAAAAAACACAATAGCTTCTACCTGCCTAGGTAGGCTTGCTCAAACAAAAACGTTTTTAGCATGTGCTGAAAAGAGTACAATGAAAATGTCTGCCTAATGTCAATAGGCATGGAGTTCCAAAGCATAGGTGCTGCCACACTAAAGGACTGATTTCTTACAAGAGCAGAACAAGTACTATGTGGAACCTGTAACATGGAAAGCATACCTTGAACTTGGCCTGGAAGCAAATCGGCAACCAGTGCAGAGGTATTATGTGCTGATAGGGTCTCACTTTTGTCGGCTAACTGTAGCCCCCAGGTCAGGTTGTGCTACATGGGAATTTCTGTGACCTTGGATGACTGGCTGTCAGGATTTTTTCAGTTTTGGTTTTTGGTTAGGAATCCTGACTGGTTGTGGGATGCTGAGGTTTCTACCTTATTCATAGGAATTTTGTTGTGGTTGGTATGGTATTGCATTTAGGAAATACGGTGTCTTTTGTTTTTCTTTTTCTGTTTGCATTTCATTCACCTTTAACCTCACTCCCTTACATTCATAGAAGCAACAACAGTGGTTCCATGCGCTCAGCTCAACCCCCTTAAACCCACTGATGATGCACCTTGTTGGTTGCATGATGGTTTGTTTCTTGCCCAATAGTGGTACAAAAGAATTCACATACTGGACAGCGTGGCTGCAATTGTTATTCCCATGCTGCTGTCTGTGAAGGTAGATCAAACCATGTGTGTTTTCTCTTCTTCAATTATTATTCACTGCAATTGGGTTGGCTGTCAAAGTGAGTTTATAACAGCCCACAAGGTAGACAGAAAAGGGAAGAGAATCTTCTTACTCATTTCTCAAACCTCTTTCTGAAGTGAAGGGTCAAATCTGTAAAGACGTTTGGAGCAGCCATGTTAAAAGGTAGGGGCAGGGCATTCCAGGCAGGGGATTGCCAACCCTGCTTAAATATGGGTATCTTTGCAGGGGATCCCTAGTCAAGCTTTACCAACAGCACAATCCAAACCATATCTACTCAGAAGTAAGTCCTATTGAGTTCTATGGGGCTTAGTAAGTGTGTTTAGAATTGCAGCCTTCAGGGGTGTCCATCTTTACTCCTGAATGCTCCTATTTAACATCTTCACAACACTAGGCTCCTTTCTTCCTACAATGGCCTTTTGGTGACTGAGCTGGCCTGAGGACACTTAAACCCTTCTTGCCAGAAGCAAGTAGGCTAGATTAAATGGTCCCTGTCCAGGCTCTATCTTTTAGCAAAGATTTCTATCTTAATTTCCAATCAGATAAATGTTTTTGTTTGAACTGTACTGTGTGCTCCAAGCAACTGCAGTTGATGCTTAATACCTCATGCTCAGTGACATCACTAGGGCCCACTCCTGTGACATCACTATGACCTGCCCACGTGACATCACTAGGGCCCACCCTTGAGATCTCAGGGGATCTCACCTGTCTATGCATCTGACCTGGCAACCCTAATGCATGCACACAAAACATACACACAGCACAAACAGTTGGTGGCTACAGGCAAGAACAGAAGCCCACCTGGGAGAAGAAAGCCAAGCCATTTCCTCCTAAGCTCAGCTTTGGCTGGCAGTCACAGCAGGAAAGCAAGTCAAGACTAGGCAGGAGCAAGGGATGAAGGGAGAAATTCAATTCAGTTCACATTTAAAGGTGAACCTGCCTAACTCACAATTCCCAAAACAATATGCAAATGCAAACACAGCCGTCCTTCGAAAAGTACACTACTCTGAGTCTTGCAGTGTAGATCTCTAGCCAAGTAACGTGTACAAAAAGATCGCATTTATTAGAATAAAATGCATATATTAATGATAATAGCATACAAATGTGGATTATTTTCAGGAAAATTGCTCTGCAAAAATGTGCATATTTAGACAAAATTGCATACAAAAATGCGGATATTGGGAAAAGTTAGCACTATAAAGATGATGAATTTTCATGAATATTTAAAAAAAGTAGATTGCAAACTGATGTGGAATTATGGAAAATTTAACTTAAGATTGGAAAAAAGAGAAACCAAAATTGACAGATTCAGCCATCCTTAGTATGAGCAGTTGTTGTGGTGCTTTGTTCTACAAGGTCAGAAACCACCTCTGGGTTTTTTGGAGGAGAGGGTTTGCAAAAAACTCAATTTCCATTGCAATAAAATAAGTGTTTGCAAAATATTGTGTGTATGGGAATTTTTCTGGGGAGGGGGTCCATAGCCTTCATCAGATTCTCTAAGGTTTTCTCCGAAAAAGGTTAAGAACCACTGATCTAGTCCAACATTCTCTTCCCAAGTCAACCGACACTTCTGGGAAGCTTGTAAGCAGGACATTAAGGAAACTCCTGTTGTTGCTCCTGAGCACTTGTATCACCAATCTATATATGTGCATGCATATATTTTAAAACTTTAAAAAATGTTTAGAATTAAAATAGTACAGCTCACTCCACCTTTAGTTCCTGCACCATCCTCAGATGAACTGGCAATAATACCTTAGGGATGCAATATGAAAATGCCGTTCATGAAAATGGCCATCTCCTCCTCCACCTCTCAGCAATGTGTGCAAACAAAGCACAATCAGCAGCAGCACAAACAAAGGGCTATCTTTTTCAGCAGGGTGCAAACAAAACAACATCCTCCATCAATAGCCCCACATAGTGCAAAGCAAAGACTCAGCAAAGGTTGATATATGTAAGCAAAGGTCCATGAACATAAACTAACTGCCTTTAAAAATGCTTTATGTTTCCTATTACATACAGATTTTGATTTTGCTATCTGCTCACCCTTTCCACTGATGCCCTGCCAGAATATGTTCTCAGCTGCTCTGCATAATGAAAATTGGTTTTAAACACTGGCCCATCACAAGCACGTCACCCTGCTTGTAATGCCCTATTTAGATTTTCTCACTCAATTATTTGTGGGCCAATGTGTGAGATCCATATGCCACATAAGAACCATTCTGCTGGATCAAGCCACAGGCCCATATAAGTCCAGCATCCCACTTCCCCTCAGTGGCCATTCAGGAGGCCGTAGGCAAGGCAGGAAGGCAACGGCCCCCTCTTCCTGTTTTTCCCCAGTAACTGGTAAGGAGAGGTGAAACTGTCAATTTTGGTTTCTCTCTTCAGTTCTCCACATTTCCACATCAGTTTGCAAATTTAAAAAAAAGCCTACGTGAAAGTTCATAAGAGTTTTAGTGCCAATGTCTCCTAGTGTACAGATTTTTGCAATTTCCTCTAGTATAATGCATTTTTGCATGTTATTTTTGCTAATATAATGCACTTCACTCTACCACATGCATTTTTGTACACAGTTCTCAGCTGGAGAACCGCACTGCAAAATTCGAAGAAGTGTGCATTTCAAAGGAATGCTGTGTTTCAATTCACATATTGTGTTGGAAAGTACAGATTTGGTAGGTTTGCTTTTACATGCAAACTGAATCAAATTTCTCCCCTGTTCCTAATGACTGGTGTTCAGCGTAGGGATGGGTGAGAATTTCAATTCAGTTCTCATTTAAAGCCCAATTTATCAAATGCACACTTTCCAAAACCATTAAGAACTGAAACACAGCCATCCTTTGAAATTAGCACTCTATGTATGGATGTGAAAGTTGGACAGTGAAAAAAGTGGATAAGAGAAAAATCAACTAAGTTGAAATGTGGTGTTGGAGGAGACCTTTGTGGATACCGTGGACTGCGAAAAAGACAAATAATTGGGTGTTGGAACAAATTAAACCAGAAGCTAAAATGATGAAACTGAGGTTATCAAACTTTGGACACATCATGAGAAGACATGATTCACTAGAAAAGACCATAATGCTGGGAAAAACAGAAGGGAGTAGAAAAAGAGGAAGGCCAAACAACAGATGGAGTGACTCCATCATGGAAGCCACAGACCTGAACGTACAAGATCTGAACAGGGTGGCTCATGACAGATGCTCTTGGTGGTCACTGATTCATAGGGCCACCATAAGTCGTAGTCGACTTGAAGGCACATAACAACAACAACATTAGGGGAAGGTGTGCATAAAAATGAATATATGAGTG